>NC_077247.1:28093434-28404934 GCF_947179165.1 Solanum dulcamara | reverse complement strand
TCTAGGATTTGAATTAATGTACACGATGATTGTTCGTCCACTTTAAATGCTCAAAATAGACCATTTTCCATGTGGGGCGACTCCTTTTAAATTGATTTATTCCTAAATCAATTTCAAAATGTTCTTTTTGACACATAACAACCACTTATATGGTCTATGGAAACTTATATGGACCGTATAGTAGTCTATAGAAACGAAACGATCAAGTCTAGGAGAGGGGGAACTTTGAAAGACAAGTTAACAGGACGTGAATCAATCAATGGGTCATGAAGGCCCTCGTGGAGAGTACCCCAAATGACCTACTGAAACCTCTCTTTATGTGGTGGTGTTTGCATGTCTTTAAGACTTTTATGGGTCTTAGACGCTTTCGTGAACCCACCATACTTCCCAAATCCTCAGCTCACTTTCACAAGGCCCCTTTATGGCCAATGGTTTCTTTCATGGTCCATATGGTGGTCCGTGGAACCCTCTTCTTTTTCCCCACTTTCCAGTGGCCTTTCTAATATTGGTACCATGGTCGTAGGACTTATATGAACTTCTGGTCCTTTCGTATAACATGCCTTTCCCTTTCTCTTCTTTAGCCCACTTCACGACACCCTCCTACGGACCTATAAACTTATACGGTCCATTCAAGGGTCCGTAAAATATCTCACCTATAATTTTTTTCTGAGTATTCCCTTTTTCTCAAACTTTCGACTTCCGGGTCTTACAATTTAAGACCACGTGATCTATAACTTGGAATCCGATGTAACTTCATATCGAGAAGAGAGAGGCTACTTGTCAAGGTAGACTTCATATAAGCATAAAAATGACCTATATATTGATCCATTATCTAGGCCATTAAGGCACCTACAGTGGCACATAGTTTGGAACTAGGGGTTCCTACTAGGGCTCCCTGGAGGAGTCCCCAAAACAAACTTCTCTCGGTGCTAAGTTTCCCAATGGATTACTTAAATCATAGTCATTAGGAAAGGAAATAATCAATCAATCCACATCATAAAATACATCATAAGAATAGCTTCTTGGAAATCGTGATCATAACATAAACATATAGATACTTACCTTTCTTAGCATCTAAATCATGATTTCTTTCATATTGTGAGAAAACCTTTCACAATTCATGGTTACTTGCTTTAAAACATACTTGAAATTCATATCATAATTCATGGTTCCTTGTAAAATATATTGAAAACATGTAATGGAAATCTAATCAAGAATGATTAGACAATTGTAATTGAGTAAAAGTATAATTGAGTTGAGCCAATGTAAATTGATCAAAACTAGGGTTTAGGAAAAATTCATAAATGAGATAATTGAGAAACCTTTGGGACTCCATGTATGAAAGAGAATCCATGGATGAATTTACACATATATTGATTACTCAAAGACCTATATGCAATTTTAATTGAGAGACTTAAACTTGAAGATCCTTGGAACCTTTAAGTTGGTGGAGAAGATAGGCTTGGATAGAAATTCTAGAGAGATGATTTTTGTGTTTAAGTGAATGAGAGGGAATGAGGGATTAAAGGAGGGTTCGGATGGTTACTAATTGAGAAATGAATTCCTAAAAACTCCCAAATATGGAATTAAGATAATGGGAAATTACCCAAATACCCCTAAACAAAAACTAACAAAGGGCACTTCACGGGCCACTTATTCGGTTTGTATAACCTTCTATGGACCATATAGTGGTCCATAGAAATAAAGGGAATTAGGTCTAGGTGAGGTGGAACTTATACGGGCATGTCTACAGGTCATCATCCCCTCTACGGGTCGTGGAGAGCTTCGTCAAGATCGGTTCAATCAACGTCCAAGGGGTTTAGTTCTACAGACCATTCAATGCCTTGTGAGAACGTCTACGGGTTGTAGACCCTACCATAAACTTTATTCTACTTTCACCTTAGCTTGATCATTCCACGAGATGCCCATTTCCCACAGACACCTTTTGTAGACCACTTTCCACGAGATGTGGTGCTTTTTATGGCCCGTTAAGGGCCTCGTTTAAGTACAAAAGCTACAACTTTTCTGAGAATTTTCTTTTTTCCAACTTTCAAACTTTTGGGGTCTTACAGTTAACCAAAAACCAATAAATTCATAAAACTTAACCTTATAATTACCACCAAACCATCCCACAACAAGGAACTCAATGTTAACAATCAAGAACTAGAGAACCACCCTTATTTACTATATTTTCCTTCGAGTTAACAACAATAACAACAAACGTTAACTATTCAAACTCCATGCTAATGGGCCTAGGTATGAACTATCCCATCATTCTCCAATTATCAAGCAATGGAAATAGGTTTAAACTACTCAATTAAGAAAGCCAAGCCTACCTTAGTGCCATGCAACTACTGATAAACTTTAAACCTAGCTTATGGCTCCTTGAGAGCGAATCCTGACGAACGTAGACCGAAAATCCTCAAGTTTTTACCTCTTTTGGGATAAAATCTCCCTTCTCCATTGGTCCTATGCCACGAGTGTCTTAGGTGGGTTTGACTTCTATCAGCTTGCTATAGCTTTCATGCAGTGTCACGCTCCGGGAGGGTACCCTAGACGTAACCGGCACCCGAAGGCCATTTCTGACCTCCGAGCGAACCACCTGGTCCAGTTACTCATTCATTCAATCACATTGTCTTAGCGGGAACTCAATTAATGAAATACTATTCACAATAGGAGGGTCAAAGGCCAAGCATTCATCAACTCAACAACAAAAATAATAAGATTCCTCGAATTAACCATTCAACCTCCCCACACTCCAGTCTATGAAGTCTCTATCCAAGTCTAAAAGGTGCCAATGACAAGTCCATGGCTACCAACGATCAAAATAAAAGAAATGACAACAAAACTGTACAAGAAAGCTCAATATCCTCCGGGAACTAGGAGGACTCACCAACTAGCTGGGAGTGTAAGTGGATCTTCAACGGAGCGCCGGTTGATGATCTCTGGTACCTGTCGCTGCATCATAAAATGATGCAGGCCAAAGGGCGTCAGTACATGGAATGTACGAGTATGTAAAATGGCCGGAGAAAACAACATCAAGAAAGCATCAATATCAAGTCAGGATCTTAACTCATACATATATACATAACAACTCACTCAAATGTCCTAAGTCCAACAAGAATAGTTTAGACAGGACTAACTCATAATCCACTTAACTCAACTGACTCGGAGCACTATCAAGGCCTAAATGGGAGTTTCTCTTAACCGACAACCATCACCTATGAGCCGGTGATAGTATAACAATCAGATGTTGTTGTCCGTCCATACCTTGCCAGTTCATGAACGCCACCCTAATCATGAATACCATCGATTAGTCAAGTCCTATCATTTCAGGACAATAAAATGGGAAACATTCGACTTGAATGGTTCGATCCCATGGGAAGCATCCAACTTTAATGGTTCCATCCCTACCTACGTTGGCGGCGTAGTTTCTGGGGTTCGAGTATGGACTATACTCTTACCCGCTTCGGTGCTCGATACTCCTCCCATGACTCTATGCTCATAAGACTCCCTCAAATCATCTTAAACAAGTCCTCACGGCTAGTTTCATGTGGAACATTTTCCCCACTCATCAACTCTATCCTCATTCTTAACTCAATTTAAGTCATAATGGCAAGTCTCATTTAGGACCTTGTCCACTCGTCAATTTTATCCTCCAATTAACTCAATCAAGCCTCATTTAGGTAAGCATTTATGACATCTCCTCAAGACTCATCACAACTCTATGACTTTAACTCAACAATTCAAGTAGAATAACACATATAAGGAAAATGACTTAAGCAACATAATCACTTGGCTAAAGAGATCAACAAAATATAATAACAAGTCATCTCCATCAACTCATACTAACATGAAGGTTTTAGGAATTTCTTATCTCAACAACATCAAAACATATGGCATTAAATAAATAGGGGACAAAACTCATTCAAACATGAACCATACCAAGAAACTACATTTTTCATGGACATCTAACCTCAAGAAAGAGTAGGGCACATGAGTGGACTTAGACCATGTTTTGGATAGCCTTACATACCTTAGTGAAGACTTGAAGAAAAACTTGTGGTTGGGTCTTCAATGGAAAACTCAAACCATGAAGATCTTGGAACTCTTCTTGTTGGAGAAGGATTTGGAGAGGAAGAAGAAGAGAGGGAGAGAGAAGAGGTTTCTAGGGATTTTAGAGAGAGAGTGGGGGCTGAAGAAATGATCCCAAAATAGTCTAGGGTGATACATATATAATTTGGGGCAATTCCTAAATTGCCCCTTCTCAAAAGTTCTAAAAAATAGGCAAAATTGCACTTGGCGCGATAGTGGCGCGTCGCGCCATTGCAGCGCCAGGCTGAATACGCCTAAAACATGCACACCTCGTAGTGGCGTGCCACGCCAGAGACCAAACTACTGAGGCATGTTTCTGGTGCGATAGTGGCGCATCGCGCCCTTACAGCGCCAAGGCCAAATTTTCTGGGTTCTGGAAATTTGGCCTGAAAAACCCTGCACAACTTTTATTGGCGCGTCGCGCCAAGGACCAAACTACTGAGGCATGTTTCTGGCGTGATAGTGGCGCGTCGTGCCCTTACAGCGCCAAGGCCATCTCCCCAGCAGTTGCGACCCAGGCCAAAAATGAAATTCCTGCCGTGCTAGTTCATCTTAGGATCGTCATATCTTTTTACTCCGAACTCCAAAATTTATGTTCTTGGTGGCGTTGGAAAGAAGACTCGACGACCTTTAATTTGATAGGTCATGGGCCACCCAGATTGATGTCCTTCAAAAGATAGGGTCGTTAAAAGTCGACCCTTATACGAACTCATTCTAAACTTAGCCACGACGGATCTTTTGGACTTAGCTCGGTCCTAGGGGTCCTTGGTGACCCCACATCACCTCTACCACTGCTCAGTCCCTCAGAGACTCATCGTAACTCACAAATATACTTCAATATACTTGGGTTCGACCCCTCTCGAACACAAGAAGGGTCCGAATCTTTGGAAACTTTTTAAGGGGTGTTAGATTATCTCCCCCTTGGGATCATTCGTCCTCGAATGACGAGAAATCAAGAATAGACTCGGGATACAAATCACAATCAAAACTCAGTCATTCAATCAGTCAAATTCTCAATCAATTATCAATCAAGAATCAAGAAGGCACAAATGAATTCAAGTCAAGGAAATGGTCATTACCTTCAACATTCTCCTCGGTAGGCACAAATAGATGGGGATATTGAGATTTCAAGGCTTCCTCCGCTTCCCATGTGGCTTCCTCAACAAATTGGTTTCTCCATAGGACTTTGACTAAGGCGACTTCTTTGTTCCTCAATTTGCGAACTTGGCGATCAAGAATTTAGACCGGAACTTCTTCATAAGACAAGCTATCCTTAACTCCAATGCTATCAATGGGGACTACCAACGAGGGATCGCCCAAGCACTTTTTTAACATCAAAACGTGGAATACCGGATGAATAGAGGCTAGCTCTGAAGGCAACTCCAACTCATAAGCAACACTCCTAATCCGCCTCAAGATCTGGTAAGGACCAATATATCGAGGACTAAGCTTCCCCTTCTTTCCAAACCTCGTGACACCTTTTATGGGTGACACTTTCAAATACACCCAATCATTCACCTCAAACTCTAAGTCTCTCCTCTTCACATCGGTGTAAGATTTTTGGCGGCTTTGGGCTGTCTTTAGCCTCTCTCGAATAACTCGCACCTTCTCCATGGCTTGATGAACAAGGTCAGGCCCAATCAACTCAGCTTCACCAACTTCAAACCACCCAATAGGAGATCTACACCTCCTCCCATACAAAGCTTTATAAGGAGCCATTTGAATGCTTGCATGATAGCTATTGTTGTATGCAAACTCTATGAGAGGTAAGTGATCATCCCAATTTCCCTTGAAGTCAAGCACACATGCCCTCAATATATCTTCCAATGTCTGGATGGTGCGCTCTGCTTGGCCATCTGTTTGGGGATGGAAGGCTGTACTCAAGTTCACCCTCGAACCTAATCCCTTCTGAAAGGATTTACAAAATTGGGAAGTGAATTGAGCTCCTCTGTTTGAGATGATAGAAAAAGGGATCCCATGCAATCTGACGACCTCCTGTATATACAACTTTGCATAATCTTCTGCGGTATCAGTAGTCTTAACTGCCAAGAAGTGAGCTGATTTCGTCATTCTATCCACAATCACCCAAATGGAATCATGTTGCTTTCGAGACTTCGGCAAGCCTGTAATAAAGTCCATGTTGATCACCTCCCACTTCCATTCTGGAATTCCTATGGTTTGGGATAAACCACATAGACTTTGATGCTCAACCTTCACCTGTTGGCAATTCGGGCACTTGGAAACAAATTTCGCAATATCCCTCTTCATCCCACTCCACCAATAGATTTCCCTCAAGTCATGATATATTTTGGTGGAGCCTGGATGAATAGAGTATCTGGAACTATGCGCTTCGGCCATAATCCTCTCTCGAACATTATCGACCTCAGGTACACATAATCTACTTCGGTACCTCAACACACCATCTCCCCCTTTGGTGAAAACTATTACCTCTTGTTTCTGAACAACTCCCTTCAATTGGAGAAGGATGGGATCTTGGTCTTGCTTCTCCTTTACCTCTGCCACAAGTGAGGACGTAGACCCATCCTGAACAGAAATTCCGCCTTCATTTTTCTCTTCTAGATGAACTCCCAATCGGGCTAATCTATGTACCTCCTTCGCCAATTCTCTTCTTCCTTCCTCCATGTGGGCAGTGCTACCCATAGACAACCTGCTAAGAGCATCAGCAACAATATTAGCTTTACCTGGATGGTAGAGGATGCTCATATCATAGTCCTTGAGTAGCTCAAGCCATCTCCTTTGCCTCAGGTTGAGTTCCTTCTGGCTAAAGACGTATTGCAAGCTCTTGTGATCAGTGAATACGTCTCATATGCACTCCGTACAAGTAGTGGCGCCAGATTTTAAGCGCAAACACCACAGCTGCCAGCTCAAGGTCATGAGTTTGGTAATTCCTCTCATGAAGCTTAAGCTGTCTTGAAGCATAGGCTATCACTTTCCCCCTTTGCATCAACACACAACCCAAACAAATTATAGATGCATCATAACAGATCACAAAACCCTCTGTTCCATCGGGCAAAGTTAGAACAGGAGCAGTGGTTAGCTTGGTCTTTAATTTATGGAAACTCTCCTCACAAGCATCGGACTATTGGAACTTAGCCTTCTTTTGGTTCAGCTTAGTCAATGGTGATAATATGGATGAGAATCCCTCTACAAACCTCCGATAATAGCTAGCCAAACCCAAGAAAGTCCTTATCTCTGTCGGGGATGTGGGTCTAGGCCAATTCTTCACAACTTCAATTTTCTGAGCATCAACCTGAATACCATCTCCAGATACAATGTGGCCTAGGAAGGCCACTGATGCAAGCCAAAATTCACATTTGGAGAACTTTGCATACAGTACCTGGTCTCTCAAAGTTTGTAAAACAGCTCTAAGATGATAGGTGTGCTCCTCTTAATTCTTGGAGTAGACCAGGATATCATCTATGAATACAATCACGAACATATCGAGATATGGTTTAAACACTCGGTTCATGAGATCCATGAAAACTGCGGGGGCATTAGTCAACCCGAAGGACATGACCAAAAATTCAAAGTGGCCATAACGAGTCCGAAAAGTAGTCTTTGGAATATCACATTCCCTCACCTTCAACTGATGGTAGCCGGATCTCAAGTCTATTTTTGAGAAACACGTGGCACCCTAAAGTTGGTCAAATAAATCATCTATTCTGGGGAGAGGGTATTTGTTCTTTACGGTGACCTTGTTTAGCTGCCTGTAATCGATACACATTCTAAGGGAACCATCTTTCTTTCGCACAAATAGGATGGGAGCACCCCATGGTGAGACGCTCGGCCTAATGAATCCCTTATCCAACAAGTCCTTCAACTGCTCCTTCAACTCTTTCAACTCGGCTGAAGCCATCCTATATGGAGGGATTGAGATAGGCTGGGTATTAGGAAGAACATCAATCCTGAAGTCGATCTCCCTATTAAGAGGGACTCCAGGCAGGTCCTCGGGAAAGACATCGGGAAACTCCTTGACAATCGGAACGGACTCAAGGGATGGAGACTCAACATCGCCATCTTTCACTCGGACAATGTGATAGATACACCCTTTTGAGATCAGCTTCCTGGCCCTAAGATAAGAAATAAACTTACCCTTAGGCATAACAGGACTACCCCTCCACTCTATTACAGCTTCATTCAGGAATTTGAACGTGACAATCTGAGTCCTACAATCAATAGAGGCGTAACAAACGTAGAGCCTGTCCATGCCAAGGATCACATCAAAATCAACCATGTCCAACTCAACTAGGTCGGCCAAGGTATCCCTGTGATAAATGGACACGGTGCAATCTCTATAGACTCTCTCAGCTAAGACAGAATCACCGATAGGAGTAGTTACACTGAAAGGCTCAAGAAGACATTCGGGAATTTTATTGAATTTACTAGCCACATAAGGAGTCACAAAAGATAGGGTAGCACCCGGATCCATCAACACATAACAATCAAGAAAAGAGACTCGAATAATACCCGTCACGACGTTTGGAGAGTTCTCTTGGTCTTGGCAACTACCCATAGCATATAAACGGTTGGTGCATCTGCTGGTGCCTGAAGTAGTGCCCCTCTGATTTCCTCTAGCCGGCGGTGCGGTGGTAGAATGTTGGACTCTATTTCCCCCTGTGGGACACTCCCTCTAAAAATGGCCCATTTGGCCGCATTTATAACAACCAACCCTTCCCGCTCTGTATTCTCCCAAGTGGAGCCTACCACACGTACTGCATAGTGGCCTCTCCCTCGCACCTTAAATCACACTGTCCTGGGATTGAGAACCCTGGGGTCTGAAATTCTGATGACTCTGTCCCTGCCGATCATACGTTTTCTGCAGCATAGGTGCGCTGGCGGTAGATGAGGCATGATTGGGAGGCCTCTTCTAGAAGAAGGACCTGTTGCCCTTGCTTTGCCTCAGTTTACCCTCAGGGCCCGCTGATTTTGCCTTCTTGCTCAAGTGCTCCTCTCTGTCTTTTCTTTTCTCATCCTCCACTTGTTGATCATACACCATTAGTCTCGAAATATCCATGTTCGAGATTAACAATGCTGCTTTGCACTCCTTCTTTACATGCCTCCCTAATCCGTAGACGAACTTCCTCATCTTTGACCTCACGTCAGGAATCATTTCTGGAGCATACCTGGATAGCTGGATGAACTTCAGGCCATACTCCTTAACTGTCATTCCCTCCTATTTTAGATTAACAAATTCCTCTACCTTCGCTTCCCTCAATTCTCGGGGAAAGAAGTGGTCAAGAAAAGCTCCCTCAAATTCATCCCACCTAGAAGGTTCAGCATTTTCACCTCTACCTTGTTCCCATTGGTTATACCAAATGTTTGCCACATCTTTGAGTTGATAGTACACCAACTCAACTCCCTCCATTTCCGTAGCATGCATAGCTTTCAGGATTTTCCACATTTCATCAATAAAGTTTTGGGGATCTTCATCAACCTTAGAACCCGTGAATGCCGGCGGATTCATTCTTAGAAAGTCTCTAATTCTAGTGGCAGCAGATGACTCTTGGAAACTAGAGCTGAGAGTCAGCGAACTCTGATTACCACTTCGGGCAGCCATTAGTTGCGTGAGAATTGCAATTGCCCCTCGAAATTCTGCCTCTGATGTGGGCGTAGGTGGAGTAACTTGCACTTGGGGTGCCTCCGAGTATCTCGCAGGTCGGCCTCTAGCCCTTGCCGGGCGTGCCTCAGACTGGGGCATCTCGGTGTTATCAACATTCCTCTGGCTAGCAGTACGTTTTGGAGGCATTATCTATAACGTATAAATGCACGAATTAGAAGGGAAGTTTCATAGAGTTTAACTCCATCGCACGAATTCAGAGTATGAAAGAAGTGAAACAATTCCTAATGTCCTATAGCCTCCTGCTTATAAGTGTGGTGCACAACACACCCATATGCAAGACTCTACTAGACACGGCTTCATAGACTCCCTAGGACACTTGAACTCTGGGCTCTGATACCATGTTTGTCACACCCCGGGAGGGTACCCTAGATGTAACCGGCACCCGAAGGCCATTTTTGACCTCCGAGCGAACCACCTGGTCCAGTCACTCATTCATTCAATCACATTCTCTTAGCGGGAACTCAATTAATGAAATACTATTCGCAATAGGAGGGCCGAAGGCCAACCATTCAACAACTCAACAACAAAAATAATAAGATTCCTCGAATTAACCATTCAACCTCCCCACACTCCAGTCTATGAGGCCTCTATCCAAGTCTAAAAGGTGCCAATGACAAGTCCATGGCTACTAGCGATCAAAATAAAAGAAATGACAACAAAACTGTACAAGAAGGCTCAATATCCTCCGGGAACTAGGAGGACTCACCAACTAGCTGGGAGTGTAAGTGGATCTACAATGGAGCGCCGGTTGATGATCTCTGGTACCTGTCGCTGCATCATAAAACGATGCAGGCCAAAGGGCGTCAGTACATGGAATGTACGAGTATGTAAAATGGTCGGAGGAAACAACATCAAGAAAGCATCAATATCAAGTCAGGATCTTAACTCATACATATATACATAACAACTCAATAAAATGTCCTAAGTCCAACAAGAATAGTTTAGACAGGACTAACTCATAAGCCACTTAACTCAACTGACTCGGAGCACTATCAAGGCCTAAATGGGAGTTTCTCTTAACCGACAACCATCACCTATTAGCCGGTGATAGTATAACAATCGGACGTTGTTGCCACGTCCGTCCATACCTTGCCGGGTCATGAACGCCACCCTAATCATGAATACCATCGATTAGTCAAGTCCTATCATTTCAGGACAATAAAATGGGAAACATCCGACTTGAATGGTTTGATCCCATGGGAAGCATCCGACTTTAATGGTTCCATCCCTACCTACGTTGGCGGCGTAGTTTCTAGGTTTCGAGTATGGTCTATACTCTTACCCGCTTCGGTGCTCGATACTTCTCCCATGACTCTATGCTCATAAGACTCCCTCAAATCATCTTAAACAAGCCCTCACGGCTAGTTTCATGTGGAACATTTTCCCCACTCATCAACTCTATCCTCATTCTTAACTCAATTTAAGTCATAATGGCAAGTCTCATTTAGGACCCTGTCCACTCGTCAATTTTATCCTGCAATTAACTCAATCAAGCCTCATTTAGGTAAGCATTTATGACGTCTCCTCAAGACTCATCACAACTCTATGACTTTAACTCAACAATTCAAGTAGAATAACACATTTAAGGAAAATGACTTAAGCAACATAATTACTTGGCTAAAGAGATCAAAAAAATATAATAACAAGTCATCTCCATCAACTCATACTAACATGAAGGTTTTAGGAATTTCTTAGCTCAACAACATCAAAACATATTGCATTAAATAAATAAGGGACAAAACTCATTCAAACATGAATCATACCAATAAACTACATTTTTCATGGACATCTAACCTCAAGCAAGAGTAGGGCACATGAGTGGACTTAGCCCATATTTTGGATAGCCTTACATACCTTAGTAAAGACTTGAAGAAAAACTTGTGGTTGGGTCTTCAATGGAAAACTCAAACCTTGAAGCTCTTGGAACTCTTCTTGTTGGAGAAGGATTTGGAGAGGAAGACGAAGAGAGGGAGAGAGAAGAGGTTTCTAGGGATTTTAGAGAGAGAGTGGGGGCTGAAGAAATGATCCCAAAATAGTCTAGGGTGATACATATATAATTTGGGGCAATTCCCAAATTGCCCCTTCTCAAAAGTTCTGAAAAATAGGCAAAATTGCACTTGGCGCGATAGTGGCGCATCGCGCCATTGCAGCGCCAGGCTGAATACGCCTAAAATATGCATACCTCGTAGTGGCGCGCCGCGCCAGAGACCAAACTACTGAGGCATGTTTCTGGCGCGATAGTGGCGCGTCGCGCCCTTACAGCGCCAAGGCCAAATTTTCTGGGCAGTTGCAACCCAGGCCAAAAATGAAATTCTTGCCGTGCTAGTTCATCTTAGGATCGTCATATCTTTTGACTCCGAACTCCAAAATTTACGTTCTTGGTGGCGTTGGAAAGAAGACTCAACGACCATTAATTTGATAGGTCGTGGGCCACCCAGATTGATGTCCTTCAAAAGATAGGGTCATTAAAAGTCGACCCTTATACGAACTCATCCTAAACTTAGCCACGATGGATCTTTTGGACTTAGCTCAGTCCTAGGGGTCCTTGGTGACCCCACATCACCTCTAACACTGCTCAGTCCCTCAGAGACTCATCATAACTCACGAATATACTTCAAGATACTCGGGTTCGACCCCTCCCGAATACAAGAAGGGTCCGAATCTTTAGAAAATTTTTGAGGGGTGTTACATGTAGTCACTATAGTGGTGCCTCCATAGCGAGAGGAATCCGCTATAGCAGAATGACATCAGCTTGAATCAATTTAAATATTCCCAATTATCTTATACCCCCTATTTTTAAAATGGCGATGCATTTCAAATTTTTTTTGTTTCCACATGAGATTCCTTATTAATCAGCACTGATCAGGTCGTTACAATAGAAATCAATTTACCCCTTATTTTTCCTCTAATGGTCATTAGGGAAGAGGAGGGAACAAATTGATCATGGAAGATTACCCACAATTTAGATGATGATGAGAATGGATTTTGACGCCACACGAACTGCATAACTTTATAATATCTCATGTACCTAGGAAAACTGAGGTCAAAAAATTTCAAACACACGAAGTCATAACAATATTTTTTCTTCTCGCCCTCTGAATTGGACCCTACTATAGAGGGTTTTATTGTCGCTGTAGCGGATTCTTAGCTACTATAACGACTGGTCTAATTTTAGAAACAGAAATAAGAGGGAGGGGAATAGGTTTTTTTGCCCATTTATCTCCTTTCCAACTCCTTGAAACTCTCTAAACCTCTTCGATCACTCCATTCAAAATGTCCAACTAAGGTAGACTTCTCGCACTTAGTTTCTTGACTTCAATATATGCATAATGTTTATCACATGCTAAGATTTGGTTGAGTAGAATACAGTTTGGTTGATATTGAAATTTGATAATAATATGATTGATCATTGAAATTGTTGAAGCATAGGGCTTCCTATTATACAATGACACTGCAACATTCTGGGCATAAAAATCATGAGAAGTAGCGCTAAAAATGGGTCTAAGATGGTAGGGGAAATTGAAGGGTTGCCTGGGTTGGGAACTTAGATTTGTTCCCGTCAATCTACATGATATATCCGAGCCAACTACTAGTATCATGTACCAGCCTGGTACTCGAGCCAACAATCAATCCCAAACAACATGCATAATCACAATCACAATAAACAATCTACTTGAAACCATGAGTAAATAAACACGTTCATTCCATGAGATTATCAATAGGATATCTTTTCATGTTAGACTTTTAGTTTCTCCCACATGAATGAAACAAATAATACTATAAGGCAGTTAACATGCACACATTACATACCTCAAAAAACACACAAACCATCACTTACATATATTAATAACCTAACAGTGAAAACCATCTTGAGTACAAATTTGTTCCTGAGAATCACCACCCTAATCCCATGAATCAATCCTCTTCCCGCTCATTCTGTCTTTCATTAATTACTACAAACCCCAAAAAATCTATAACCCAAAAATCCATAATACTTTACTTAACAATTACCAACAAACAAATTCCCAATAAGAAACTCAAGGCTACCAATCAAAGACTATATAACCACTCGTATTCACTATCTTTTCCCTCGCCTTAATAACAATAACAACAAACTTTAACCATCTAGACTTCGTGCCTGCGGTCTAGGCATGAATTCTCCCGTCAATCTACTTACTATCAACTAACTACTCAGTCAAGAAAGCGTAGCCTACCTGGATGCCAAACAACTATTGATGAACTTTGAACCTAGCTTCTATCTATGTGAGAGCGAATAGTGACAAACGCAGATCGAAAATCCTTAAGGGTTTTACCTCATTTGGGTTGAAATTTCTTCGATCCATTGCTCCCATGAAACAAGTGTCTTTGGAGAAGCCCTCATCTTTTTTATCCCTAGAAAGTGGAAGAAAAAAATAAAGTACATCATATTTACTAGAGTTTGATTTCCATCAGCACGCTATAGCGGCCATGAAGATGGTATAATAGGGCCTCCCTAGCGGGAGGATTCCCACTATGGCAGGTTGGCATCAGCCTAAATCAACTCCAATTATCCCAAATCATTGTGTACCCCCAATTTTTAAATTGGCAATGCATTTTCAAGAATTTTGGGTTTCCATACGAGGTTTCTTATGAATAAATATGGATCAGTTCGTTACACTCTCTGTTTCTCTAAGTCATGTATCTACCTCTCTCTCTCAAGTGATGGATCTACCTTAGAGCATATGGTGCACGTGCACTCATCCTATTAGACTTTAAGAGTCAATCTTATATACTAGAGTTATGAGAAGTTGGTTACATATTGATGTGAATTTTACATACTGAAGTTTTGAGTAGTTGGTTCACCATAATGAAAAGTTTATTGTAAGCATTTTTTCCCCTGCTATTTTTTTTCTAATTCTCTTTTTTATTATTTTTTTGCTTCCTTTCTTTAATCATAGTTATCAGATATATGTTCCTCCCTAATTTCTGTGTTTTTTTATTTTCTCTTTCTTTTTTCTATCAATCAAATTTTCTTTTTCATGATCTCCTTGATTCCATCCTCCATGGTAACTAAAAAAATCAACACTTGGATAACGATCATTGTTGTCACCTTCAATCTCCATTGAGATGTAAAATCAATGCAGTCATCATGGCCGCTTCGACCACTGGTCGGCCTGAAGGACTGACGAGTTCTTCTCCCTTACATGTCCCACGACTTTGTTTTGAACTATGCCACCCTAAATCCCTTAAAGCCTAGATTTTCTTAAAAGACTATAGTTTTTACCTAACGTTGATGTTAAAGAAAAGAAGTAGAGCAGTGTATAAAATGAGAAAATCAATAATAATATAAAATATGTAGATTTGATGACGAATAATGTGTATCAACAACTTTATAGGAAACCTCCTTTAGAATTAATTTTTATTAAACCAGTGGCATATAATAATGGAGTACCTTAAACTACATGGAAGAATGAGGAATTTAACAAAATAATTTTAATAGAAGATTAAAATTTTCCATAATTGGTAAATTCACTTAAAGATAATGAACTAGAGGATTTTAGGTGTCAAATACCTAAGAAATGCAATGTTAAAGAATACTTTAAAAATTTATTACTTAAAAATAAACACATACAGATGAGGATCAATTTGATGGAGGATTTTATGAACATGATGTCAAAAAAAATTTACTACATTATAATGAAGGATAGAGTGACATATCATATGAGATCTCTTATTTATTATGCCAAGATTATACTTGATGAAGTGAGAACCCAATCAATATCTTTGATCTCTTTTCCAAACCTATTGCCTACCTTTTTTTGTAAGTAAATCTATTTTCTTTTTGACTGATTCTATTGTTAAGCCAATTCATCTTGATATGGCTACTATTAATAAAACCCAACCTAGTTGTGCAAGAGTTAAGGTTCAAGTGTATTTGAATGCTAAATTACCTAGCTATGTGGAGTTAAAGGATGTGAACAACAAGGCAAGTACAACAAAAATAGAAACTATTAACACAAAATATGACATGCTCACAAATGTTCGTCACATATGCAAGGTTTAAAGACAGGAGGACAGTGAATACATGAGTTTGCACCCAGAATTAAAACAACATGTCCAGGAAAAGAATTTTAAAGATGAAGTGAAGGACAACGGTGACATACCAGTGCAAAAAAGATACATCATATCATATATTATTAAAATTGGGAAGCATCAAATTACAAAGTTGAATTATCATTTTACTCATACACTAAATAAAATATCTAATCAATTAAAATATTAAATAATATTATGTATATTATACTAAATACTTAAACATGGAATGTGTTAAGTGAAAGTTAAATCAACTTTTAAATACAATTAAATGAGAAAAACATTAACAAAGATGTAATCAGTATATTGTCTAGGATAAATGTGTAATGCGTGTTTCCAAATACTAGTATTATTAAAAGTGGAAAGAAATCTAGGAAAAAGTTAAATTTTTATTTTACCCCAATATCAAATTAAAACATTTTAAAATATTTAATAAATTAAATATTAAATAGTAAATATTCATATTACTACATGAATCATCTTTTCCACTAACTCTTCATTATGTAAATATAATAACACTCACTAATTATGTTCATTATGATTTTACTCCACCTATAATTGATGATCTCAAATGGATTTATGTCATATTCATGACAACTCATTGTGTTCCTCAAACTTATTTTATAAATTGTAACAACCTGTACTGCCGTTACTCAAAAGGAACCTCATGTGAAATCCTAAGATTCTTAAAAGATGAGGAAAAATTAAAAATTTGAGCATGCGATACAATTAGGTTATTTTTGAATTCGGATAGGATGACGTCAGCCCATCCTAGTGAGAAGCCTCCCGCTATGGCGACGCCGCTATATCACCTGCACAAGCATTATTGCTGGCTAACAGGAAATCAGACCCTAGTTAATGTGATATTTTTTTATATCTCCCCCTACTTTCTAATGAGAAAATAGACGAGGGTTTCCCCCCAAACCCTTGAAAGACTCCTGAGGCATATGAGCAAGGGAGTAGAGAGGTTTCAGTGCAAGGTATGTAAAGACCTAAGGAATTCTTGTGTGTGTTCATCCGGGTTCACCCTTATAGATCCAAAAAGCTTATCTTCAAGTTCATCAACAGATGCTTGGGACCCAGGTAGGATAGGTTTCCTTAACTGAGTAGTTAGAACCGTCATTACTTATATTATGTCATGTTAATGGTCAGAGATTGAATGTATAAACCTTTGGGCATGGAGTCTGGATGTTACAACCTGTGGATAATTATGGTTAGGCTGATGATGGTGTTTAGGTAAATTATTATTTTCTTTTAAGGTTTCTTGGTAATATCATGGAGGGGTAAAAGTGGGTGGTTGAATTATGCTTAGAAAGTATTTGGGAAGGAATCTTTTGGGTAGGTGATAGTTGTGTGTTTTTCAAGTAAGTATGCCTACTACTTTGTGGTATTGCTTATGCGATGCATGTGAAGAAACTAAAAGGCTATTGTGAAATGAATTATGTTGGTAACCTCATGAAATGACTTTGTTAATTACTTGTGTTCCAAGTGTGATTGTTCGAGTGATTATGGTTATATATATTTTATTTTATTCATAGCCTGGAACAGGTACAACGCTGATACATGATACTAATGGTTGGCTTGAATACCACACCTGACATGAATAATTTATGGTTGGCTCAGATATTACACCAGTACACTAACAATTTGTGCGTGAGTTCCATGAGAGAATCAAATTTACATATCTGTTCCATGACTGAATCGAGTTTACTTCTTCATAATGTTATTATTGCATATTGGTTCATGAGTGGTCGGGATTTGTGTTTAAATGCTAGGATGGTTCTTGTATAGGTCGGGATTGCCTTTTAAACACTATAGATGATGTCTTAGGGATCCTTGAGTGGTCCAGGTTACTTTAAAGGTGAGTTGGACTCATATATAGTTTTGTATGTGATCATGTTCGACATGTTTCATGCATTGGTTAAGTCCAGGTGAGGACTAGGACCCCAGGATGATTTTGGTCAAGATGGTTTAGTAAGAATATCTTAGGTGGTTTACTACATTAGTAAAGCACGAGGGCGTTGACATGAAAAATTGAGGGAGAGTAGTAGGTTGGTTAACAGAGTTAGTAATGTCCTTGTATTCGGGGAGATATTTATGTGATAGAAGGGTTAGGTTATGATATGGCATGAGGCTCACATAATAGGTAAGATTGGGAAGCAATAGGGTGTTAAGAGGGAGAATATCTAAACATAAAAGTTGGCAGCAGAATCGGTTAGAAAGTTGGGACCAAGTGTATTAGACCAGAGGTAGAGCATATAAGATCCAAGGAGGACAGGTTTATTAAGACTTGTAATTGGGCAGTTTGGGATCTTGATTTTCTTTACAAGCTTCATGTTTCCTGATCATTTGTATATATCATGTTGTAGGTTTATTTCAATAGATGTTGCCTACCAGTACGTGTTGTTTGTACTGATATTACTCTTTTCTATGCTAGTTGGCATAGTCTGGTTGTAGGATTCAGTTATGTTACATAGGTGAAGAAGATGATGATCTCCGACAGCGTCTACTCTTCATTCCTTATAGTTGGAGATGTGTCGTATTTTATTTTATGTATGTATCTTCTTAGTAGCTCTTGTACCTATTAAGACTAGTTCCTTAAGAGGGGGTTTTCAATAAATTATTAAAATATGATTCTTGTTCTTGAGTTTTTGTGTTTATTACAATGTATTAAAGAAATTCCTTATGTTTAAATACTTTTTGCATTGTCTATTTTAAAATTGGGTGCACATTTCTCCTATCTAGATGATAGAGTAGGTGCCCGCACGGTCGAGTGAGTTGGGTTGTGATAATTTGATATTAGACTCGCAAGTTACCAATCTCCTAGTACATGAGAAAATGTCGAATAAAGTCTTGAGGATTGGTGTGTAGACATCGACATTTAATATTTAGGGGGCTATGAAACTTTGTAGGACGTTATCTAATTTCTTTACTCCTTTTGTGGGATTAGTCTCTTGTCGTATAGGTTGAGTCCAATTGGTATCTTGATGAAGTAAACTGGATGTCATTATTGTGGCTGACGAGACAGAATCAACAAAAGTTGGAACTAGGAAGGTTCCAATTGGTATCTGGCTTTATGATTCTTGTGTATTCCTGTATGGTCAATTAGTGGTCATTTCATGATGTGAATAGGAGGTAATAAATCTTGTTTTCCATAACAATATATCTTGAAGATTGTTACTGTATTCATTGTATTGCTTGAATGTCTGCATATGTTGCAAGTGTAATTTCTTGTATTTTGGTGACATTATGGATAGGGAGAAGTCTTAATTTTATTATGTGTGATGAATAAATGATAAATTCATATGTGATTTATGAACATGTTTTGATATAGTGCAGTTCTAAAATTTTATGGTCATGTGGGATTATGTTCATATCCATGATGCAAAGTTTGTATTATACATGTTTGTGAATGATCTCAGGGTTGTCTTAAAAGCGTGGATGCTTTCCAAGAGTTAGTAATATTCTAGGAATTGGGGATAGTAAAGGGAAATGATACATTGTGAATATGGGGAAACTCCAATTTTTGAACAAATGGTATTGGCTGGAAACCATGGAGAAGGGGCTCTCTGGGTGTGATAGCGAGAATGTAATATTATGAACTACTTTCTAGTGCTTTTCATAATTAACATTGTGAGAATGTGGTGTTAAGTTCCTAATTGTGTGTTGGTAAGTATGATTCTGGGGTTGGTGTTGAGTCTATGGTACAAATATCTTTGATACCTATGTTTGGGATAAATCTTGAGATCATATTATTAATTGTTATATGTTTCAAGAGTGTTATAGATTTGGTAATGGGAAACATTGCTAATTTTTGAAAATTCTTGGTTGAAGCTCGTTGGGAACGTCATAGCAAAATTGGGCCGCTATAGCACTTTGGCTATGTCGGAAATCTTCCCGCCCTAAAAGGAGTCACGATAGTGGTGTTCAAGCGCTATAGTGGAAAACCATTATCTTGGGCGCTGACCGTGATAACAGGCAACTGGAATCTCAGACTACAATTTATTTTCCCCTGTTTTGATTTCCTTTCCCAACTATTTCTATCACCTATTTTAGTTCATATCAATGCACAAACAACAAGATGGCTTTCCAAAATGACCGAGTTATTATATGGCGATTAAGCATATAAAAACCATCATCCATGTTCTATAAAAAAACAATAAAAAGATGTCTTATTACCAAGCAGGGCAGACCCAAAATAAAGTATCATCTTATCCGGGGGAAATACTAACTTCATGCCCGATCACCATCATGGGGTGGGGTCTCTTGCATCGACCTTACTTATGAAAGGGAACTCTTGAAAGTCCTCCTTCTAAAACTAGGGAAGCTCATGCTTTGAGGTGATGCATCTGAACATGAACTTTATGGTCTTCCACATGTGGGCAAGAGGACGGTATTGGGAAAACCCCTTCCTTATCTCGAAAACAAGCTCTATGTAGAATGCAGCTATGTCTTGGGAAGGAACAGGTAGAGCTGAGGGTCCAGCTAGAGCAACCTCCTAACTGTATTCATATCCTCTTCAAAGTGGCTGCTAGACACTAGGAGCTGGGTTTGGGTAGCGGGGGATGTGTCATCCATAGACACCCCAACTCTCCTGCAAAACGAAGATACTAGGTTAGAAAGAAATAGGGATTCTAGCTGCCACAGTAGAAATCTATCCACTCAGACACAATCTACTTCCCACATTTACTAGCATCCCCTATATAGCACAGGCTACCACTAATGCTCTGGGATAAGTTATATCGGAGAACTTTCTCGATAGATGAGGCCTTCGACTAACCACTTTCAAGTGAAAAGCAAATATTAAAGACAGGTAAAGCCCTCAATAGTAGGCCAGCAGACCTCCGCCTAGTAATTCTCCTCTACCAATAAGTTTCATAGCCATGTCATCTCCATTTCCCTCAGCTTGGCTTCATAGGCCTCATACGGACTCTCAGGCATCCCCAACACTTCATTCATCGACCGGGTATCCATAGGGACTTCCACTATTTGAATAAGCATGGTGGGTTGGGGGAATCCCAACGAATATTATGAAGTATAGCATTGAACTCCTTCATTCACCCAACATGTGCAGAAGGAAGGGCCTCCACCAAAAAACCCCAATCGAACTCTTGAATTTGGTTGTAGAAGGCACTAGCATGCTGTGACACTCCCCTTATCTTGAAAGCCCTCTCTAGAAAAAAAAAACCATTCGACAGATTGCACGAAACCTTTCCTTTCCAGTATCATTGAGGAATATCTTGTAGGGGTATACTGATCCCTCAAATATAGTCATTGGATAAAGCACGACATGAGAAACATTAGTTAGAAAACCATAAAATTATCCAAAGGAGTGAATGCAATAGAAAATCCTGCATTGGGGCAGGAATGAGAGGTTGTAGAATTTTGTCCTTCTACAATAGCGGCAATACAAGTGCTATAGCAGGGGAAAGGCTCCATAGTGACCATGCAGGTGCTATAAAGAGGGGTTCCACTATGGCAACCTACCTTCTATAGTGATGTATAAGGTCGCTATGGCGGCCTTCATCATTTCAGACCTCTAAAGGGTGCATCAATGGCATTCCATGCCCAAAAAATCCCATTTTCAGCAAAATGTCTACAAATTACTGTTTCTAAAGTGCCCCACTACCTAGATATGTAAAAATCAGGGAATTTCAACTCCTAAATCATTCCCGAATCTAAGTTTACTACCAATGACTATAATTCAACCCCCCCACACCATTTCAGATCCATTTCAGCCCTATTTTGTATGATCCTTGTACCCAATATATAGTAGTAGCATCATAAACCTAATGAAAAGTCCCACGCTTTGACAATTTCGATAATCAAGAATAATTCCACAAAAATATTTATGCTACTCTAGCATTTCTTAACCTGCAATCTTTGTTAAGAGTATATTAAAGTCAAGAGAGTAAGGAGCACAATTATTACCTTAGATTCAACATTCTATATGAATTGGTCGGAGAGAGATTTTGGGAGAGTTGAGAAGGAGAGAAATGGTCATAAAAAGCCATTCCCCTCCCTCTTATTCCATTTCAAAAATCTGCGTAGTCGTTATAGCGGTTAGGCAGTCGCTATAGCTAGGCCGCTATAGTAGTAGTACAACCAACCATTGATGGGTCCAATTAAATGGGTTGGATGAAAATTTTTGTGGTTATGGCTTTCTCATTCAAAATTCTTATTTTGATTGTCACGACCAAGCTAGGCCCTAGACATGACGTGAAACGGCGATCGGAATTCCGACGGACTCCAACCAAGCCTCTTAGCATACATCGCATACAAACATAAGTAAAACTCAATGATGACATAAAGTGGAAGATAAATCTCAAACCAAATCTTGAATAAGGATAAATCTTAAAGCAACATGTATGAATAATCAGATCTACAACTCATGATAGTCTAAAAAATGCCTCTACTTAGTATAGATGGGGGCATAAGATATGTTCCTGACTCACCCAAATAAAGAAAGAACCGTTATAATGAAAAAACATAAAACTTGTGTTGATTACGCCTTCGACACATGAGGACTAACCAATCAAGTGATGATAGCAATATACAACTCTAGCCAAGAGTGGGAGGATGAGCGTGATGATCATCGGACCCTGCATTATGATATAATGTAGACAAAAGTAAGTGTTAGTACATGGATTGTACAAAATATATGAGAATTATGCATAATGTAGATATGATAGCAATGATGAGCATAAAAATGGATGCAAGACCAATAATTATTACAAAACATGAGATTTAAAATTATAAGTCATAATATGTGGTCAATGTATCATTTGAAATAATCATAAGGGCTCATAAGAAGACATTGTTCATTTGTGGGATATAACCATTAACCGATATTTACGACCATACGAGCTATAATATAGAATTTGGTGTTACTCCCACACCAAAAAGAGAGAGGCTACTTGCCAAGGTAGACTCCATGAGAACATCTTTAACTTGAGCTATTTGTGGATCCACTAGCTAGGCCATAAAGGAAAACCTATGCGTGCAACGTAGTTAGGGAATAAATATTTCTACTAGAGTTCCCTTAGCAAGTTCCTTGAGCTATCGGACCAAACCCTACTTCAAATTCCTCTTGATGCTTAGTCAATATCTCAACGGAAGTGTTATAAAAAATGGTCATTACATCATTTGGAAAGGCAATAATAAATACCAATCCAACATCATAAAATAGTCATAAGAGTAGCTCATTAACATGATAATTCATATAAGAAAAACTTTCGCCTTTATGAATCCATGAGTCGGCGAGAAAATCTTTCACCATCTCTAACATGAGTGCGAGAAAACCTTTCACAACCTTTATACTATCTTCAGAACATATTTGAAATCATAATTCATCATCACAATAAACTTTTAATAACACCTTCATTAATTCATAATCATAAGTTCATAAATTCATATTTGAAAATAGCATAATGCATGGTTCCATGGAAAGTCAACTGAAAACAAGCAATTCAACTTAAAACATGCATAATTGAATCATTAACATTGAAATAAATCGTAATTGAAGTGACCCAATGAAATCTCAATAAAACCCTAAAATTATTGAATTGAAATCAATTGAAAAGGAGAGGAAACCTTTGCACTCCATGGATGGAAATGATCCCAACATATCTTGGAGATCAAAGCCTAAACACTCAATATTAGGAGACTTGAAACCTTGGAGATCCTTGAACCCTTGCTTGTCTTGAAACTTTTCCTTTGGGGGAGTATTTTAGAGAGAGAAATATTGTATTTTATGATTGGAGAGGGAATGAGGGGAATTCAAAGGATTTGAATAGTTATAGGTCTTTGGAATAGGCTTCAAATGAAGTAGGCTAGGAATTAAATAAGTTAGAAAGGACATAAATACCCTTCTAAATTAACTGTCGGGTTCCACTAGGCGATGTCCATCAAACTCGCCTTCCAGGTCAGCGAGTCACCGATCCTCTAGCCTAGCTCTCCAACCCTCCTGCTCAGTCTGACTAGAAATCTTTAATCATTTTGGCGAGTCGCCAAACTTTTTCTCCCCCTCACTTATTTCTTCCTTTTTCTTGCCAACCTTTATGAATCTTTTGGCAAGAATACTTAGCTCGCCAACTACTTTGTAGAGACACCAAACTCAGCTATTTCTCCCCCATCGTCCTCCCTTCTGAGCCAAATTTCTCGAGACATATTGGCGAGCTCATTTTCCACTAGGTAAGTCGCCAAGGCCCTTTGGAGAATCACCAATTCCATTTGGTGAGCCTCAGGAAATATTTATTTCTCAATTCTTTTTAACTCAATTTTACAACTTTTCAACTTTCGGGCCTCAGAATATCTCCCATTTGGAAACATTCATCCTCGAATTGGACTCAACTAGAATAAAAGGAGTAGGAAAAGAAACATAGCAACACAACATAAATATAATGACATAGTAAAATGCATAAAACATGGAATATTCCATCCAAGCTAAAACATGATTTTGAAAACTCATTTCATGAGCATGTATGCATATGAATACATGAGAATGACTTAGACACATGATTTGGAAGAACTGACCATGAAGAAATTTGATACCTCAACTTGGAATGGAAGGAAAGAGATGAGGATAAAGTGAAATTATATCAGCTTTGGTCTCCCATGTAGTACCCTCAACCTCTTGGTTCCTCCATAACACTTTAATGGATGCAATTTCTTTGTTCCTCAACCGTAGAACTTGTCGATCTAGTCTTAATTGGAACCTCCTCATAGGATAGACTCTCTTTCACACCAACATTTTCCAAAGGAAAAATAGAGCTACGATTACCAATACACTTCTTTAATAAGGAAACATGAAACACCAGATGCACCAATGCCAACTCCGAGGATAAATTAAACTCATACGCCACCTTGCCAAACCTTCTCAAGATTTGATATGAGCCTACATATCGAGGACTATGCTTCCACTTTTTTCCAAAATGCATCACGCCCTTCATGGGGTGATATTCTCAAGTAAACTCAATAATTGACCTCAAACTCAAGTTCCTTCTTCTAACATCCGAATAGAACTTTTTTCGTCTTTGGGAGGTCTTCAATCTTTCTCTAATGAGTCTAACCTTATCCATTGCCTCATGAACTAATTTGGGAGTCTAAACTTCTCCATCGCCTCATGCACCAACTCTTTACCTATTAAGGAAACTTCACTAATTTCAAAACAACCAATAAAAGACCTATATCTCCTACCATATAAAGCCTCGAATGGTGCCATTTGGACATCAAATGGTAGATATTATTGTAAGCAAACTCGATCAAAGGAAAATGATCATCCCAATTACTCTTAAAGTCAATTATACAGGTTGTCGATATTTCTTCCAATGTTTGAATTGTACGCTCAGCTTGACCATTTATTTGAGGGTAAAAAGTCATTCTCAACTTAAATTGAGCACAAAGACCCTTTGGGAATGAACTCCAAAATAGAGATTTAAATTGAGTACCTTGAGATTATAGACAACAGAACTTGAATGTAAAGTCTAGCATAATCCTCAGCCAAATAGGAAGTCTTAAAGGGAAGTAAATGTGCCGACTTAGTCATTCAATAAATAACAACCTAAATAAAATCATGTTGCGTATTAGTACGAGGAAAAGTCATAATATAGTCCATATTCAATTCCTCCCACTTCCAAATAGGAATATCAATGTCTTGAGCTAAACCTCCCAATTTTTGAAGCTCAACCTTCACTTATTGACAATTAGGTCATTTGGCCACAAACTCCGCAATATCCTTTTTCATACCATTCTACCAATACACTTCCCTCAAATCCTTATACATCTTTGTGGAATCTAGATGAATAGAATATAACAAATTATAAGCTTCAAAAAATATCATTTCCCTCAAACCATCAACATCGGTATCACACAACTAGCCTTGATATCTAAGCACACCATCTTCCACTAGGGAGAAAATCTCATTAAATATTTCAACAATTGATTACTTCAACTCAACGAATTAGGATCATTGTCTTGCTTTGCCTTAACTTCCACCTTAAGAGATAATTGGGTATCATTTTGGACAAAAAACAACCATCCTCTGGATCAACCAAAAGAACACCCAAATGAGTTTGTCCATGAACATCACGAACTAACTCCTTCTTTTCAGCCTCAAAATGGGCAACATTGTTCATGGACAATCTACTAAGAGCATTGACAACTATATTTGTATTACCCAGATAATACAACACACTCATATCATAATCTTTCAATAATTCAAGTCATCTCCTTTACCGAAGGTTCAAGTGTCTTAACCCAAATCTGGGTGTGATGACACTTGTCCAATTCTATCAAACAAGTCAGCCTAAATCCAAACAAATATAAAAAGATAACATGGAAGCAATTTAAATATAATAGATATATAAAATACAGAGGACTTAATCAAATACAATAACCCCCAAAGAACTGTTATCACATGTACAAACCTCAAAATGAAAGAAAAATGAAAGATAAGTACAAGTCTCAATATCATGGTTCGAGCTCGGAACCTATAGAAGTGTATATAGAGAAAAATGAGTACCTATCACGAACCAAGGTAGGCCCTAGGCGTGACACAGCGATCGAAATCCCAAGGGACTCCAACCAAACTTCTTAGCGTTCATTACAATCATAAGGTAAGAAAAATAAACCAATAGATGCATAAGCGGAAGATAAGTCTCAATAAAATCTCTGACAAAAAGAAGGCTTAAAAACATGTCTGAATAAACAGAGCTACAACTCATAGATGTCTAAACATGCCCTACTAAGTCTAGGTTGGGTTTAGGACATGTTCCAAGATCACAAAAACATAAGAATCAAATCATGAAAATATAGGAAATTCATTTATATCATATCCACTGAACATGAGGACTCACCATCAATGATAATCTAACAAGCAACTTTAGCCACGAGCAGGAGTAATGTGATCGTCGGATCCTACATTATGACACAATATAGGAAAAAGTATGTGTTAGTATATGGAATGCACTAAGTATGTGAAAAGAATGCATGTACAATGATAATAGGACATAAACATTATGAATGTGAGATGCATGACCAATACCTTTGAAAGTATGAGTAAAAGGCGAAGATATTTAAACCATTATAGTCATATGGTAAATGCACCATAAAATCGACATAAGAGATAATATCATAGTATATACCTTTGTGTCGGATAGGACCTTAACCGACACTTAAGATCATGCAAGCTATAACATGGAATCCGATGTACTCCCACATCGATAAGAGAGAGGCGACTTGACAAGGTAGACTCAGTGATGGGGCCTTTCTTTAATATTGGGATATTTATGGATCCAATAGCTACACATATTAGTAACCTATGGTGGCAACGTAGTTAGGGACTATAAGTTGCTACTTGGATTCCTTTGAGTAGCTACTTTGGCTACCGGACTGAAACCCACCTAAAAGTCCTCTTTGTGATTAGTCATTATCCAAACTGAATTCATTAAAATATCATCATAACATCATCATAAAATAATCATAAGAGTATCTCATTACATGAGTGATTCATAGGAATCCATGTGTCGGTGAGAAAAGCCTTTCACCGCTTAAACATGAGTTGTGAATAAACCTTTCACAATCTTAATACCTTGCTTGAAAAATCATTGAAATAAATTCATCATAGTCATATCTTTTCATAAAATACATAATTAAAATTCATGATCATAGTTCATAAGTTCAACATTTACAATTGAAAATCATAGCTCAATACATGGGTCTATGTGAAATACTTTGGGAATCATATATTATAAAGAATTCATCCAAAATAATAAAGAATAAAATTGATTAAAATCAAATAAATAGGACCCATAAAGAATTGTCATGAAACCCTCATACATTTGGGTGAAATTGAATTGAGAGATTTTAGATCTTTTGGGACCCAATGTATAAATGGAATCCATTGGTGGAATCCCATATACCTTGAGCAAAGGAGCCTTAGTGCAAAAGTCATGGAGTTTTGGAGCTTTAGAATCCTTGAACCCTAACTTGCTTGAAGATAAAACCCTTGGAGAATGTTTTAGAGAGAAGATTCTTGCAAGAAATAGTTGGGGAGTGATTAAGGGGAATTAAAGGGTTTGGGTAGTTATAGTCTTAGGTGCTAGTCTCAAAACGTCATAGTTTAGAGATGAAATGAGTCAGATTTGACTAAAACACCCTTCAAAATAATTGCCGAAGCCAAAATGTTGGTATGGTAGTGCTCGTCGGCCCAATCAGTGAGTCGCAAACCACCCCCACCTCCTCATCTAATCTTCCCTAGCCCTGGGGAAAAAGTTCTAAAATTTTCCCCTTCTTTGGGCGATCTCGATCAGGCTCCCCGATCCCTTTGGCGAGTCACTGAAGTTTACTTTCCTTACCCAATGCTCCTTCATACTAGCCTATCTTTCTAAATCTTTTGGCTAGCCGACCCTACCCTCCTAGTCGAATGGGAAAGTCACCGAGCTCCCCTCTAACTAGCCTAATCTCCCCTTCTTATTACCTCCTTTCTGATCCTTTTGGAGAGCTAGGGCTCGCTCGCCTATGGGATTCTGCGATTCGCCGACCCACTCGGTGACCTCAGATGGTTTTTTCCTCTTTAAATCAAAATGCCAACTTTTTGACTATCGGGACCTCACATTCTCCCTTGGAAACATTCGTCTTCGAATGGGACTCTACTAGCATGGACAAAGTAGGAAAAGAAACATAGAAGCCCAACATGAATGTAACATTTCCTCACCTTATCACCTGTCATCAAGTCTCCTACCCCAGATTTTTCAGTCAATTTGGAAGATGCTTGAAATGTATAAACCATGAGAACTTCAACTTCACTTAACTCATAGCTTTTAAAAATAATTTCCATTGACATATATTCATATGAGAATGCATTAGACACTTGATTTGGAAGGAGGGATCATGGAAAGAATTTAGTACCTCAACTAGGAACAGATGGAAAGAAATAAGGATATTATGACATCTTATAGAATTCGTCCTCCCATGTAGAAACTTCAACCTCTTGGTTTCTTCGTAATACTTTAATGGATGCAATTTATTTATTCCTAAACTTTCGAACTTGCCTGTCTAGAATATCAACCGGAAACTCCTCATAGGACAAACTCTCTTTCACATCCACACTATGTAATGACACAATTAAGCTAGGATCACCGACATATTTCTCTAATAATGACACATGAAACACCGGATGCACCGATGCCAACTTCGAAGGCAAATCCAACTCATATTCCACCTTGACAAATCTCCTTAAAATTTGATATGGGAATACATATCAAGGACTAAGATTACATTTCTTTCTAAGATGCATTACATCTTTCATTGGAAAAAATTTCAAATAGACTAAATCATTAACCACAAACTTAAGTTCCCTTCTCCTAACATTCAAATAGGACTTTTTTCGACTTTCAGTTGAGCGGTCTTCAATCTCTCTCTAATAAGTCTCACTTTTTCCATAGCCTCATGCACCAACTCGAGACCTATCAAAGCAACTTCAAACGATCCAATCGGAGACCTACACCTCTAACTATATAAGTCTTCAAATAAAGCCACTTGGATACTAGAATGGTAACAATTATTGTAGGAAAATTCAATCAATGGTAGATTCTTAGCCCAATTTCCCTGAAAATCAATAACACACAACCTCAAGATGTCTTCCAATATTTGAATTGTCATTTTGGTTTGACCATCGGTTTGAGGGTGAAAATTGGTACTTAACTTGACTTTATTACCAAGGCCCTTTTAGAAAGACCTCCAAAACTGTGATGTATATTGCTTGCCTCAACCCGAAATGATAGCCACAGTAACAACATGAAGCTTAACCACCTCATGAACATATATTTTTGCATAATCTTCAGCTGAATAGAAAGTCATAACGTAAAGGAAATTGCGCTGACTTGGTCATTCGTCTAACAACAATGCAAATAGAATTGCGTTGCCTATGAGTACAAGACAAACCCTTGATGAAGTTCATATTCAAGGCTTCCCACTTCCAAGTAAGAATTTCAATGTCTTGAGCTAAACCTCCTAGTTTTTTGTGCTCCACCTTTACTTATTGACAATTAGGACACTTAGCCACAAACTCCGCAATATCCTTCTTCATGCCATTCAACTAATACACTTTCCTTAAATCACAATACATATTTGTGGAACCCGTATGGATATAATATTGCGATCTATGAGCTTTGGACAATATCATATCTCTCAACCCATTAACATCAGGGACACAAATCGACATTGATACCTCAATAGACCATCTCCTCCTTATGACAAAGCCTCAATGGCCTTGTTGGAAACCACTTTCTTCAACTTAACCAAGGTATGGTCATTATATTGTTTTGCCTTAACATCCACTACAAGAGACGATTAAGAACAATTTTGAACAACAAATCCACCTTCCTCCGAATCTACTAAGAAAATGCCCAAACAAGCTAGGCTATGAACATCATGGCCCAACTCCTTCTTCTCATCCTCAATGAGCAAAAGTAATCATAGACAACCTATTACGAGTGTCGGCAACCATATTCGCCATACCCGAATGGTATAGCACGCTCATATCATAGTCTTTCTACAATTCATGCCACTTCCTTTGAAAAAGATTCTACTCCATTTTATTAAGCACACATTGCAAGCTCTTATGATCGGTGAATACATCAACATGGACACCACAAAGGTAGTGTCTCTAAATCTTCAAAGCAAGAACCACCATCGCTAATTCTAAGTTAGGGGTTGGGTAGTTCTTCTCATGCTCCTTGAGTTGCTTAGAAGTATAGGCTATCACTTTACCAATTTGTATTAAAACACAACCGAGACCAACCCTTGAAGCATCACAATAAAAAAAAACCTATCACAACCTTCTGATAAGGTCAATATTGGTGCGAAAGTAAGTATATCCTTTAACTCTTGAAAACTTTTCTCACATGCCTTAGACCATTAAATTTCACATTCTTTTAAGTCAAAGTAATCAAGGAAATTGCAATGGAAGAGAAGCATTCCACAAACTATGTATAATAATCGACTAAGACAAAGAAACTCTGAATATCAAAAGGAGAAAAAGGTCTAGGTCAATTCTTAACCATCTCCGTCTTCTTAGGATCAACAATAATACCTTCACCGGAGATGATTTGGCCAAGAAATGCAACCGACCTCGACCAAAACTCACACTTGCCAAACTTAGCAAACAATTGACGATCATTGAGGACTTTCAACATAATCCTCAAATGATTGGCACATTCCTCTTTAAAATGAGAGTAAACCAAAATATCATCAATAAAGATAATCATGAACATATCCAAATATTGGTCCAATACCTGGTTCATCAAATCTATATAAATTATAGGAGTATTTTTTAGTCCAAAAGACATAATCAAGAATTCAAAGTGATCATACTGAGTCCTAAAATCCATCTTTGAAAGGTCACATTCCCTTACTCGAAGTTGATGGTAACCCCCTAAAAGGTCTATCTTTGAAAAGTAGCTCGCCCCTAGAAGTTGGTCGAACAAGTTATCAATCCTTGGAATGAGATACTTATTCTTAATAGTTACCTTGTTCAATTGACGATAGTTAATATACATACGGAGAGAACCATTCTTCTTCCTAACAAAGAGAACCTGAGCACCCCAAGGAGAGATACTTAGTCTAATGATGCACTTATACAACAATTCCTTTAACTGATCCTCTAATTTCTTAAGTTCTATTGGTGCCATGCTGTGAGGCAGAATAGAGATAGGTTGGGCATCAGGGAGAAGATATATAGTGAAGTCTATTTCTCTTTTGAGAGGGACACTGGGGAGATCATCGGGGAAAATTTTGGAAACTCATTAATAATCGGAACTGAGTCAAGAGTAGGGGCTTCAGAATTTGTATCTTTAACCCAAAATAGATGATAGATGCACCCCTGGGAAATCATTTTCTGAGCTTTTAGGCTTGAGATGAATTGTCCCTTGAACACAAAATTATTACACTTTAATTCTAAGATTGGCTCGTTAGGAAACTAAAACTTGACCACACGGGTTATACAACATATGATAGCATAATATGCATAAAGCTAATCCACACCAAGGATAAAATCAAAATCAATCATATTGAGCTCTACAAGATCACATGAGGTAACTTTATCAAAAACTGAGACCAGAAAATCCTTATAAACTCTCTTAGCCATAACCAAATCATTAACCAGAGTGTAAGCTGAAAAAAGTTCTATCAATATTTTGGGATCAACAACAAATATCATATTAATATAGGGAGTAACAAAAAGATAGAGTACACCCGCATCTAGTAAAACATAAACATCAATGTCAAAGACTTTCAACATACCCATCACAACATCGGGAGACTTCTCCAAATCCTGCCTAGTCTAAAGAGCATAGAATCAATTTTGGCTCTGATCTCCACAAGAACCCGTAGTAGTAGCCTACTGAACTAGACATCTAGTAGTTTGGGTCTGAGCCTGGGGTTGACCACCATTTCTAAAATCCTTACCTTGATGACCCAACTTTCCATACCTAAAACATGCATTATAACCCACTAAGCACTTTTCTTTATGGTTCCTCCCATATTTCTTGCATGGAGGAATAACTTGGCCACTCAGAGCTCCTCCTTGAACCTTAGGGTTAGAAACTTTTTCTTTCTTGAACTTTGTATCCAAAGTGTTTGAAGAATTTTGAGCCAAATACCCTTGGCGAAATTAAGGATGAACACCATTTTCGGACCTAGAGTGTGAAAAGTTACCACCATCAATCCTTGCCCTCTTAGACTCTCTTGCCCTCTCCCTAAGTTTCTCATCCTTAATTTGCTTAGCATAGATCATGATCCTCGAGATATCCATATCCCTAATTAGCATGGCTGTTTTGCACTCCTTGGACACCAAGTCTGAAATACCCGATACAAACCTACTCATTTAGGCTCTTGAATTGGATACCATAAATAGAGCATACTTTGACAATTATGTGTAATTGAGGAATACTCCCCCATACTCATGTTTCCTTTCCACAAGTTGATGAACTATTAGATTTTAGCCTCCCTTAATTCAAGGGGAAAGAAACGGTTATGGAACACTTCTTTAAACTCATACTAAGCAATAGGATCTACCTCTTTGGCTCGTTCCACCTTCAATTGATCAATCCAAATCCTAGAATCTCCTTTCAATTGATACACAGCTAACTCCACCATTTCAACTGAACTAATCCCTATAATTTCCACAATCCTATCAATACTTTTGATGAACTCTTGTGGATCCTCATCAACCTTGGACCCATCAAACTCTGGGAGACTCATCCTTATAAAATCATGAACCCTTTTCACCTTTATACACATATTTGTCTTTATAGGAGTAACTAACTCTTGGTTGTCTTGACCGGCCACCGCTTGAGCAAATACTTGAAATACGTCTTAAAATTCTGTATGAGAGACTTTCTTATTCAAGGGATCATATGGAGCTTGTTGCTCTTCTTTAATGTTCCTTCAAATGTGGTTTGTTCGTGTAGGCACTCTTCTGAAATTGCAAAGAGAAAGCATTGGAAGGAAAGCCTTAGAGTTCAACTCTTTCGCATGATAAGATCTTGACAGAAGTGGAATTTCCTAAATGCCTCATAGCTTCCTATTTATAGATGTAGCGTACTTCACACCGATGAACAAAATCTACTTGGCATGTTAGACTCCTTCGGACACTCTAAAAATTAGGCTCTAATACCAAATTTGTCATGATTAATGCTAGACCCTAGTCATGACACAGCGATCGAAATCCCGAGGGACATCAACCAAGCCTCTTATCATTCATCGTATTCATAAGGTAAACAAAACAAACCAATAGAATCATAATCAGAAGATAAGTCTTAATAAAATCTTGAACGAAAAGAAGGCTCAACAACATATCCAAATAAATGGAGCTATAACTCATAAATGTCTAAACAGGCCTCTACTAAGTCTAGGTGGGGCTTAAGACATGTTTTTAGCTCACCAAAACATAATAATCAAATCATGAAAATATAGGAAAGTCATTTATGTCATGCTCTTGAAAAATAAGGACTCACCACCAATGATAAGCTAACAAGCAACTTTAGCCAAGAGCGGGAGGAGCGTGATTGTCGGATCCTACATTATGATATAATGTAGGTAGAAGTATGCATTAGTACATGGAATTCACTAAGTATGTGAGAAACATGCATGGACAATGATAATAGGACATAGACAATATAAATGTGAGATGCATGACCAATACCTTTGAAAGTATGAGTAAAATGCGAACACATTTAAAACATTGCAATCACGTGGTTAATGCATCATAAAATTGACATAAGATATCATATCATAGTATATACCTTTTTATGGGATAGTACATTAACCGATACTTAAGACCATGTGAGCTATACATGGAATCCAATGAACTCCCACATCGAGAAGGAAGAGGCTACTTGGCAAGGTAGATTTAGTGATGGGACCATTCTTTAACATTAGGATATTTATGGATCCACTAGCTATGCCATATTGGTAACCTACAGTGGCAACATAGTTAAGAACTATAGGTTGCTAACGATTCTCTTGGCTAGCTAATTTTGCTATAAGACCGAACCCCACCTAAATGTCCTCTCGATGCTTAATCATTATCCCAATGAAATTCATTAAAACATCATTATAACATCATCATAAAATAATTATAAGAGTAGCTCATTACATGAGTGGTTCATAGGAATCCAAGAGTCGGTGAAAAAGAATTTTACCTCTTAAACATGAGTTGTGAGAAGACCTTTCACAATCTTAGTACCTTGCTTGAAAACTCATTAAAATAAATTAATCATTGACATAGACTTTCATACACTACATAATTAAAATCCATGATCATAGTTCATAAGCTCAACATTTACAATTGAAAATCATAGCTCAATCCATGGGTCCATATGAAAAACTTTGGAAATCATATATTATAAAGAATTCATCCATGATAATGAAGAATAACATTGATTAAAATCAAATAACAATGAGACATAAAGAATTGACATGAAACCCTAATAAATTTGGGTGAAATTGAATTGAGAAATTTGAGATATTTTGGCCAATAAATAAATAGAATCCATTGGTGAAATCCTACATATCTTAAGCACTAGAGCCTTAGTGAAAACGTTATGGAGACTTGAAACTTTAGAATCCTTGAACCCTAACTTTTTTTAAGATGAAACACCTAGGAGAATGTTTTAGAGAGAAAATTCTTGCAAAAGATGGTTGGGGAGTGAATGAGGGGAATTCAAAAGGTTTGATAGTCATAGTCTTAGGTTCTAGACTTAAAACATCCTAGTCTAGGGATGAAAATGAGTTGGATTTGATGAAAACACCCTTGAAAATAACTGTCGAAGGCCAAAAAGGCGGGAGGACCTTGCTCGCCGACCACGCCCCCTCCACCTTACCTAATCTGCCGAGCCTTGGGGAAAAACTCTAAAATTTTCCCGTCCTTTAGGCGATCTCGGTTGGGATCGCTAATCCCATCGGTGAGTCGCCGAAGTCCAATTCCCTCGCCTAATGCTCCCTCAAACTGGCTAATCTTTCTAAAACTTTTGGCAAGCTGAGACTACCCGCCTAGTCACTGAGCCCCCCTCTAGCTTGCCCAATCTCCCCTTCCCATTTTCCCCTTCTCTGATCCTTTTCATGAGTTGGGGATTGCTTGCATAGTGGATTCGGTGATTAGCTGGACCACTCGATGAGCCTCAAATGGGTTTTTTTTCCTCTTTAACTCATAATCCCAACTTTTTGACATCCGGGACCTCACAGTACCTATCAATACGGTACTCAGTAAGCCAACGAAGAAAACAAGGTAATTTTAATGGAGCACTAGAACTCGTTTTACCCTAACTGAACTTCCTCAACTACAACCCGCACAAAAATTAGCCCAATCTAGAGTTCACAGTTCATATGACACATAGATCAACAATAGCTCATCAACATCACCAAATAAATCACATCAATATCAAGTATATAAATAGCAAAGATAATAAGGGATATATATGGAACTTCACTATGACATATAAGATGTAATGCAATGCAATATGATGTCAAATAAAGTGATGTTTGTCTTTCCTAATGGGATACGCACAAGGTCCATGTATCTGACACAACCATTTCCCATCAATATAATAATCAATCCAAAACCATTTTCCATCAGCATAATAATCAATCGCCGAAACCATTTTCCATCAGCATAAGTATCAATCGCCAGAACCATTTCCCATTGGCGTAAGTATCAATTGTCAAAACCATTTCCCATCGACATAAATATCAATTGCCAGAACCATTTTCCATCGATATAATAAAAAACCGAGTCACTTTATAGTATTTTAGAACCAATGCAAATAAGCATGCTCAAACAAATAATGCAGTCCATATAAATGCTATTGACGTCACACTATCGATAGTACATTAACACTAATATTTACATCATTCACATAACTATAAGTTATCAAAGTCTCTATTTTATTAACCCTTTTTCACATACTCAGGATCACTTGGTGAGCAAGTATCTTAAATCAATTACCATGATCAACAATGAGCAAAGACCAATTCATCAAGTTCACAAATCACATTGGGGCTATCATAGAATTTCATCAAACTCACATCGATTTCAAATCAAGAAGTTCACATTTTCGATTACAATCATAAAACACATTGCTTGGTATTAAACCTGTTCTTTCATTAAGCACAATTCACATGATTAAAGTCCCAAACCTTATTTTGAATAATCCCCATCATACATATAAAAAATGTTCAAGTATTAAACAAGAATTGAGAGGTTTTAGAAGTTCACTTGCCTTAATAAATATTCAATCAATCACACACTGGAGCCTTCCCCTTCTAAATACTATCCAAACGACCTTAATATAATTAAATAATGATTCATAATCAAATTTCTAAACTAATGAAAACAAAAACATGAAATTTGACAAAAAGAATCAAAACAACTCAAATATCTGATTCAGAAAATGACACTCAAATTTGTAAAAAAATCTGTATGAAAATGTTCCTCAAAGTATTTGGAAATCATTATCCAAGACTATTACAAAAAATGAGTCCGAAATAGTCCTTAATCATCATTTTATCAAAACACAGGTTCTTGAACAAAACCCCCACTTGTTGAAATCAAAAACTCAAATTTTGAGATTAAAATCAAGATATATTCGATGGGGTTAATTCCCGGCTTTGATAATTTTTGAGTCTTCCAGGTTTCATTCATCGTGATCGCAGCACTACCCTTAGTGATCGTGAAGAACAACTTTGGGTAAACATAGTAATTGACATCGCAATCAAGGTAGGAACCCATGCAATATGATACACAAGAACTTTACCTTTCGCAATCGTGAAACCCTCCTCCTGATCGCAAAACATAAATACCAGCTATAACACAATTGTGAGAAGGGGTCTCGCGGTAGTGAAGACCAAATCTACCTGCACTAGAACTAGCAAAACACAACAGAAACAAACAAGTGACAAAGTTTTCAAATTGACCCTCGAGATTTATTCGGAATCCAGTGCACACAAATCTTATATGCTACAATACTAAATTAAACGTTTCAGACTCAATAGAAACATTTGAATTCAAATTTGAGGTCTTCTTAACTTGGAATCAATTTAGTCGCAACAAAACTAGTTTAGAACTCAAATATACCAAAATGCCCTCGGATCTTTCAAAAAATACACTGAAACTCTTTCTAGGCCTAAAACTTTTCCCCAAATCTAACGTAGTCATTGAAATTCCATTTTGAGCATCCAAACCATGAATGTTAACCAAAGTAAACTCTTAGATCAAAAACTCAATAATTTCTAACTTATGACCTCAAATTCACCATGCTACATCAAATATGATTCTGTTAACTCTTCTAGACCACATTCCATATTCTAGAGTTGATAGAATTGGCAGAATTCCATTTTGAGACTCAAAAATCTAAATGAAACCATATACCACAATTTGATTACTTAAGCGTTCAAAACTCAAAACTTTCCAAAAATCTTAACTTTTCAAATGATTTCATAGAACCAACACCAAACACCGATCAAAAATGACTTGGGCCAACTATTAAGAGGGGTAAAATGGTTATTTTGTGAAAATTATCATAAATGACCTTCAGGGTCATTACATCATCCATAAGTAAAAAACATCTTATTCCTAAAACATAAAGTAAAATAAAGTGCCTGGAGCCTCGAAAAGATGGGGATATCGGGCACACATGTCATTCTCCGACTCCTAAGTCCCCTCGCCAACTAAATGGTTCCTCCACTACTCTTTTATTGAAGAAATATCCTTGGTCCTAAGCTTACAGACTTATCTATCTAGGATGGCTATAGGCTCCTCCTTAAATGTATAATTTGGACCAGATTCCATAGAATCTAGGGAGAACACATGAGACTTGTCTGGGATATACTTTTGGAGCATGGAACCATGAAAAATAAGATGTATCGCTGATAAGCTATATGGTAAGGCAAATTTGTAATCCACTTCTTTCACTCACCCCGAAATCTCAAATAAGTTAATGCATCGAGGGCTAAACTTATGGTTCTTCCCAAATCATATCACACCCTTCATGGGCGACACTAGAATCCAAATATAATCATCCTCCATGAACTCCCAGGTTCAAACACTTCGATCTGCATAACTCTTTTGCCTACTCTGGGATATCAAGAGTCTACCCTGAATCATACAAATCTTCTCCATGGCATCTCTAAGCAAGTTTGTGTCTAAGAAATCCATCTCAACTGAATTAAAACACCCAATGGGAGATTGACACCACCTACTATACAATACCTCTGAATACTAGAGTGATAACTATTGTTGTTGGCGAACTCTGCTAAGGGCAAGTATTGATCTTACCTAGCACCAAAATTAATAACGCTGGCTCGAATCATATCCTCTAACACCTGAATCGTCCTCTCGGACTAGCCATCGGTCTATAGGTGAAAGATTATACTCATATTTAGCCTAGTACCAAAACCATGCTACAATTCCCTCCAAAAGTGCAAAGTAAACAACTAACCTTATCACATAAAATAGATATTAGAACTCCATAAAGATAAACAATCTGACTAATGTACAACTGGGCTAGCTTCTCCAGCGTATACTTCACCCTGTCTTGGAAGAAATGGGAAGACTTGGTTAATCGGGGAACAACTACCCAAATGGAATCATAATCACACACGGTGGTAGGTAAAAACCTACAATAAAGTCCATATTTATCCGCTCCTACTTCCAAGTATGAATGGACATCCTCTGAGTCATACCTCTAGGAAATAGGTGCTCACACTTAACCTGTTGATAAATAAAACACTTGGACACAAACTATGTGATGTCCCTCTTCATCGCACACCACTAGTAAGGCTGGCTCAGATTATGATAATTCTGGCTCATATTATGATAAGTCTTCACCACATGTGGGTGAATAGAATATTGAGAATAATAAGCCTCCTCTATTATAAATATAATCAAGTCACCCACTTTGGGCACACAAATCATACCCTCGATCCTTAAAACACCATCCGAATAAAGTTTAGCCTCCTTAACTTCACCCCTTAACACATTGTCTCGAATGAGATATAACTTTTTATCATCAATCTACTGCTCCAAAATCTGCTCAACAAAGGAAGAGCTCTCTTTAATGAAAGCAATAAAACCTCTATTCTTCTCAAAAACCTGCAAATAGATACAGATTTTGGCTAACCTCTGAACATCCCTATCCAAAAGCCTTCTGTAAGTACTAATCGAGGCACGACTCCCCATACTAGGAGTATTTATACTCTAACATTCGGTTACCACATTGGTCTTCCTAAGATGATACAAGATAGTCATGTCATAGTCCTTCAATAATACAACCCACCTAAGCTGTCTCAAGTTCAGATTGCTCTGACTGAAGATGTACTAAAGACTAGTGATCGGTGAATACCTCACAATATATACCATACATGTAATGATGCCATAAATTCAACACAAAAAACAGCACTGCTTACTCAAAATTGTGGGTAAGGTAGTTCTTCTCATGAACCTTTAACTGTCTAGAAGCATAGGCAGCTACCTTCCCTTTTTGCATTAACCACATACCTAAACCAACTTCGGAAGCATCACAATATTCAGTTAAGTCCACACCCTCCTTGGGTAGACTCGAAATAGGAGGCAAAGTCAATAAAGACTTGAGATTTTGAATGCTCATCTCAAATTCATCAGACAATGAAAATATACTGCCTTTGGAGTTAGTCTAGTCAAAGGAGACGCAATAGTCGAGAATCCCTGCACGAATCATCTATGCTATCCATCCAACCCTACAAAACTGTAAGACCCCAGAAGTTAGAAAGTTGGAGCCAAGGTGAAATTTTCTAAAATAATGACTGGACCCAAATTTACGATTATCTCTACCAGTCATAGAGGTTTTTATGACCCATTAAAATAAGTCATAGAGGGAGTCTTGGTAGTTGATCATGGCCAACCTCAAAAGAAGTCCTACGACATAGGTTATAGACCCATAAACTCCAAGATGGCTCGTAGACATAACTCATTGATAGACTTCAGAGGGTAAGTTTCAAAAGTCCCTTAAGATCAAGTACACGACTTGATAAAATGGTCCATATAAGTTGCTATGGGCTGTAGGAATGACTTATAACTAAAGATTAGAGGCTCTCAAAGTTTCAAGTTTTAGGACCTACAAAATGGACCAAGTCTATGACTCGTAGACAGGTTGATGGATCATAATAATGACCTATTCCAAAACTTCTGAGGCTTAATTTCTAGCCTATTTCTTAGACCTGTAGGATAAACCATTTTGATGACTCATCAATAATTCTACATCCTATAGAAAGGGTCTCGTAGGACCAAAATCTAAAGTTTAATGAGGGGTAATTGTTTCTTTTCCCAAGTTCAGCTCAATGAAACTAGAAACTTTTATGGATAAATTCAAACCCTATATATATTGAATTCTTTAAATTCCCCTCCTATTCAATTTATTCTTCTAAAATTTTCTCTAAGGCAAGAAGAAAGTCTCTCAAGGTTTCTTCTTCAATTTATAAGCTAGGATTTCAAATTTCTTCAAGGCTTCTTTTTCAATTCTAAGTGAAACCTCTTAAGGTATGTAAGGATTGATCTAAGGGTTCTTTTTACCCAGGGAGTCCCAACGTTCTCTCAAGTTTTCATTCAATTTCAATTGAGTTATGAACCCTAGTTTTGATGAATTGCATTGAGATGATTTAATAATGTTTTTAGATATTATCAATAATTATTATATTTATATTTTTGTATGTTTTGCATGATTGTAAGTTTAATTATGAATGCCCATGCGTAAATCTACTTTCAAGTTATGATTATGAAAGTGAAAGATTGATTTATGAGTTGATCTTAAGTTTAATGATTTTCAATGAAAGTTTCTATAATTTAAAGTTAAGATTATAATTTTATGATGCAAGTTATGATGATGATCAAAGTTAATATCAAAGATGTTATTATGGTGTGATACACACAATCATGTTATAAGATGGTGATAAGGACAATTCTCACTGAAGTTATGGATTCTTATGAATCACTAAGTTAATGAGCTATTCCTAATAGTTTCTAAAGATGGATTGATAGGCAGTTACTATCTTTCCCTATTATGTTATGATGATGTTTTTATGAGTTTTCATTGGGATATTGACTAAACACCGAAAGGGCTTCTAGGTGGGATCGGTCTGGTAATGCAGTTAGTTACCCAAGGGAATCCTAGCAGCAACCTAAAGTCCCTAACTACGTTGCTCGCATAGGTTGCCTTCATGGCCTAGATAGTGAATCTACATATAGCACAGTTGAATTGAGTTGAGATGAGTACCATGAAGGAGTATATCCTAGTAATTTAGCCTCCCCTTCTTGATCTGGGATCATCGAATTCCATATAATAGCTAGCATGGTCTGAGATATTGGTTAAATATCTTATCCCACCCAATTTAAAGTTAAGATATGAGTTATATGATAAAGTTTTATGATATGCATTGACCATGAGTTCTATATGTTTTCAATTGTTTTAAGCCTTACTCACATTCATTATGATTGGTCATGCATCTTATGATATAATTTTATGTTATTTTACTTGTTCATGCATATCTCTCATACTTAGTACATTCAAATATACTAATGCATATTTCATCCCCATCTTTGAAGTCAGGGTGTGGGACTGCACCTTCAGAATGAGAAAGAAGAAAAGTGCTGAGTTTCATTGGAAAAACCAAAGAAAATATCATATTGACTTTCTCTAGATGTTCGATATGTAAGTGGTATAGTCACTACCAATAAGGCAAGCCTATAAATACTTTAGTACTTTCTAAGCTCTCTCTCTTGTCTCATCAATCTAGTATTTCCATATAAGAGAACTGCCTTTATGGGTAGAATATCTTTGAAAGATATCTTTCCCTTACCTATATTATCTCTTAATGTAGGGATGGACGACGCTCATGATCAACCTATTCGTGGCTATAGTTGATTAGATATCAAGAGTTTGTGAGTCCTCATCCTATCAAGGGCAATGATTTTATTTTTTGTTTCTTTTACTTGACTTACTTGTATTGTTCGGGTGAGCTAGGAGCATTTTCTAAGTCCCCATCAAAGACTAGACTAGAGGAATGTTTAGACGGCTTGAGTTGATTTCTCTTAGTCCCACACCCTTTAATTGATTATTTCTGCTTACATTTTATTATCATATTTTTTATCTTATGAATGCAATACATACTAAGATGGATTGGATGGGGTCCCTCACATCCTGATTGTGGTGTCGAGGCTTGGCCCTAGTTCAGGTCATGAAAAACTTGATTTCATATCACAAGGTTTAGAAGGGTCCTAGGGAGTCTAATATGTTATGTTAAATAGAGTCTTATTCAATGTTTTGAAGTGCGCCACATCTATGAATAGGAGGCTACGAAATGTCTTAGGAAAAGTTTCCTTTTTTTCCTTATCTATGTCGTGTAATAGGGTGGTTAAGTCTTTCCCTAACGCTTGTCCTTTGCAATTTTCAAAATATACCTCCACAAAGATACCCCACTAGAAGGAAAATGTTTGAAGAGGAGCAATAAGCTCTAAATGACCCTTTGAATGATTAAGTTTCCTATCCCGAGTTTTGCACGTCCTTCCCAATACTTGTACAAGCAGTAACGGCTCAAGCCAATTATGAAGTGGTTGCTCCTGTGAACCCAAACATTGGTACGAAGGCAACAATAGTTTGTGATTTCATGAGGTTTAATCCTCTAGAGTTTTGTGGTTCTAAAATTGATGAGGATGCACAAGAGTTTGTAGTTAGCATCCATAAGATTGTTGAGATCTTAGTTATTAGCCCGATGGAGCGGGAGGATTTAGCTACTTATCAATTGAAGGGTGTTACTCATAGTTAGTCTGATCAATGGAAAAGTGAGAGGCCTAGAGAGGTGGATCCCATGACTTGGGATGAGTTTAAAGGGGTTTTTCTTGATCGCTTCTTCCTAATTGAGTTTAGGGAGGCCAAAGTACAAGAATTCATCAACTTTAAGCGAGGTGGTATGAATGTTAGGGAGTATGCCCTCAAGTTTACTGAATTGTTAGAATATGCTTCATTCATGGTTGCCAACTCGAAAGCTTGCATGAGCAATTGTATAGAGTGTGTTGGATATGGTCTCAAAGGAGTGCAAAACATCTATGTTGATTTAAGAGATGGATATATCTAGACTCATGACCTATGCAGAACAAATATAGGGAGAGAAGATAAAGGAGAAAAATAGGGAGTTCAAGAGTCCAAGGATCGATGGTGGTGATTTCTCACATGGTAAGTCGAGAGGTGGTGGATGTCCTTATTTTCACCAAAAGTACTCTAGCCGATGGTCTTCTAATGCCACTACTCCAAGGTTTGACAAAGATAAAGTGCCCAACCCTAAGCCTCAAGGAGATGTTCCTATTGGTTGTTACTTCCACATGCAAGAAGTATTGTAAGAACTACAAGCGAAAATGTTTGGGCGGTTTGAATGTGTCCTACCGATGTGGGAAGTCGGGTCATCATGATAAGGAATGAAAGGTCAAAGATGGTTATCCTCAAGGCCAATTTGTCAAGATGCTCAAATGCAACCAAATGGTCAACATAATAATAGGTTTTATGCTCTACATAGTAGGCAAGAGGTGGAGGAGACTCCCTATGTTGTTATAGGTATGTTACGGGTCTTTCACTATGGTGTTTATGACTTACTTGATCTAGGTGTAAATTTTTCTTTCTTTCCCCTTATGTGGCTATGAGATTTGATGTTAGCACTAAAATGTTGTTATGGCTTTTTCCATATATACTCCCATAGGTGAGTCAGTTGTGGCTAAAAGAGTCTATAGCAGTTGTCTGGTTTTGGTTTTCCATAAAGTTACTCTATGTGATCTAGTTGAGCTTCAGATGACTAATTTTTATGTTATCCTCAGTATGGATTGGCTATATGCATGTTATGCTTCTATTTATTGTAGAACCTGAGTGGTTAAGTTCTAATTCCCAAATGAGTCTATCCTAGAATGGAAGGGTAGTAATTCCGTATTCAAAGGTCAATTCATTTCGTGCCTTAAATCTAGGAAAATGATTTCTAAGAGTTGCATTAACCATCTTATGAGGGTTAGGATTGAAAATGCTGAAGCCCCTACTCTAGAGTCGGTTCCCATTCTGAATGAGTTTCTAGATATATTTCCCGATGATTTACTAATGTTTCTTTCGAAAGAAAAATTTACTTTGGCATAGATCTTCTTCCGGGTACTCAACCTATTTCTATTCCTCCTTACCAAATGGCCTCGGCGGAGTTAAAAAGTTGAAGGACTAATTGAAAGACTTGTTAGATAAGGGTTTTATTAGACCAGGTATATCCCCATGGGGTGCTCCTATTTTTCTTGTTAGAAAAAAGGATGGTTCGCTACGTATGAGCATTGACTACCTATATTTGAACAAAGTAAACATCAAGAATAAATACCCAATTCCAAGGATAGATAATTTGTTTGACCAATTGCAAGGGGCAAGCTACTTCTCCAAGATAGATCTTCATTTTGGTTATCACCAATTGAGGGCGAGAGAGTGTATTATTCCCAAAAAGATATTTTGAATGAGGTATTTCCATTATGAGTTCCTATTTATGTCATTTGTTTTGACCAATACCCCTATGACATTCATGGACTTGATGAATAGGATGTTCAAGCAATATTTAGACATGTTTATGATTGTATTCATTGATGATATTTTGGTTTACTCTTGGAATGAGGAGGAGAATGCTAATCACTTGAGGATTGTGTTGCAAACTCTAAAGGACAAGCAATTATTTTCCAAGTTCAATAAGTGTGAGTTTTGGTTAAGGAAGGTGGCTTTTCTTGGTAATATTATGTCCAGTGAAGGGATTATGGTTGATCCTAAGAAAACTGATGCAGTTAATAATTGGCCTAGACCATTATCTTATTTGGATATTACAAGTTTCTTGGGTCTATATGGATACTATAGGAGATTTGTGGAAGGAATTTTATCAATCTTGTCACCTTTGACCAAGTTGACTCAAAAGAAGGTGAAGTTTCAATGGTCGGAAGCATGTGAGAAGAGTTTCTAAGAGTTAAAAGATCGTCTCACTATCTCTTCTATCTTGACCTTGTTGTAACGGTTCGATGGTTTTGTTGTGTATTGTGTTGCATCGAAGGTTGTTCTTAGTTGGGTATTGACACAACATGGTAAGATAATAGCCTATGCTTCAAGACAACTTAAGGTGCATGAATAGAATTATCCAACCCATGATCTTGAACTACCGGCGGTTGTGTTTGCCTTGACGATTTGGAGGTATCCATGTGGATGTATTCATTGACCATAAGAGTTTGAAATAAGTGTTTAAGCAAAAGGATTTGAACCTTTAATAAAGAAGATGACTTGAATTATTGTGGGACTATGATATGAGTGTGTTCTACCATTCGAGCATTACCGATGCCCTTAGTCGGTTATCTATGGATAGTGTTGCACATGTTGAAGAAGGTAAGAGGTAATTTATCAAAGATGTTCATAGATTGGTACGTTTAGGTATGTGTTTGATTGATTATAATGATGGAGGTATTCTTGTGCATAATAGTCCAGTATCCTCTCTTGTAACAGATATTAAGGCTAAGCAAGACCAAGATCTAATGTTAGTTGAGTTGAAGAAGTCGGTTGCCGAAAAACACTATTGAGCTTTTCTCCTAATAGGGGGGTGGTGTGGTTCTCTATCAAGGTCAATTGTGTGTATCTAATATTGATGGGTTGAGAGAGTTAATATTGAATGAGGCCCATAGTTCTCAATATTTAATTCATCCGGATTCTCCCAAGATGTATCGTGAATTGAGGAAAGTGTATTGGTGGAATGGCATGAAGAAGGACATAGTGGAATTTGTAGCTAAGTGTCCAATTGCTAACAAGTTAAAGTTGAGCATCAAAGAGCAAGAGGTTTAGCCCAAGATATTGAAATTCCTACTTAGAAGTGGGAAGATGTGAATATGGACTTTGTAACGGGTTTGCCTCGTTCTAAGAAGAAACATGATTCCATTTGAGTTGTCATAGATTGGATGACTAATTCATCTTATTTTCTACCGATTAAGACTTCTTATGCTGCCTAAGACTACGCTATGTTGTATGTTCATGTGTTGGTAATACTTCATGGTGTGCCCTTGTGCATAATATCTGATCGAGGTACACAATTTACTTCACACTTTTGGAAGTTGTTTCAAAAGGGTCTTGTAGAAAGGTAAATTTAAGTACCGCTTTCCATCCTCAAACCAATGGTCAGGCCAAAAGAATGATCCAAACTTTAGAAGATATTTTGAGGTCATATGTTATTGATTTTAAAGAAAGTTGGGATGAACATTCTCCATGGATCGAATTTGCCTATAATAATAGTTATCACTTTAGCATCTAAATGGCTCCTTTCGAAGCATTGTATGGGAGGAGATGTAGATCCTAGTGGGATGGTTTGGAGAAGGTAAGATGTCCTTGATTGATACATATTTGGTGATAGATGCTATATAGAAGGTAACACTCATAAGGGAGAGATTAATGTTGTCCTAAAGTCTTCAAAAGTCCTATTCCGATGTTAGGAAAAGAGACCTCGAATTTGAGTTTGATGATTGGGTCTATTTGAAGGTTTCACCATGAAGGATGTAATGCATTTTGGTAAGAAAGGAAAACTAAGTCCTAGATACATTGGACCTTATACAATATTAAGACGGGTTGGCAAGATGGCTTATGAGTTATATTTGCAACTTGAGTTAGCTATGGTTCACCTGGTGTTTCATTTGTCTATATTGAGAAAGTTCGTGGGTGATCCAAATTCCATTGTCCCTTTGGAGGATGTAAGTGATAAAGAGAATTTGACTTATGAAGAAGGTTTGGTGGAAATATTAGACTGGCAATTTAAGAAGTTAATGAACAAAGGAGTTGTATCCATCAAGGTATTATGGAGAAATCAACAAGTAGAAAGTGCTATATGGGAAACAGAGGCGATTATGATGAAACGTTACCCGTATCTCTTTCCCTCTAGTCCAGACTAATGTAGTAATTTGTTATTGTTCAAGTTAATTTAACTTCTACGTATTCAGTTCCTCCTATGTCATTCATATGCATGCATGTTCATGAAAGTTGATTTTTAAAGTCATGATTTTCTGTTAAGTTAAAATTTTCATGTTCCATGCACTTTAAGTTATCATTATGTTCATGTTGGATTGCTAGTGCTCTTTCCATGTCCTTCCTATGATAAGTTAATCTCATTCTAGGATGAATGTTCCCAAGGGAGAGATATTGTAAGACCCCATAAGTCGTAAAGTTGGAGCCATAGAAATGATGAGTGGACCCAAGTTTATGATCGTCTCTATGAGCCATAGAGGTTTAACCCGTAGAAATAAGTTGTAGAGGGAGTCTTGGTAGTTGATCATGGCCAACCTCAGAGAAAGGTCCTATGACCTAGGATCACGACCTGTAAACTCCTACATGGCCCGTAGACACAATCATAGATAGACTTTAGAGGGAAAGTTTCAAAAGTCTCTCAAGGTCAAGTCTACGACTTGCAAAGATGGTCCATAGAAGTTGTTAAGGGTCATAGGAATGACTCGTAACTATAGATCAGAGGCTCTCAAATTTGCAGGCTTTGGGACCTACAGAATGAACCAAGTCTACGACCCATACACAAGTTGATGGACTATAATAATGACCTATTCCAAAATTTCAGAGGCTTGATTTATAGCCTATTTCTAAGACCTGCAAGACAAGCCACTTTGAGGACTGGTCAATATTTTTAGGACCCGTAGAAAGGGTTCCTAGGTCCAAAATCTGAAGTATAATAAGGGGTAATTGTGTCTTTCCCAAGTTTGGTTCAATAAACCTAAACACTTTTATGGCCGAGTTCAAAACCTATATATATTCAATTCTTCAAATTTCCTTCCTATTAAATTCATTCTCCTAAAAAATTCTCTAAGGCAAAAACAAAGTGTCTCAAGGTTTCTTCTTCAATCTATAAGCTAGGGTTTTAGCTTTCTTCAAGGTTTGTTCTTCAGTTCTAAGTGAAATCTCTCAAGTTATGTGGGTATTGATCCAAGGTTTCCTTTCACCCATGGAATCCCAATGTTATTTCAAGTTTTCATTCAATTTCAATTGAGTTATGAAATCTAGTTTTGATGAATTGCATTAGGTTGATTTAGTTCCATTTATAGATGTTATCAATGGTCATTATATGCATATTTTTGTATGTATTGCCTGATTTGAAGTTTTCAGTTATGATTATGAAAGTTAAAGATGATTTTAGGAGTTCATCATGAGTTTAATGATTTTCAATAAAAGTTTCTATGATTTAAAGTTAAGATTATGATTTTATGATGAAAGTTATGATGATTATCAAAGTTACTATCAAAAATGTTATTATTCTGTGATAATTATAATCCTCACACAATCATGTTATAAGATAGTGATAAGGAAAATTCTCACTGAAGTTATGTATTCTTATTAATCATTAAGTTAATGAGCTATTCCTAATATGTTTTAAAGATGGATTGATACGCAGTTACATCTTGCCCTATTATGTTATGATAATATTTTTATGATTTTTAGTTGGGATATTGACTAAGCACCGAAAGGGCTTCTAGGTGGGATCGGTCTGGTAATGAAGTTAGTTACCCAAGGGAATCCTAGTAGCAACCTAAAGTCCCTAACTACGTTGCCCGCGTAGGTTGCCTTCAGGGCCTAGCTAGTGGATCCACATATAGCACAATTAAGTTGAGTTGAGATGAGTACCATGATGGAGAATACCCTAGCAAGGTAGCCTCCTCCTTCTTGATCTGGGATCATCGAGTTCCATGTAATAGCTAGCATGGTCTGAGATGTCGGTTAAATGTCTTATCCCACCCAATTTGAAGTTAAGCTATGAGTTATATGATGAATTTTTATAATATGCATTGACCATGAGTTCTATACATTTTCAAATGTTTTAAGCCTTACCCATGTTCATTATGATTGGTCATGAATCTTATGGCATATTGTTAAGTTCCTTTACTTGTTCATGCATACCTCACATACTTAGTATATTCAAATTTACTAACGCATATTTTCCCTAGATTGTATCATAATTTAGGAATGGACGACGCTCATGATCATCCTATTCGTGGCTTGAGTGGACTAGATATAAAGAGTTGGTGAGTCCTCATCTTATCGAGGGCAATGACTTTGTTTTTTTTTCTATTACTTGACTTACTTCTATTGTTCGGGTGAGCTAGGAGCTTGTCCTAATCCCCCATAAAAGACTAGACTAGAGGCATGTTTAGAGTCTTTATAATGTAGTATGTGTTGGACATCTATTGAGTTGAATTTCTTTAGTCCCACTCCCTTAAGTTGATTACTTCTGCTTATATCTTATTGTCAAGTTCTTTACCTTATGAATACAATGAATGCTATGATGGCTTGGTTGGGGTCCCTCGTATCCCGATTGCTGTATTGCAACTTGGCCTTAGTTTGGGTCATGATGAAAACTCCAAATCTCAGTAGGAGAAGTAGGCCTTGTCTAACCTCTAACTTCCTCAATCTCGGCCGAATCCACTTTAATACCCTCCTTGGACACCATGTGTCCTAGAAATGCCTCAGAATTGAATCAAAACTCACACTTGGAGAACTTTGCATATAACTTTTTCTCTATCAATTTCTGATGCACCGACCACAAATGACAAAATGATACTCATCAATCTTGGAATGCACCAATATATCATCAATGAAACTCCCTATTCATTAACTCCATGAACACTGCCGGGGCGTTATCCACCTAAATGATATAACCAAGAACTCATAATGGTCGTAACGAGTCCAGAAAGCTATTTTAGGAATATCTAATGCCCTAATCATTAGCTAATGATAATTAAACCCCAAATCTATATTATAGAACAAAGACGCTCCCTGAAGCTAATCAAAAAAATCATCGATACGGGGATGAGGATACTTGTTCTCAATAGTCACTTTGGTCAACTGTCTATAGTATATACATATCCTCATGGACCCATCCTTCTTCTTTATAAATAAGACCAGCGCACCCCAAGGTGACACACTAAGGCGAATAAACCCTTTACTCAAAAATTCTTGCTACTGTTCCTTCAAATCCTTCAACTCAGCCAGAGCTATGCGATAAGGTGAAATAGAAATGGGCTTAGTGCCCGGCTACAAATCAAAGCAATGTCAATGTCCTTATCCTTATTTTGAGGAACATAGGAAGATAAGTAGGAAATACATTGGCAAACTTCTAATCATGGGAATAAACTCCATAGGAGTTGAATCAATGCTAGTATTCCAAATAAAGTCCAAATAGGACATACACCCTTTATCATTCAATCATTGAGCATAGATACGAGAGACCTTGGGTTAGAACCACTAGTACCCTTCCACTCGATCCTTGAGACACTAGGTATTAATAAGATAACAGTCTTAGCATAACAATCAAGAATCACATGATAGGGAGAAATCTAATCTATACCTAATATAACTTCAAAATCTATCATCCCTAGAATAATCATGTCTAACCAAGTATCATACCCAGCCAAGGAAACAAGATAGGATCGATACACTCGATCCACCACTAAGGGATCACCCACTAGTGTAGAGACATGAATAGGCATACACATACAATCACATGTAAAACCAAATCCATATGCAAATAGTAAGAAACATTGAATAATCTAGATCCTGAATCAAATAACACAGAAGCAGGTAAATGGCAAACTGGGATGATACCTGTGGTAACTATGTTAGATGCCTCAACCTCGGGTCTCTATGGAAAGGTGTAACACTGAACTCCCATGCCGCCACCAATCTGTACCATACCTCTACCACCTCATGAAACCACAACACGTCTACGAGAGGCCTTACCGCCTCTACTTATTTGTCCCTTGCCCTAACCTCTAAATAGAGGTGCTGAATATCTCTTTGGAGCAGCTTAATATGTACAATAGGGCCTTGAATGAGTATCTAAAAGGCAGTATCACATCAAATGACCCGAATCCCCATAATTATAATAAGATCCTGGAATGTAGAGCTACTATAATGAACCCGATGAAATATCATAGCCACCTCGACTAGAACTGTAGGACCCTCGAGTTACCTATCCACCCTCAGCCGCGGGCATAGAAGCATGAATAGGTCTCTCATGCTGAAATGAACTATCACCCCTGTGTGATCCTCTACGTTGAGATGAGGTGCTTGAAAACTGATCACTAGTATGGGCCCTCTGGGTCCCCAAACTCCTCTCTAACCACCAACCCTACCTTCTTTGCAGTGCTCACTATGAAATGGAAGGAAGCCCCCTCATGGGTTGATCTGAACATAGATGATCGAATGGAAAAGGTCAGTCCCCTCACAAACCTGTGGACTCTCTCCACCTCATTTGGAATCAAAGCCATGACATATTGAGCCATGGACTCGCCCCTACCACCCTAAAGCTGGGGTCATTTTATCTTCTAAAACTTTTCGTAACACTACTGATCATCCATTGTCAGAATTATATAAGGAGCAGCTTGTGCATCAGCAGCTCGTGTGGGAACTAATGTTGGCTATCCCATGTGATCCTAAACTATCAGTGCTTGACGCTGCTCTAGGGTATGAGCCCTTGCTCTAAGTAAAGCCCTTAAGAAAACCTAATACTCCTCTCTAAGTAGTCGGAAGCAACAGTGCAGTAACAAGATATGGAGGGACCTTTTCCTATCTAATATCAACCTATGGCTCAAGAAAAATCTTTTTAGAAAGACCTCTAGTTGGTTCCTCTTCTTGGGTAGGTCTCTACCATCTGCCACTCCATGAGCGCGACCTCTAGCCCGAGCTTTATCCCTAGCCATCACTAGGGTCTCAACAACTGTTTCACGACTATTTCCCCTCTATCACCTGAGATAGAAGCTCTATCCTCATCTTCTGACAAAAAAACATGTTACACTAAGTACTAGTGATAATAACCATGCACGATAAGAAAGAACAAATAAGGGGAGTTTCCTAACAGTCTTCATAGCCTCTCGAAAAAAGTGTAGACATATTAGGCTCTGATACCATTTTGTCATGACCCGAATTTGGGTGTGATGTCATTTGTTCAATCCCACCAGAAAAGTTAGTTAAATTCAATCAACTCTGGAAAGATAATACAAAAGTAATTTAAATAGAATAGATATATAAAATGCGAAAGACTTAATCAACTATAATAACCCCCAAAGATTGGTTGTCATATGTACAAGCCTCTAAATAAAATAGAAATAAAATATAAGTACAATTCTCAACATCTTTGTTTCTCAAATAGAGCAAAGCATAATAAAAGGGACAAGAAGATCCCTTGTGATGATCACCTACCTCTTAAGTCTCCACAAAAGCCTCAGATAAGGAAAGGAAAAACTAAATCAAAGTCTGGGCTCGAAACCTACACAAGTGTAGATAGAAAGGAGTGAGTAGAAAACAACAGGTACTCAGCAAGCCAACTAACAAAATAAGGTAAATCTCATTGAACACTAGAACTCATTTCATCCCAACCAAATCTCCTCAACTACGACCTGTACAGAAATAAGCCCAATCTAATGTAACAGTTCATATCATACATAGATCAGAAATAGCTCATCAACATCACCAAATAAGTCACATCAGTATCAAGTATATGAATCGTAAAGACAACAAGAGATATATACATAACTTCACTATGATAGATAAGATTTAATGTAATGCAATGTGATGTCACATAAAGTGATGCCTGTCTGTCCTAATTATACACATCCATTGTAATTCAGTTCAAAACCCATGGGGGACAAACATGGTCCATGTATCCACCAAAATCATTTTAAATTGGCATAGTCATCAATCTTTAAAACCCTTTTCCATCGACATCATCGGAACTATTTTCCATTAGCATAAGTATTAGTCGCCAGAACCATTTCTCATCCGCATAAGTATCTATTGCCGAAACCATTTTTTATCTGCATAATCATCAATCGAGTCTCATCATAATATTTTAGAACCAATGCAAATAAGCATTTTCACACAATTAATGAGAGAATGATAGTGTCCACAATCACAACGCAATTCATATCAATGCAATTCACCTCAACTATCAATAGTACATTAACACCAATATTTACATCATTCACATCATTGTAAGTCATCAAAGTCTATGTTTCATTACCTTTGTTCATATACTCAGGATCAATCGGTGAGCAAGTATCTCAAGTACATTACCATGATCAACACAGAGAAAAGACAATTTTATCAAGTTCATAATTACATTAGGGATATCATAGCGTTTTATCAATCTCACATTGATTTCAAATCAATAAGTTCACATTTTCGATCATAATCATAGCACACATTGCCTTTTACTAACCCTGTTCTTTCATTATGCATAATTATTTAGATTAAAGTCCCAAATCTTGTTCCCATTACTCCCAACACATATAAGGAAGAAAGTTCAAGTATTCTACAAGATTTACAGAATTTTAGAAGTTCACTTGCCTTAATCAATATCCGATCAATCACACACTTGAGCCTTCCTCTTCCAAATAGTGTCCAATCTAAAACAATCTAATAAATAATAATTCACAATAAAAATTTGGAACTAATGACCCTAAAAATGTTAAATTCAGGAAAGAGGTCAAAACGACTCAAAAATCCGATTTCAAAATCAAGAATCAAATCTAAAAATTTATTTATAAAAATATTCTTTAAAGCATTTGGAAATCATTAAAGAAAACCATTTAAAAATGGATTCCAAAATAGTCCTTAATCATTATTTTATCAAAACCCAAGTTCTAGAACAAAACCCTCATTTCTTAAAATTAAAAACATTGATTTTGATGTTAAAATCAGGATATATTCAATGGGTAATAAAGATTTTAGTCGAAATGACTTACCCAATGGTTTCCACGTACAACTCACTTTGAGTTTTCTTTCCCCTGAGCTCCCAAGGTCAAAAAATAGTTGAAGTGGGGGTTAATCCCCGACTTTGGGAATATTTGAGTCTGTCCAAGTTTCGTTCATCATGATTGTCGCACTACACTTCATGATCGCGAAGAACAACTTTGGGTCAACTCATTAATTGGCCTCGCGATCGTGGCAGGGACCTATGCAATTGCAACCCACAAGAACTTTACCATTCGTGATTGCAAAACTCTCCTTGTGATCGCAAAATACAAATACCTGCTACTACGCGATTGCGAGAAGAGGTCTCACGATCGTGAAGAGTAGATCTACCTGAACCAGAACAACAAACACAATAGAAACACATACGTCACAAAGTTTTTGAATTGACCATCGAGATTGGTTTAGAATCACGTGCACACAAATAATATATGCTACCATACTAAATTCAATGTTCTATACTCAATGGAACCTTTGTAATTCAAATTTGAGGCCTCCTTCACCAGAAATCTGTTTAGTCACAACCAAACTAGTTTAGAACTCAAAAGACCAAAACTCCCTTGGAGCTTCCAAAAATTACAATGAAACTCTTCCTAAGCCTAAAATTATCCCTCAAATCCAACGGAATCGTTAGAATTCTATTCTGAGCATCCGAGCACTGAATGTTGATGCAAATCAACTCTAAGATAAAAAAACTCAATAATTTCTAACTTAGGACCTCAAATCCACGATACTACTCTAAATCTATTTCCGTCAACTCTCCTAGACTGCATTCCACATTCCATATCTAATGGATTTGACAGAATTTTATTATGAGACTTATAACTCCAAATTACATCGAATATGATAATTTGACAACTTAAGCCAACAAAACTAAAAACATCCCAAAAACCTAAATTTTCAAGGAATTTCACAGAACTAACACAAAACACTGATCGAAAATGACTAAGGGCAACTATCAAGAGAGGTAAAATAGTCATTTTGAAAAATTTACCAAAAATGAGCTTCAAGGTCATCACATCAAGTCCTTTTATTTTAACACATAATGTAAACTCTTACGGTTGGTGAATATATCAACATCGACACTATAGAGATAGTGTTTCCAAATGTTCAAAGCAAACACAACCGCTGCTAACTCCAAGTCATGAGTCGGGTAGTTATTTTCATGTATCATAAGTTACCTAGAATCATAGATTATAACCTTACCATTTTGCATCAAAACATGACCAATACCAACCTTTGAAGCATCACAATAGATAACAAACCCATCGGAACCTTCCAGTAAACTTAACATTGGAATGGAAATAAGCATATGTTTCAACTCTTTCAAGCTTTGCTCACATGCCTTAACCATTAAAATTTTACCTTCTTATTAGTCAAAGTAGTCAAGGGTGATGTAATGAAAGAGAATCCTTCAATAACCATCTGTAATAACCGTCTAGGTCCAAGAAACTTTGAATATCTAAAGGGAACAAAGTTCTAGGCCAATTATTAACCGCTTCGATTTTCTTAGGATCCACCATAATCCCTTCAAGTGAAACAATATTGACAAGAAAAGCAACCAACCTCAACAAAAATTGACACTTGCCAAACTTAGCAAAGAATTGAAGATCCTTTAAAATTTACAAGACAATAAAAAAAATGATCAGCATGCTCATTCTCACTCTAAAAATAGATGAAATTATTATTAATGAACACAATAACGAATATATCCAAATATTTCTTGAACACCCAATTCATTAATTCCATAAAAGCTGCAACATCATTTGTTAATCGAAAAGACATAACCAAGAATTCAAAGTGACCATATCGAGTTCTAAAAGTCCTCTTCAAAATGTCACATTCCCTTATTCAAAGTTGATGATAACCTGATTGAAAATCAATCTTTGAAATATAACTTACACCATAAAGTTGGTAAAAAAGTCATCAATCCTTAGAATAGGATACTTATTCTTAATGGTTACCTTGTTCAATGGTGGATAATCAATACACAGGAGGAGAGAACCATCCTTCTTTCTAACAAAGAGAACCGGAGCACCATATGAAGAGATACTCAGTTTAATGAAACCCTTATCCAATAAATCTTTCAACTGATCCATTAACTTTCTAAGTTCCACTGGAGCTATTCGATAAGGAGGAATAGAGATTTGAGTATTTCAAAACACATCAATACTAAAGTCTATCTCCCTTTCGGGAGGGATACTTGGGAGATCATCGAAAAGTACTTCCGAAAACTCATTAACTATTAAAATTGACCCAAGAGTAGGAGCTTCGACATATGTATCCCTAACCCATGCTATATGATAAATGCAACCCTTGGAAATCACTTTTTGAGCTTTCAGGCACGAGATGAATTGACCCTTAAATATAGAATTACTACATTTCTATTCTAGAACTGATACATTTAGAAACGGAAACTTAACTAAATGAATTCTACAACATATAGAAGCATAACATGAACGATGCCAATCCGTACCAAAGATGACATCAAAATCAGTCATACCAAGCTCTATAAGATCAACTGAGGATATTTTATGAAAAAACTGAAATTGAGCACTTTCTATAGACTCTTTTAGCTACAACTGTATCACTAACAAAAGTATAGACCAAAAACGTCTTTATCAAGATATCGAGACTAACAACAAAATTCCTAGGAAGATAAGGAATAATAAATGATAGAGTAAAACCCGAATCTAACAATGCATCAACGTTAAACTCAAAGACTTTTAACATACCTGTTATAACATCGGGAGACTCATCCAAATCATGCCTAGTCTGAAGAGCATATAATCAATTTTGGCACTGACCGCCACTACAACCTATAGTAGCACCATGCTGAATCGAGCAACATGTAGCCTGAGTCTGAGTATGGGATCGACCACTGCCTCTATACTCTTTTGAATGGTTTCCTGACTTACCATGCCTATAACATTTATCTGACTCATCTAAGCATTCTCCCTTATAGTTCCTCCCACACTTCTTGCATGGAGGGATGTCTTGGACACTCGGAGCTTATTCTTGAACCTTAGGGTTAGGCACCCTATCTTTGTCAAACCTTGGATCCTGAGTGTTGGAAACATTTTAACCTAAAAAAGTTGGTGAAATTGAGGATAACCCATATTTTTGGACCTAAAGTGAAAAAAGTCACCACTACCGGTCATTGCCCTCTTGGACTCCCTTACCTTCTCCCCAAGCTTCCCATCCTCAATTTTTTGGCATGATTCATGAGGCTTGGGATATTTATTTCTCTAACTAGCATGGTGGTTTTGTACTCTTTTGATACCAAGTATGAAAAACTCGACATTAACTTGGTCATATGGGCTGTAGGGTTGGATACCATGAATGGGGTGTACTTCAACAATTGTGTAAACTTGAGGGTATACTTCCTCACACTCATATTCCCTTGATTCAATTTGAGACTCTTGAATTTTAGTCTCTCTTAGCTTAAGGGGAAAGAAACGGTCAAGAAATACCTCTTTAAACTCTTTCTAAACAATAGGATCCGCTTCTCTAGCCCAATCACATTTCCATTGATCAAACCAAATCTAGAAACCCTTTTTAACTAATAAGCAACCAAGTCTTTCATCTTCACCGGACTGACCCCTATAATTTTCACAATCTTGTGAATACTTTCTACGAACTCTTGTGGATGTTCGTCCATCTTTGACTTATGAAACTTTAGTGCACTCATTCTCATGAAATCACAAACCCTCATTGCCACTTTACCCATATTTGGGTTCATAAGAGAAACTACCTCTCTATTAGCTTGGGCCAATATGGCTTGAGAAATTCTTAAAAAGAGGCTTGGACCTCTACATAAGAGACTTGCTCGGCCAAATTGTCATTTGGAGCTTGTCGATCCTCCTCAACATTCCTTTTCACGGGAATTCTTATTGGAGGCATGATTCTATAATGGAAAAGAGAAAGCATTAAAGAGAAAAGCCTTAGAGTTTAACTATATTGCACAGTATAAGATTGATGAAAGAAGTGATGTTTCCTAAAACATGTCATAGCCTCTTGTTCATAGGGGTGGCGCGCTTCACATCCATGAACAATACTCTACTCGACGTGGCATGTTAGACTCCCTAAGACACCTTAAACCTTGTGCTATGGTACAAAATTTTTCATAACCCAAGCTAGGCCCTAGATGTGACATGGTAATCAAAATTCCGAGGGACTCCATCTAAACCTCTTAACATACATCACCATAAATAAGATAATTAAAACATCAATGATAACATAAAGCAGAAGATAAGTATCAAACAAAATCTTGAATATGGAGAAAGCTTAAAGCAATATGTCCAAATAATTGGATCTACAACTCATGATAGTCTAAAACATTCCTCTACTTAGTCTAGATTAGGGCCTTAGACATGCTCCTAGCTCACCCAAACAAAAAAAGAACCATCATAATGAAAGAACATAAAACTCATATTGGCCCTCGAGACTTGAGGATTCACCAATCAAGTGATAATAGCAATATATAACTCTAGTCATGAGAGGGAGGATGAGCATGATGATTGTCGGACCCTACATTATGATACAATATAGGAAAGAGTATACTCTAGTACATAGATTATACTATATATGTGAGAATTATGCATAATGTAGACATAATAGAAATTATTAACATAAAATATGGGATACAAGACCAATAAAAGCATGTGATTTAAAATCATAAGTCATAACATGTGGTCAATGCATAATTTGAAATCACCATAAGGGCTCATAAGAAGACATTGTTCATTTGTTTGATATAACAGTTAACCGATATTTAAGACCATGCAAGCTATAATATGGAATTCGACGCGGAGGCTGTAGACTTTGTGAGAACATTTTTAAGTTGAGCTATTTGTTGATCCACTAGCTATGACATGAAGGCAAACCTACACAGGCATCATAGTTAGGGACTAGATGTTGCTACTAGAGTTCCCTTAGGTCACTCCTTGAGCTTCTGAACCATACTCCACCTCAAAGTTCTCTCATTCATTAGTCAATATACCAACTAAAATGTCATAAAATATGGACTTTAACATCATTAGGAAAAATAATAATATATATCAATCCAACATCATAAAATAGTCATAAGAGTAGATCATTAACATAATGATTCATACAAGAAAAACTTTTATCCTTATGAATCCGTGAGTCGGTGAGAAACCTTTCACCATATTAACATGAGTGTGAGAAAACCTTTCAAAACCATTATACTAGCTTGAGAACATATTTGAAATCATAATTCATCATCATCATAAACTATTCATAACTCCAACATCAATTCAAAAACATAACTTCATAAATTCATACTTGAAAATAGCATAATGTAAGGGTCCATGGAAACTCAATCAAAAATATGCAATTCTACTTAAAACACGCATAATTGAATCATTAACATTGAAGTAAATCATAATTGAAGTGACCCAATGAAATCTCAAGAAAATACTAAAATTATTTAATTAAAAACAATAGAAAAAGAGAGGAAACCTTTGGGCTCCATGGATGGAAATGGTCCATGGATAAATTCCCAACATACCTTGGAGATAAAAGCCTAAACAATGGATATTAGGAGACTTGAAACCTTAGAGATCCTTGAACCCTAACTTGTCTTGAGAGAGACCTTTGGAGGCGTATTTTAGAGAGGGAAATATTGTATTTAGTGATTGGAGACCAAATGAGTGCAATTCAAAGGGTTTGGGTAGTTATAAATCATAGGAATAGGCTTTAAACAATGTAGTCTAGTAATTAAATAAGTTAGAAAGGACAAAATACCCTTATAAAATAACTATCAGGGACCAAGGTGAGGTCGGTTGTACTCGCCTTCTAGATCGGTGATTCGATGTTCCTCTAGGCTATCTCGCCAACCCTCTCCCTTATTCTGATTAGAAATATCTGATCATTTTGGCGATAACGACTTAACTAGCTGACCATATCGGCGAGTTGCGAAACTTGTTTCCCTGCTCGCTCATTTCTTTCTTTTTCCTACCAATATTTCTAAATATTTTGGAGAATTCTAAGCTCGCCATCTACTTTAGTGAGTTTCCAAACTCAACTATTTCTCGTTAATCGTCCTTCCTTCTGAAAAAAATTTCTCATGACATATGGCAAGCTCATTTTTCGCTTGGGAAGTCGCCAAGGTCCTTTGGTGAGCCTCAGGCAATACTTTTTCTTAGTTTTTTTTAATTCATAATTTTGACTTATCAACTTTCAGGACCTTACACCGATATTATTAGAGGAAAGGGACATTTCTATCTTGGGTGATTCATGCTATAATGAACTACTTCTTTACATGGTCAAGTTGGGTTGCAATTTTCATGACTATTCCATTATCATTTTGTTCTTTATGGTCATTTGGGAATGAATGATGGGTAAACTAGTATCTATTACAATAACCCGCACCATTGTTACTCCAAAGAAACCTGATACAAAATCCTAAAATTCTTGCAAGACGAGGCCAAATTAAAAATTTGAGTAAGTAATAAAATTGGTTAATTTTTTAATTCAGACTGATTGACATCAGCTCTCCATAGTGGGAAGCCTTTCTCTATGACGACGCTGCTATAGCACCTGCACGACCACTATAGTGGGCTGATGGGAAATCAAATCCTAATTAATGTGATATGTTTTATTTTTCCTCATACTTTCCAAGGGAAAAATATATGAGCATTTCTCATGAACCCTCCAAAGATGCCTGAGGCATGGGAGCAATGAATGAGAGAGATTTCTGCGCAATAGAGGTAAAAACCTAAGGAATTCGGTCTATGTTCATCTGGATTCGGCCCCATAAAATAAAAAAGATTGTCTTCAACTGCATTAGTAGATGTTTGGTGCCCAGGTAGTTTAGGTTTTCATACCTTAGTTATACCCGTCTTTACTTACATTATATTATGTGAATGGTCGGAGATTACTTAGATAGGACTTCAGGCATGAAGTCTGGATTGTTGAACATATGGCTAGTTGTGGTTAGGCTAATGATGATTTTTGGACTAATTATTGTTGTCTTATAAGGTTGTTGGGTGTTATACTTGAGGGGTAAAATAGGTGGTTGGATTATATTTAAGATGTTTTCAAGAAGGAATCTTCTGGGTAGGTGATGTTTGTGTGTCTTCCTATGATTAATATATGTATATCTAATGCTTTGTGGTATTACTTGTGCGATGCATATGAAGAAACTAAAAGGTTAATGTGAAATGACTTATATTGATAACCTCATGAAATGAACCTCATAATTACTTGTGGTTCCAAGTGTGATTGTTCGAATGATTGTGGTTGTGTATGTTATTTGTGATTGATGGTTGACTCGATTACCAAGCCGATACTGGATACTAATGATTGGATCGAATACATTTGGTATGAATCATTTACGATTGTCCTAGTTACCGCACTAGTACACTAATAGTCGGTGTATGGGTTCTATAAGAGAACTAAATTTACATGTTGGTTCAATGAGTGAAATGGGTTTACTTGTTCATAATGTTATTATTGCATGTTGGTCCATGAGTTGCTATGATTTGTATTTCAATGGTGGGATGGTTCTTATATAGATCGAAGTTTCCTATTAAACACTGTAGATGATGTTTAGGGATTCTTGAGTGGTCTAATTTACTTGAAAGGTGAGTTATACTCAATTATATAATTTGTTTGTGATATGTGGGACACATTTCATGCATTGTTTAAGTCTGGGTGAGGACTTGGAGTCCAAGATATTTTATCATTCTGATATAATTGTATATATTTATTTGTTAAATTGTGGTTACTTGTTCATATTTTGTATAACTAGAGCATTGTTATGTTAGGATGTTGACTGGGGGTTTGAATTATTCACTAGCTTGCATGGTATTATTAGTCTTGGTGGTATAGGACATATCTAATAAGGGGGATTTGAGTAAAGATTATTTAGTTAGAGTCTTGTAGGTGGTTTACTAAATTGTCCAAGGGGCAACACATTGGCATGAAAACTATAGGAAAAATAGTTACTTAGTTAAAAAAGTTAGTAATGGCCTTGTGTTCAGGAAGATATCTATGTGATAGAAGGGTTAGGTTATGATCTGGCATAGGGGTGGCATAACAGTTAAGCTTTGGTAGCCTTAGGGTGGCAAGAGGGTCGAAAGTCTAAATATCAGAGTTGGCAAAGGAATGGGGTAGGAAGTTGGGACCAAGTGTACTAGACTGGAGGTAGAGAATATGAGTTCTAAGGAGCACAATTGTATTATGACTGGTAATTAGGCGAGTCGAGGTCTTAGTTTTATTTTCAAGCCTCATGTTTCATGATCATTTGTATCTATCATGTGGTAGGTTTGGACCGACCGATGATGCCTACCAGTACATGTTGTTTGTACTGATAATACTCCTACTATTGCAGTTGGGATAGTCTTGTTCCATGATTTAGTGATGTTTCATAGGTGAAGACGATGATGATCTCTAACAGTTTCTAATATTCTTTCCTTATGGGAGAGTTATATCGTATTTTCTTTTATGTATGTATCTTCTTAATAGCTCTTGTACCTCTTTAGACTAGTTACTTAGGAGATTTATTCAATAATTTCAAAAAATATGATTTGTGTTCTTAAGTTTTCGTGTTTATAACAATGTATTAAAGAAATTCCTTATGTTTTATTAGTTTCTACATTGTCTGTTTTTGAATTAGGTGCAAGGGTTCTCTTATCGAGGTGTTGGAGTTTGTGCTCGCATGACCAGGTGTGTTGGGTCATGAGATAAATAATGATATTTGTTAAAACATTGTACACATTTAAAACAGTTTAAAAAAAAGAGAAAATCTCTATGCTCTTTTCACATCTCTTTTTATTTATTTTGTGTAATGTTTATATTTCTTGTCTACATCATTATTTAGCATTCTAATATTTTGTTGTTATTAATATTGAGAATTACAGTGTTTTGTTGCTTTGTCTTAAGATCTTACTGTCAAGAATAAGTTTTTCCAAAAGTGTTGTACATTATACTTATGAGAAATTATGTTTAAAACAATGATACTGGAGAAGTTGTACAAAAAATTTTAAAAATTGATTTTCCTAATATCAAACCCAATTATCTTTAGTTTGGCAATCTTTTTTGATTCTTTTGTTACATCATATTTCTATTTAGAAAAACAATTGTATCTTCAAGTTTGAAATATAATGGAAAGTGAATACCTTAACTTTTTGTGTATTTAAACAACTAACACAAAGTACAATAATATATTGTCAAAACATTAAAGATATGCATAAGTTCTATGTATGTATAGATATACAGTATATAGATACACATGCAATGGACGTGCTCAAAAACTAATCATATATTATTAAATGTAGGAGGAAACTAAGTCAAAAGTTAGATTACCATTTTAACCCTACACTAAATTAAATATTAATAAAATATTTAATTAAATAAATAAATTTGACATGATAATTAATGCATATAATAATTTTTTCATCTTCCCCTCTCTTACACTAGCACACTTTAAATATAATACAATTAAGTGAGAGTAATGATGTCACGACTCGAATTCGGGCATCATGTACTTATCCATTTCCACCGGATAAGTCAGCCTAAACCCAACATTTATGAAAATAATGCAGAAACAATTTTAAAAATAAAGCTTAGATACAAAAGCGGAAGTCTTAGTCAACTACAATACCACAAAGGAATGGTGGTCACACGTACAGGCCTCTAATACAACAATAATAAAAATAAATACAAGTCTCAAAGTCTTTGTCATTCGAATAGAACAAAGAAAAAATAAAAAGGGACAAGGGAGATCGTCGGCATCGAATAGCTACCTATCAAGTCACATCTGTAAAGCCTCTGATAAAGGGAAAGAGAACTGGGTTACTGTCCAAGCTCGGAACCTACACAAGTGTAGATATCAAGGAGTGACTTCCCAAAAAAATACTACCCAACAAGCAAATAAATAAGACTAGGTAAAATTAAATAGAATACAAGCACTCATGTCATACCAACCAAATCCCTCAGACTACAACCTGTATAGAAATCAGCTCAGTCAAACAATTCTAGTAGCATAGTATATACCAGCAATAATAAAGCTCAACTCTCAGAGAAATCACACCAATCAGTAGTACAAATCATCAGAACAATAAGAGGTAAACACAATCCACAAATGGAAAAAGATATATGATGTTATATAATGCAATGTGGTCATGTATAGTGATGCATATTTGTCCTAATGATACATATTTGCTGACTAGCAAGCCGGAAGCCATGGGTGACTAACATGGTCCATGTATCTGTCGGAACCCTTTCCTTTTGGCATAAATATAAATTGCCAGAACCATTGCCCTTATACATCGACAGAACCATTTTCCTTCCGCATAATCATCCATTGCCGGAACTATTTCTCTTTGACATCACATGTAATATCCCAGGTGTGATAAGTATATAGTATGACAAATATTATGAATAATTATACTTGGTGAATCCATTAGTGGGTTAAGGAAGATTTTCATTAAGGTCAAAGTAGTCTTTTCCCTATTTTTATACGGAGAATGAATCTAAATAGTTTTTGGACTAGGTTACTAATCTATTTAATCTCCAAATCTCTAAATTTTCCTCATTCAATTACTAATCACCCATCGTAAAAATCTTCTCTCTACAAAAGGCTCTCTAGACCTCCATTGAAGACCTAACAAGAATCTTCTTAAATTCTCCATTGATCTTCAAGTTCTTCTTCAAGTTTCCTTCATAATTCATATTCAAGATATGTGGGATTCATCCATGGGTACCTTTCACCCATGCATCCCAAAGAATTTCTTAAATTCCATGAGTTTCAATTAAAGCTTTGAATCTTCTTAATTTTAACTTAAACTGCATGAGCTATGATGTATTTGTAAATTCAAATCTATTTTTAGCATAAATTGATTGGTAATTGCTTGGTATTGGTATATTCTTCATATAGGGCTTTTAGAGATGAGGCTTTTTGGCGAAGCCAAGTCAATTTTGGGCCACCAAACAGAGGTTAGATAGCTCTTACCAGAGGAAAAGGCTTCAGATTAACTATATTACTACTAAGAGCTTAGGATCTCATTATTAGGGATGAATACTCATGAAAAATGATGAAAAATCTGGGATTTACTAGGAAAACAATGGGGCGGCGCGCCACTATCGCACCAGGAATGGATTTCTACAGTTTTCCTCGTAGAGCGACATGCCACTGTAGCGCCTACAGAGTGCTCAGTGTTTTACAACTTGGATCGACGCGCCACTATAGCCCCATCGCCCAATTTTCCATAAAAGGCACTCACCAAGTGCGACGTATGTGATAAAATTATTTTGTTTTATTTGGTTGATCCTTACTTCTCATCAACTTCTCTTTCAAGTACATGAATTATATTTCATTTATTATTTAACCTCTCAACTAAGCATGAATTACTCCTCCATTACAGGAACTTACTTTAAAGCATGACTATTCAAGTATATTTCAAATTATGGTTTCTTCATGCAAATTATAGAAAAAGTGACTTAGGGCCCTATGTAGTGACCTAAGGCCTAATGATATGAATTATGTATGAATGATTTGTAATGTGGAAGGACCATACTCACATTGCACTTACGTTATGAAATGAGCTACTTTATGAATTTTAAACATATGATCATGTCTATGATATGTTAAGTATGATTACTTTGCTGCATATGTATTCTGTGGGATTTGACTTTGTATCGAGTAGAAAGGAGGTGGGGTCCGTACCAAAAGCCTTAGTAGCAGCATTTTGTCCCATAAACTACGTGCAACCATACATTGCCTTATGTCTTAGCTAGTAGATCCACATATAGCGTATGACATGACCCGCCCAGTGGGGTAGAGTCTACCTTAGCAAGTAGATTCCCCTTTTCTTCATTGTATAGGGAGATAACGAGATTCCATGTTATAGCTCACATGGTCTAAATGTCGGTTATGGTTCCTATCCTACATATGTATGATCTCTTATGTATGTCATGATCTACATTATGCTTTTCAAATTCTTTGTTCATAATGATTTTTCTCATGTTTTACTTATCTCACCTTATCATGTATTTTACTGGACCATTGCATTCCATTATTTACTTTGCATGTAATGCCCTCATACTTAGTATATTCCAACGTATTAATACATACTTTTTGCCTACATTATCTTATAATGTAGGGGTTGAGGTTGGGGATCATATTCATCCACGTGGCTTGTTAAGCTTTCCTATTCGCAGCAGAAGTTGTGGCGAGTCCACATTCATCGGGGAATTGTTATCGAGTTGGTTGTTGTTTCTAAAGACTTTTATTAAGTTTTATTTTGATGGTGAGCTAGGGACATATCTTAGCCCTCTCGTATGTTCATAAGTAGAGGCATCTAGTTGGACAAATGTTTTGATTCTATATTGTCATGTGACATTCTTCATTTTTTATTCATGTCTTAGACTTTCTATTTTGTTTCTGCTTTTACTTTACCTTATGTATGCTTATGATATGAGTAAGAGTCTTGGTTGGAACCCTTCGGGGTTTTGATCAGCATGTTACGACTAGGCCCTAGGTCAGGTTGTGACATCATCGGAATAATTTCCCTACAGCATAATCCTCATATCAATTCTATCACAGTATATGAGAACCAATTCCAATAGGTAGTGTTCATATAAGTCACAATAATGGAATGATATTAATAACAAATCATAATATATGTACAATGATCTATTCACATATTCACAATTAGTCAAATGCTTAATCAGATCAAACAAATTATTATAATTCATCAAATTTGCCATTTTATTACCAAATTCTTCTTCATAAAGTTCAATCACAATAGTAAAATAATCCCAAACCACTCCTCATTGCTCCCCAACATTCCCAAACAAGAATACAAGATCTTACAAACTTAAATGAAGGTTTAGAAGTTCACTTGACTCGAATTTAACCCCAACTACTCTAAAACATGAGCCTTGACCTTACAACGATGTTTCGAATCGATCAAATCTATTCAAATATGAATTCCCAATAAGAATACGAGTACAACGACATCCAAATCATAATTTTTAAATCAAGGGAAAAATCAATCCTAAAATCTAATTTCGAAAACAAAGGGTAAATGTCAGTTTTTAAATAAAAACGTTCTCTATAACATAAGGAATGTATTAGTGAAAATCATTTCGAAAAAGACTTCAAATCAGTTCACAATCAAAAAAAATCAATGTTCTTGAAAAGCCCCAATTTCTTTAATTTAAAATCCTCAAACTCAAGTTAAATCAATAATTAATCAATGGGTTATGAAGAATCTAAGTTAAAATCATGTACCCAACTGATCCCACGCAAGAATTTCCCTTAAAATCACCTATCCCGAGCTCAAGACCTCAAAAATGGTGGAAAATGGGATAAGTCCCAAATTTGGGAATTTTATTAAACGGGAAACAAACGGACTTGTCTACGAATACAGATTATAACCTGAATTGACCTTCACGAACACAGGGATTGTGCCGCAAAATCAAAGGTGTCCCATATTGCTTTCTGCAAATGTTACCAATCCATCTGTGAATGCGGAGGTCATTAAAAGGACCCACCGCGAATGCAGACATGGAGGCGCGATCGGTGAAGGCCAAGGGTCCTGAGACAGATGACATCACAAACACACAAGCATAAAACCTCAAATTGGACCCTTGAGATTTGTTATGAACCATAAACACAAAAACCATATAAGCCTCCCTACAATATTTGAGGTTCCAGACTCAATGGAACCATTAGAATTCAAATTCGAGGTCTATTTGATTTGGAACCCGAAATGTCGCAACTAAGCTAATTTCAAGTTTTAAAATATCAAAACGAGCTCAGGATCTCTAAAAATTCTACCAAGACCACTCCTAGGCCTAAAATCATCCCCTGAACCCAAAGAAGTCATCGGAATTTCATTTCGAGCATTGATACTCTAAATGTTGACCAAAGTCAAACCTTGAACTGAAATTCTTCCAACTTAGGACCTCAAATCTCTTATATAACAACAATTTTAGATATGGTGACTCTCCTGGACCAATTTCCATATTCCGAAGTTGATAAAGTTGATGGAATTCCATTTCAAGACTCATAGCTCTAGCTAATAGCAAAAACCACTTGTGAACACTTTAAGCCTTTAAAACTCACAAACTCCCAAAGCTCAAAACTTTCAAAAATATTTCCAAAAACAACACCAAATACTAATCTGGAATGACTTAGGACAATTATCAGGAGGGGTACCACGGTTATTTTGCAAAATATTTCAAAAATGACCTTCAAGATCATTACATAATCCACTATTTAAAATCATTTTCCACCTCGAACATAACTTAAAAAAGTAGATGAAGTGTCAAAAAGTTGTGGATATCGAGAACACAGATCGAACTCCACCTCCCACGTAGACTCTCTAGTTAAATGGTGCCTTCATTAGATTTTCACTGAAACTATTTCCTTGATCCTATGCTTACAGACCTGTCTATCAAGAAAAGCTTTGGTATCCTCATCAAATGACAAATCTGGACCCAATCTATCAAAATAAGGGAGATCACATGGGACTCATTCGGAATATACTTCTAGAGCATGGAAACTTGGAATACAAGATATACAGCTGACAAAGCCAATAAATAAACCACCTCTCCTATTCACCACAAAATACCAAACAGGACAATGAAACGAGGGATAAGATTACCTTTTTTTATCAAATCGCATCACGCCTTTCATGGGCGACACCTGGAGCCAAACATGATCACCATCCATGAACTCTAATGGGCGAACTCTCTTATCTGTATTGTTGTTTTGCCTACTATGGGCTGATAAGAGCCTACCCTGAATCATACAAACCTTCTCCATGGCATCTCTAAGCAAGTTCGTGTCTAAAGAGTCTATCTCCGCCGAATAAAACCACCTGATGGGATATTGACATCATCTACTATATAATGCCTCAAATAGGGCCATTTAAATATTGGAGTGATAACTATTATTGTGCATAAACTTGGCTAAGGGAAAATATTGATCCAACCTAGGACCAAAATCAATACACAAGTTCAAAGCATATCCTCCAACACTTTAATCGTCTGCTCAGACTTTCCATCAGTTAGTGGGTTAAAAGTTGTACTCATATCAAGACTTATACCCAACCCATGCTATAATTCCTTTTAAATTTATGAAGTAAACAATGAACCCTGATTTGAAATGATGGATATGGGCACCCCATGAAGCTAAACGATTGGGTTGATATACAACTAGGCTAGCTTCTCTTTTGTGTACTTCACCAAAAATAGAATGAAATGGGAAGACTTAGTCAATATGTCAACAACTACTCAAATAGATTCATAATCGCCCAAGATGGTAGGTAAACGCATTAAAAAATACATAGTGATCTACTGCCACTTTCATATAGGAATAGTCATCCTCTCAATCACATCTCTAGGCCGCTAGTGCTCATATTTGACCAATTGATAGGTCAAACACTTGGAAACAAACTCCATGATGTCCTTCTTCATACCACACCACTATTAGTATTGGCTAAGATCATGATACATCTTCTCCGCACCAGGTAAATAGAATATCTAGAACAATTATTTTCTTGTATAATCAATATGATCAAATAGCCTATTTTAGGCATATAAAACCTTCCTCTCGATCCTCAAAAGACTATTTAAATCAAGTCTAACCTCCTTGGCTTTTTCCCTTAACACCTTGTCTGTGATGAGACATAATTTCTCATCATCAAACTGACGCTCCTAAATTTGCTCAACTAAAGAAGACCAAGCCTTAATGAAAGCAATAAAACCTCCATTCTCCTCACAAACCAGCAAACGGATAAAGATTGTTGGCTAACCTCTGAACATCCCTAGCCAAGGGACTTCTGTCAACACTAATTGTTGTGAGACTCTCTATACTTGTAGCCTTCCTACTCAAAGAACGACCACCGTATTGGTCTTCCTTAGATGATACAAGAAGGTCATGTCATAGTCTTTTAGTAACTAAAGCCATCTGTTTTATCTCAAATTCAGATCCCTCTGACTGAATATGTACTAAATACTCTTGGGATTGGTCAGTACCTCACAATGCATACCATATAAGTAATGACTCCACAACTTCAACACATACATCACCACCGCTAACTCCAAATCGTGAGTAGGGTAGTTCTTCTCTTGAGCTTTTAATTTTCTAAAAGCATAGGTGACTACCTTCCCTTTCTATATCAATACTCTGCCTAGGAAAATTCTGGAAGTATATCAATAAATAGTAATGTCCACCATGTAAGACCCCAAAAGTTTAAAAGTCATAAAATGAGGTTCAAACAAGGACTTCCTTGAAAATTTAGCTTTTTGGCACTAGGTGGCCTTTATGAGGCCCTTAACAGGCCATGAAGGGACATTGTGGTCCATTTCCTATCAATTGGTTTTCTGAGTTGGTGTCCACGAAGGGCACTTGGAGCCATGGTGCACAATACGTGCCATGGTGGGCACCCATGGTGACACCATCTGCAAGCGTGTGTCAAAACCCTCACTACGGCCACTTTTCATGACCATATTTCACTCCACAGACCGTGATTTTCTCCATGGAGGAAGTATTGCAAATCTCCTGGAAACCCCAAATTCCCAAGGCCAAGTCTAACACCATGGATGACCACCATAGGTCGTATTTCCCACAACGGATCTTGGTATGTCTCGTGGTGGTAATATTGCCAAGAACTTTGTGTAAAATCTTAAGTCCATCTCCACAAGTATCACCACGGGCCATGGTGAAGTTCACGGACCATTGTGGGTCCCATATCAGTTTGATTTTTCAATTTTTAAGTGAAGGTATTTTTTTCTTTCCCTGTATTTCGTTAATGAATATGGATGGTTTTTAGGACTATTTCCTCATCTATTAACTTTCATAAGCCCTTATAACTCTCTCATTCTCACCTTAATCTCCGAAATGAAAATCTTCTCTCTAAAGTTCCCTCTCAAGAGTCTTCTTCTTCCTCAAGCAAATTTTAGAGATTTCATCAAGATCAAGTCTCAATTCACTTTAATGTAGGTATTATAAGGGTCAAGGTATGTGGGACTTCATCTATTGGGTACCTTTCACCTATGGAATCCCAAGTTTTCTCTCTAAATTTTTATGATTTTCATTCAAAAATCCCTAATTTTATGATAATGCATTGTGTATTCTTATTCAAGATATATTCTATGATTATTGATTAAATTATGCATCCAATTGATATTATTTTCATTAATTATGTATAGGTTGATATAAAGGATATGATCATGCATGTTTTCAATCTAATTTCTTAAGTTCTAAGGAAATTATTTATGTATTCATGTTTCTACCCTAATTTCAAGTATAATCTATGATCATAAATTTTCAAGTATGAAAGAAAGTTTATGGATGAGGGTGACTTAAGACCCTAATGATATTGTTATAAAAGGATTCTTAATGATGGAAGGCCTACACCTACATTACATGAACCACAAGATAATAAACTATTCTTATGAATAAGTTTATGAGGTATGACTATGGAAAGTTTATAATTTATGACAAGTACAAATTATTAGTATGATATGTATTTCGTGAGATGTTGACTTCGAATGAAGATGAGTTTGAAATCGGGGCTCTTAGCAACCTCTAGCCCCTTAAACTATGTTGCAACCTAAGGTTTGTCAATATGGCCTAGCTAGTGGATCCACATATAGCACATGATGATGATAATGTTGGATGGTGTCTACCTTGGAAAGTGGCCTCCACCTTCTCGATGTGGGGATTATCGAATTTCATGTAATAGCTCACATGGTCTTAATGTCGGTTATGGTTATTTCCCACATATGTATGTTCTCATGATTCTTATGATATTTTGATACATTGACCAATGAGTTAATTTTTTTTAATGTTTCATGACTTTATTCATGTTTTAGAGATATTGGTCTTGCATCTATGATTCACATTGCCTATGTTCTATGTTTATTGTCCATGCCTCTTCTAACATACTTAGTGAATTTCATGTACTAACACATAGTTTTTGCGTACATTATGCCATAATGTAGGGTCAGACTATCACGTTCATCCTCCTCCCTCTCCTAGCTAGAGTTTGTACTTTCTTTGTTGGTAAGTCCTCAAGTTCCGGGGACATGAAAATTTACTTTCCTATAAGCCTATGGATTTCTTTTATCCTTTATATTGGGTGAGATAGGATATTATCTTATTCCCCCATCGAGTTACTAGACGTATGTTAGATATTAAGAGTCCGTGTTATCATTTTCTCATTTTGACACTTATGCTTTCATTGAGACTTTTCTTTCGCACCTTTTATTTTGCTTTAATTACTTTATTTATCTTATGTATACTCATGAATGATATGCAAAGAGTTTTAATTAGGGTCCCTCGGTATTCTAATCACCACTTTATGGCTTGGCTGTAGGTCATGTCTTGGAAAACTTAGTGTCAAAGGACAAGGTTTAAGGTGTCCTAGAGAGTCTAACATGGCACATTGAGTAGAATCTTGTTCATTGGTGTGTAGCGCTCCAAATTTGTGAGTAGGAGGCTATGAGGTGTCTTACGAAACACTTCACTTCTTTCATAATCTCATCGTTCTATAGAGTTGAACTCTAACATTTCCTCCTCTAACGCTTTTATTTTGCGATTACAGAATCATGCCTCTACAAAGATATCCCATCTGAAGGAATGTTGAGAGAGAGGAGAAACAAGCTCCAAATGACCCTTTGAATGAACAAGTGTCTAATGTTGAGTTCTGAGCAACTTTTCAAATGCTAGCCCAAGTCATGACTACTCAAGTGAACCAAGTGGTAGTTTCTCCTCCAAACGAGTCTATACCGGCTTCAAGAGTTAGAGACTTCATGAGGATGAACCATCTCAAGTTTCATGGGTCAAATTTTAATGAGGATCCCCAAGACTAAATGGATGAATTGTATAAGATTGATGATATTATGAGAGTGTTCTCAAAGGAGAAGGTGAAGTTGGCGGCCTACCAACTCAAGTATCGCTCAAGTACAATCAATGGAAAGAAGAAAGGTTTTAAGAAGGTCCCGTAGTGTATAAAAATTTCAAAGTTTCATTTCTTGACCACTTATTCCCACTTAAGTTGAGGGAGGCGAAGGTGTTGGATTTTATCAACCTTAAGAAAGGAAACATGAGTGTGAGGTAATATTCCCTAAATTCGAAAACCCTTCTATCGCTAAAAAGCTAGGTTTTTACCATCACTTAAGCTAGTATCCACTTTCTTAGATAGGGCTTTTGGCTAGTTTGTGCCGTTAATAGGCCTAGTCTTTCCAGCGATTGCAATGGCTTCTTTATTTCTTCATGTTAAAAAAAAAGATTACTTACATCCGTCGGGACCCATAATAATATATTACATAAGAAAAACTGGAATTAGATCTTAGAAATAATCAACTCAAGATCATCATAATGTGATCGCCCTCAATAAACCAACTTGAATCTTAACGACATGGTGTTGGTTCCGATTCAACAAAGGTAGAAGGCCTAATTGAAGGTCCAGTACAGTAGGTAGAAGGGTCTTCTTTTTGTCTCTAATGCGAAAATGATTAATAAGAAATACACCATCCTTGTTGGTCTGAGAATTGATAGCACGAGGTTGGAAGATGTTGGTTCGAGAGGACCTGGAAAAATGCTAGTAAGAAAGGAGGATGGTTTGCTAAGTTATAGAATGCTCCTTCTTTGGAAGCTGAGTATCGTGCCTGAATGAGTAAGTTTGTTTTGGGTATGTCAGACTTAGTGATGAAAGAGTGTGGCATCATTATGTTCATCAAGGAGATGGATATTTCTAGGCTCATAAATTATACTAAGCAAATTGAAGTGGAGAAGCTTAACAAGAGGAAAGTAATGGAGTGCAAGAGGGCTCGGTATGAAGATGGGTTGTCTCAATCAAAATCTGGTGGTGGTAATGGTCGTTTCCAACAGGGCTAAAATTTTCAAACCAAGGTTCTTCACAAGATCTGGGTCAAATATTTGATAAGAATAGGGCCTCTAATCCTAAGTCCCAAGGTGGTGTTAGTGGATCTACCCTTCCTAATGTACCAAAATCACGGAGATAAATGTTTGGTTCGTACGGGTGCATGTTTTGGATACAGTAAAATAGGCCCAAGATCTCTGAATGCCCTAACAAGAAGAGAGAAAAGTATCCTCAACATCAAATGACTCAAGGTGGATAAGCTCCACAAGGTGGTGGCCTACATCGAAATAGGTTCTATGCCCTTCAAGCTAGGCATGATGTTGAGGAGACTCTCGATGTGGTCACGGTATATTGAAAATCTTTGATTGTGATGTTTATGCATTGTTAGATCTAGATGCTACTTTATGATTTGTTACTCGTTTTTTTGCTATGAGGTTCATTATTAGTCCCGAGATCTTGCTAGAGCCTTTTTTGATCTATACTCTTGTTGATGATTTAGTTATGGCTAAAAGAGTCTATAGAAATTGTCCAATTTCAGGTTTTCATAAAATTAGCTCAATCAATCTTATAGAGCTTGATATGACCGATTACGCTATTATTCTCGATATGGATTGGCTTCATTCATGTTATGCTTCTATATGTTGTATAACCCGTAGGATTAAGTTTCAGTTTCCAAATGATCTAGTCCTAGAATGGAAAGGTAGCAATTCTATGTTTAAGGGTAAATTTATCTCATTCCTTGAATCTCTAAAAATAATTTCTAAAGGTTGCATTTATCATCTAGTCTGGGTTAGAGATACTAACTTCGAAGCTCCTACTCTTGAGTCAGTTCTAGTTGTTAATGAGTTTTTGGAAGTTTTCACCGATGATCTCATAGGAATTCCTCTCGAAAAGGAAAGATTTTGGTATTTATCTCCTCCCCGATGCTTAGCCTTTCTCTATTCCTCCTTATTGAATGGCCCCGATAGAATTGAAAGTGTTAAAGGATCAGTTGAAGGATTTGTTTGATAAGGATTTTATTAGACCGAATATCTCTTCATGGGTTGCTCTAGTTCTCTTTGTTAGGAAGAAGGATGGTTCTCTCCAAATGTGTATTGATTATCGACAATTGAACAAGGTCACAATTAAGAATAAGTATCTTATCCCAAGGATTGATGATGTATGATCAACTTAAAGGGGCGAGCTACTTTTAAAAGATTGATCTTCGATTAAGTTATCATCAACCTTGAGTAAGGGATTGTGACAATCGGAAGACAATATTTAGAACTTGATATGGTCACATTAAATTCTTTGTTATATCTTTTGGACTAGCGAATGCCCCTACAGATTTTATGGATTTGATGAACAGGGTGTTCAAGCAATACTTGGATATATTTGTAATTATATTTATTGATGATAGTTTTATCAATTCTCAAAGTGAGGAAGTGCATGCCGATCACTTGAGGATTGTCTTGCAAATTCTCAAGGACCGTCAGTTGTTAGCCAAGTTTAGTAAGTGAGAATTTTGGTTGAGGTCAGTTACTTTCCTTGGCCATGTCGTCTCAGGGGAAGGAATTATGGTTGATCCCAAGAAGACTAGGGCAGTTAATAATTGTCCTAGATAATTGAATCCTTCCGATATTCAAAGTTTATTAGGCATAGCTTGTTGTTATAGGTGTTTGTGGATGGGTATTGTAACATCCCAAAAAATATTTTAAGCTAGGATCGAGACATCCTTCATATGTGTATGTGGTTGTACCGGATAATTCATAATTGTGTGCATGTGTAGAGGTTAATTCTTTAGTGTCAGAATAGATTTGGAGATGAATTAAGGTCATAAGGATCCTCTAGCACAAAGTCTGATTGTAAGCTTTCTTACTGATTGAGTTTCTGTAAAAGATTTTACTTAGATCAAATTCAAACAATCATATCTCCTAGAATATATAGAATTAGGTGGCCCATAACCTATCAAACTAAAGTTCATTGAGTCCTCATTCTAACTCTACCAAGATTCCCTCATTTCGAGTTTGGAGTAAAATGTTATGACCATTTTACCAGGGACTGCTAGATCAGAAATTTCAGGATCAGTAGCTATAAATTGAGCTACGACCTGTCTTAGAAGCCTTTTTCTCACAAATATCATGCATTAGGGCTATTGTTTTCCTTACCCAAGATTTTTAGCCTTATTCTAAGTCGTCTTTGAGTATTTAAACTGAGTATATCATCCAACTAACGTGTTTTCCTCTCATATTCATCATTCCAAACAATTTAGTCACAAGAAACTATCTCAAAACAAACCTAGGGTTCCACTTCTTCATCAAGAACCCTAAGGCTTTCAAGTAAAAAATTCAAGAATCAAAGAGAAGCCCTTCACCCAAGGTTTTCTCAAGTTCTTCCACTCTAAAAACTTCATAAAAGAGTTTTTTTCTCGAGATCAAGCATCGAGGTTCCAAGATCAAAGGTTTCCTCCAAGTAAGCTATTGTTTTTCGAGTTTCAATGGTAATATCAACCTTTAAGGCTAATAATAAGGTTGGATTGAGTTCATCCACGCGCCTTACATCTAAATTCTATTGTTAAAGAGTTAAGTTGTGTCTAACTTAGTAACTTGAATTCCAAATGAGTTAAATCTTCTTCTATTGAGTTTTGTATAGTTATGCATAGAGATTATCGTTGTTTTGTATCTCTCAATTGATTGAAATTGTTGTTTTTGCCTACTTTTCTATGAACCCTAATTAATTTGGTGATCATGACTTCTACATGAATATTTTTGAGTAAATATGATGACTTTTATGCATTGATATATATATATATATATATATATATATATATATATATATATATATATATATATATATATGTCGAGCATGATTCATTGAAATTGAGAAAGAGTTTTGACAAGATGGAATAATTTTGACAGCATATTTTACTGAAAGAACTTGATTATTTTGAGCATGAATCTGAGTTGTCTTTAAAAGTATTATTATTTAAACCTAACTATTTTGACTATAAATGATTGTTTTGAGATATAATTTAGACAGGATGCAAATGAGTTTAAAAGCATGTTTTAAATGAAAGATTTTGATGATTGAGATAGGAGTTTGATTAGAGTCTAATGTGACTAGATGAGATGACTTGCATACATTGATTTATTTGACTTATGAGCATATTGGATCTTGGGAGGAGTATTGAACACTGAATTGGGTAAAAGTAAGTAACAACTCAAATTCCATAAACTGCGTAGCCAGCGTAGGATGGAGGTTAAACCTCTTGTTTCCCAAAAAGGACTTGATTGATTATGGATCCAATGATAGTGACTTGTACCTTAACTTGGCAAAGTATTAGACAGATACGGAAATGACATCACTTCGTTATACATCACCTACTCATAGGTGATGATTATCCATTAGAGAAATTCCTAAATAGGATATGATCGTGCATGATATGATTGATTTTATTAAGATTGTAGATGTTTGAGTCTCTTTAAAAAACATTGGTAAATTCTAATTTGAATACTTATTGAGTTGAGTCCTTTGAGTTTAATATTGAGTCGAGTTGAGTATTGTTTACCGCTTCTCCTTTCTTTTGTATTATATACTCATACATTTCATGTACTAGCGCCATTTGGCCTGCATCATTTCATGATGCAGATATTGGTGCTAGATATCATCAACAGTGCTTCGTTGTGGATTTTTCCTTTCTTGATAATGGTGAGAACTCCTTGGTTTCGGACGAATTGCATTTATTTCAGTCATTACTTATGAGTAGTTTATTATGAGGTAGCCATTAGCTTGTCTCGACACCTTCTTCACTCAGTTGATAAAGGCTTCATATACTTAGATTGCATAGATTGGAGTTGATGCCTTACTTGAGTCTATTTTTAAAATAATATTTTTATGCGATGAGATTTACTTATATAAAATTGTTATTTAAAATTCTCTCTATTTTGAATTATATTAAGTCTTCTGCTAATGTGATTGAATGAGTGATTAGCACAAGTAGTTCACTTAGGGCGAGCAAAGGTCTTTGAGTGTCGGTCATGCCTAGTGTATCCTCTCGGGGCGTGACAGACTTGGTAGTAGAGTACAGAGTTCAAGATTTCTAAGGTGTTTATGAAGCCTTGTCTAGTAGAGTCTTGCTTATAGGTGTGTCATGCACCACACTTATAATTAGAAGGTGATAGGTCATTAGGAATTTTTTTACTTCTTTCATATTATGAGTTCGTGCGATAGAGTTTAACTCTATAAACGTTCCTTTCTAATTAGTGTGTTGCTCAAATCCATCTGACTAGCTCTTATACTCAAGCTGGTTGGAACAGTAAAGCTCAAATTCTTATTGTTGAGTTATTTTTAGATAAATTATTTAGAGAGTAAAGTGATGAAACCAAGCTCGAGAGGATCCGATTAGTTTGCTTAAGTCTATTAATTCGAAAGACTGCACTCTTATTCACTTGAATCGTGCATTGAGACAAAGCAGGATGTACTCCCAGATTCTCTTCCTTAAACCTTGCAAATATCATCTTTCAGAGGGAAGTTATGTCCCAAATTGCTTAATGTTACCACCCGAGAGAATGTGATTTGAGAAATTGTAAATTTTAATTGGTAGAATTATCCTAGAGCTAGAAAAATGGAGTTAAAAGAGTAGAAACCAAATTGTGAGATGGGTGGTTGGTTGAGGTATGTAACCAGATTTATGTATCTATAAGGTAGGTGATGGGGTCATAAGTGAAGTCCCTTTTGGTTTTAACTAAAGAGTAGTAAGTATCATCTAACTTTCATGATAGGAGGTAGATGAAGAGTTGTTAGGTAGGATGAGTTAGACTACACTAGAACCATGAGAGGAGATTTATGTTGAGGTGTCTTTATATTAGTAAAGACCTAGTATAGGTGTTGATTAGAAGGCAGGATTAGTCATGAGATGATAGGTCTAAGTTAGGTTTATGATTTTGAAGAGAGAACCCCATGTTATTTATACGGATATGAATATAACTAGGAAATGAGGTGTAATGAATGGGTAAATAGTAATTAGGCTATGAAAGAAGGCGAGGTGATAAATTGTAATTAGACAAACAATGAGACGAGGATCGATTACTTGTTATGAGGTCTTAGTAGGAGAATATTTCTTAATTTCACCTAGTAGTTATACGTTGGTATAGTATGCGAGCAGTGCATGATGTGCGTGTTAGTACTAGACCCTAAGCTTGAATTTGAGATGAGTAGTGTGAAGAAAGAGGGGATAGCATTATGAGTGTGATAGTGCTAGTTTTAATTTTTGATTTAGTAGTCTTGACATGTCATATACGAGAGATTAATATATTAACTTGTGAGGAGTGTGTGTTATGAATGGGGGGTATCTAACCCTTAGATGTAAATAGTGAATTGAGGCTAAGTCATTTGGTAAGAAGAGGCTTAAAATGTGTATCCGAGATAGTATAAAGTTGTATGAGGATCTAATTTTATGAAGTACTTTGGGTGACTAGTTAGTATCCTTTAGCTGCTACTGTGGAGAAGGCTGGATGTGAGTTTTTATTTTTATTTAGTATCCATAAGAATTGGTTCAAAGGGAGTTCGCTGGATGTGAGTTTTTATTTTTATTTAGTATCCATAAGAATTGGTTCAAAGGGAGTTCTATATAGATAATGATGAGTCTCTTATTATAGTTCAAGTTTCCCTCTACTAAGTTAGGAATATGTGAACCTAGAAGATGAGTGTTAGCAGGCTAAAGAGAAGAGGTTAGATCATAAGAGTTAGAGAAAGTGGATATGTATGCCAAAAAGAGCAACAAGTTTAGAAAGATGCCTAAACATAGAATGAAGTTAAGGGATGTATTTTAGAATTAGGCCCCAATAGTAGTTTGGTATCTTCGGGTATAATATAACCAAAGAGTTTAAGTGTTTTTTGAATAGTGATACTCTTCCGTGTGGAGCACTATGCTTATAGCTAAGTGTAGAGAATCAGTCCCAGGCTCAAAGTAGTGACCTTCGAGATAATGGGGAGATGATGAGGTAATGAACCAAAGTGGGCCTTGATTTTTAATAACTGATGAGTTGACTAGGATGAGACATCAGTGTGTTTCTATCTCTTACATTCCTTATACTGCAGTCAAGGTGATAGCCTACTCCTACCCTGTGTATGAAATTCATACCCGTGGCCGAGAATCGTATACTTCATATTGATTTGTGTTCATGCTCAGTTCCTAAAGTGAGAAGTGGTAACTTCCTTCAGTGATTCCAATCTTATTCCTTGAATCTACAAATTTCCAGCCATATGTTATATGATACATGATATATGCTTTCATGTTTCGAAGTATGCTCAGTTTAATAAACCCAAGATAGGCCTTAAAATGCTAGTGAGATCATGTTACATTATGAATGTTCTCAAATTAGATTTTCTAAATGAATCGTGCTTATGATCTTTCGCTATAAGCCTTCTAGTGATCCTTTCTGATAGCAACGTTGAAGATAGTAGATGGGTTATTATCATGATCCAATCCTAGGGCCTAGATGTGACACAACAAGTGAGACACCTGGAGAATCCTCACCCAAGCCTCTTAGCATTCATAAAGCATTTCATGGGTAATGATAAATAAATCAAGCGGAAACATAAGGGATATAGGGACTAAGGAACCTCACATTAATAAAAGTCAAAGACAACATAACATCCTTTACTATGTCCAACAATACCTTCTACATTAAGACTTGGCGGGAGCTAATACATGTCCCTAACTCACCTTCAACATTTAAGTCAAAAATACCAAACTTAATTTAAACATCTAAACATAACATAAACTAGGTAAGCTAGGGGTATCGTTACCAGAACATGGGAACTCACCTAAGAGGTACCCTTTAATGCTTAACTTAGCCACGAGGAGGAGATTTTGGAGCGATGTCGGTCCCTACATAGTGATATCATGTAGGCAATAGTATGTGTTAGTACTTTGAATGTACTAAGTATGCCAGTGTGCCATGAAATGAAGAACATAAGAGAGAGACATGTATATAGGAAATATGCACAAATGAATGCATGCATGAGAAATCATCATATAAATCCCTAAAATATTCATTTTGTTGGGAAGCGACCTTAATCGATATTTAAGACCATGCAAGCTATTACATGGAATCCAACATAACCCCCTACATTGACATGAGAATACTACATACCGGGTAGAACTCCTTCAACTTTAATCATTTCTTTAACATTGACTTTAAGGGTTAACTATGGATCCACTAGCCTAAAATGGTCGACAAGAGCCCCTATTGTGGCACATAGTTAATGGAACATGAAACTTTTACTTAAGGACCCCTTCGGTTGAGCCCCCATCTACATGCTACATTCGGTGCTAGGTCAAGTCCTACGGAATAATATTTAAACATCAAAATAGCATAAGCATTATACAACTTTAACATTAAAACATTAATCGATGGAATAGCTTATAAAACTTTTCATTTGATTCAATGCGAGAATTGTCCTTTCACATTGAAATCTTACTTTGGCTAAGAAGTCCTTCATCAATCAATCATTTCATAAATACTGTCATTCATAAGCATTTACGTCATAAAATTCATTGGAGTCAAACTTTATTTCAACATAAGAAGACTAGGTGGGTTCATTTCGTATAACTTTCAAATACATTTAATGCATGAGAGTGAAGGAAATGCGTCATATGAAACATCGTAAAATAACCCACCATATACACTTTAAAACTACCTTTCAAGCCTTCATATAAGAACCCTAACAAAATCATTCATTTCATGAAATTGAGAGACAAGTATATCAATTTCAGTAAATAAACTTCAAATATGCCATAATATATACCTTTGGGATCATTATGTAAAAGGTCAGAAGATTTTATTATTTGGAATAGAGATACTAGTTTGAGAAAACATTTGGGATTTTCATGGGTGGAAGGACCCATGTATGAAAACTAACATACCTTGCTTGAATTCACTAGGAATTAAAGAAGAACCTTGAAGAAGTTGGAAACCCTAGCTTGAATTTGGAGAAAAACCTTGAGTGACCTTGTGAGTTCTTGCCTTGGAAGTTTTGAGACAATGAATTGTATAGGAGGGCCTCTTGAAGAGAAGAGAGTTTTCAGACTTTAAACTTGTCCATAAAAGTGTCTAGGGTCATTGAACCGAACTTTGGAAAAGACACAATTTTCCTTTATTAAATCTGGAAAATTGTCCTACAGGACTCTTCTACGGGTCGACATCGTAAAAATGAGTCGTGCAAACGACCCGTCTTAAATACCTGAGAAAAGAGCCTAAAAACATTGTCTCTGAAGTTTAGGAACAACTCGTGTGTACGACCCATCCTCGAGGAAATGGCCAGTTCCTTGGAATCGTCCTACGGGTCTCCACAACCTATAAAAATTCAAGTCTCTGATGTTTTTTGACGGGTGGTCTATACGACCCTTCTGAGCTTCTACGAATTGTCCTGCAAGTATGTAGACTTGCCCCTGAGGGGTCCTTGAAACTTGGCCTATGAACTTAGCTTACGAGGGGTCTCTATGACCTCTCTCCTCGAGTACGACTCATTCTGAGGGTCGTGGAACCTCTCATGAGGGAAACTCTAATATTTTCTTGAAAGGTCTCTCTACGACCCAACCTTACGAGTTGTAGAGGTGCTTATTCACATGAGTAGGTTAGAAATTCTAAGACTTTTATCCTTGGTTCCGATTTTCCAACTTACGAGGTCTTACAATATATCCCCCTTGGAAACTTTCATCCTCGAATAAAATTAATTATTCATAGGAAAGACATGGAAAGAGGACTAGAAACCTAACAAGAACATGATGGTATTTTAAATTGCATGGAACATGAAAACTTCAACTTAACACAAAAATCATAACTTTGAAATCAACTTTTAAATGAACATGCATGCACATGAGGACTTAGGAAAACTGAAATATAAGAGTCTTAAACATTTGAACATGAATGACTTATTACCTCAAGCTTGAGTAGAATGAAAAAGATGAGGATAACATTTCATCATATCCGCTTCTACTTCCCATGTAGCAATTTCGACTTGTTGATTCCTTCAAAGGACTTTGATGGAGGAAACTTCTTTGTTCCTCAACCTTTTGACTTGCCAGTCCAAAATTTTAATTGGGACTTCTTCATAGGTCCAATTCTCCCTAACATTCACTACCTCCGAGGGTACATTGGAGTTAGGGTCTCCTACATATTTTCTCAATATTGACACATGGAACATTGGGTGAATCATGGTCATTTCCAATAATAATTCTAACTCATATGCAACTTTGCCAATCGCTTTAGGATTTTATAAGGACCCACATACCTAGGGCTCAATTTCCTTTTCTTACCAAACCGAACCACACCCTTCATGGGAGAAACCTTCAAATACACTCAATCATCTACATTAAATTCAAGATCCCTTCTTCTATTGTCGGAATATGACTTTTGACGACTTTGAGCTGTCTTCAACCTTTCTCAAATGATCTTCACCTTCTCCAAAGCATCAAGTACCTAATAGGGACCTAACTAGGTTATCTCACCTACTTCAAACCAACTAATCGGGGATCTACATCGCCTCTAATACGAAGCCTCAAACAGCGCCATCTCAATACTCGAGTGGTAACTATTATTGTAAGCAAATTCAATGAGTTATAGGTAATCATCCCAACTCCATTTTAACTCCAACACACAAGCCCTTAATATATCCTCTAGGGCTTAAATTGTCCTTTTGGATTGCCCATCGGTTTGATGATAGAGTGCGGTGCTTAACTTTACTTTAGTACCAAGGCCCCTTTGAAATGATCTCCAAAAGTGAGAAGTGAATTAAGTACCATGATCGGAAATGATCGACAATGGCACACCATGAAATCTCACCAATTCCTAAATATACAACTTTGCATAATCTTTGGCCCTATAGGAAGTCTTAACCGATAGAAAATTAGTTGACTTAGTTATTCTATCAACAATCACCCAAACCAATCTTTGAAGAATCATAATAAACCACAAACCCTTCTAATCCTTCTGGTGTAGTCAAAATAGGAGCGGGGGTAAATCGTTCCTTCAAAGTTTGGAAACTTCTTTCACACTCATCCTTCCATATGAATTTTTCCTTTTTTGAGTCAACTTTTTCATAGGAGATGAGATGGAGGAAAACCCTTCAATGAATCTTCCATTGTAACTGGCTAGACCCCACAAGATCCTAATATCCCAAGGAGACAATGGTCTAGGTCAATTCTTGACCGACTCTATTTTCTTAGGATCAACCTTAATCCCCTCGCTGGACACTATATGACCAAGAAAGGCCACCTCCTTCAACCAAAACTCTTACTTGATAAATTTTGCAAACAACTACTTATCCCTCAACATTTGGAGCACGACCCTCAAATAATCCGTATGTTCTCCCTCACTCTGAGAGTAGATCAAAACATCATCAATGAACACTATAACAAAAGTATCAAGGTAGAGTTTCAACACCCTATTCATTAGGTCCATGAACACCGCCGGCACATTCGTCAACCCAAAACTCATTACAACAAACTCGAAGTGTCCATACCTTGTATGGAATGTCGTCTTAGAAATATCACATTTCCTCACCCTTAGGTGGTGATAGCCAGACCGAAGGTCAATCTTGGAGAAGTGACTCACCCTTTACAATTTATCAAAAAAGTCATCTATCCTAGGAAGTGAATACTCGTTCTTAATAGTCACCTTATCCAATTATCGGTAGTCTATGCACATTTGAAGAGACTCATCCTTCTTTCTTACAAATAGAATGGGGGCACCCCATGGCGAAATACTTGGCCTTATGAACCCCTTTTCTAAATAATCGTTTAATTGTTCCTTCAATTCTGCTGGGGCCATTTGGTAAGGAGTAATAGATATAAATTAGGTATTGGGGAGGAGGTTGATACCAAAATCAACTTCTCTTTTGGGAGGGACACCAAGAAGGTCATCGGGAAACTCATTGACTACGGGGATCGAATCAAAAGAAGGACTTTCGAAGTCAATATCTCTAACTCTCACTATGTGGTAAATAAAACCATTAGCAATCAATTTTCGAGCCTTGAGACAAGAAATACTCTACCCTTCACCACCGGATCACGACCCTCCCATTCAAAAATGGACTCATTTCAAAATGAAAACTTGACTCGATGAGTCCTACAATCTATGGAAGTAAAATACATACAACCAATCCATCCCAAGGATGAAATCCAAATCTACTATGTCAAGCTCTATAAGATCACAAGGAACAACTTTATGCAAGTGGGACATGGGACAACCCATATAGATATTTCTAGGCACAACCGACTTACCCATAGGGGTAGACACCAAATAAGGCTCTACTAACATTTCGGGCAATAGATCAAACCTATTAGCTAAGAATGGAGTGACAAATGACAAGTCTACATCGGGTCTAATAATGTATATACATCAAAAGTAAAGAGCCTTAACATATTGGTAACAATATTTGGTGCTTCCTCAACCTATTGTCTCACATGCAATGCATAGAAATGGTTAGTGCGTTGGCCACCTCCTTGAGCTTGTTGGCGATGAGAAACTTGGCATTCATGCCTACCACCACCACTACCTATATAATCCCGAGCATGATGACCCATCTTGCCGCATTTGAAGCACGCATTTGAGCCCGCCAACCACTCCACTTTGTGGGTCTTCCCACACTTCCTACACGGGGGAAAAGATTGGGTACCAATGTTATCTCTTGGTACCATTGAGTTGGGACCTTTGTCCTTATTGAATTTCGGAGGAGGAGTATTGGTGTAACCTTATCCCATGAACCATTGACCACTTTGGCCTTTTTTATTGCTACCATAACCGGACCTTTGAAGGTTGAACCCTCCACCATCCACTCTAGTATTTTTGAACCCTCTAGACCTTTCCCTCAACTTCTCTTCCTCGATTTGTTCAACATAAGTCATCAATCAGGAAATGTCCATCTCCTTGACCAATAGGGCCATTTTGCACTCCTTAGACACTAAGCTTGAAATGCTGGAAATAAATTTACTGATCCTTGCTCGGGGGTCGGAGACCATAAAGTCATACTTGGACAATTTTGTGAACTTGAGGGCATATTACCTTACACTCATACTTCATTGACGAAGGTTGATGAACTCTTGGATTTCGGCCTTCCTAATCTCCCATAGAAAGAAATGGTCTAGGAAGGAACTTTTGAACTCTTTCCATTCTATCGGCCCCCTTTCTTCATTCCTGCCAACAATCTGTTGCTCATACCACACTCGAGCCACGCCCTTCAGTTGATAGACCACTAGCTCGGCCTTCTCATTCGGTGGCATACCCATGATAGCCATAATCTGGTAAACCTCATCAATAAACTCCATAGGGTCTCATATACTTTATAACCATCGAACTCGGGTGGATTCATCCTTTGAAAATCCAAATCCAAGAGGATGGATTTTGCACTTGAGTAGGAGGGACACCTTGATGCCCTTGATGGGCTATAAATTGAACCAATAATGCAATGATGTTGCGAAACTCGACATGAGTTACCCCATCTTTATGATATGGGATATCAGAAACTAGAGGAGCTTGGTCCTAATCGTCAACCCTTGATCTTTGAGGTTCTCTTCCACAAGGCATTATCTAAAGAACATAAAATCATTTGTTAGTTAGAGGAAAACTTAGGACACTCTAGGGTACTCCAAGAATTGAAAGAAGTGAAGACCTTCCTAAATGTCCCATAGTCTCCTATTCATAGTAGTGGCGCAGTTCACAACTATGAAAAAGACCCTATTTCACGTGCTACATTGGACACCAAGGATAATTTTAAAACTTTATGCTCTGATACCAAGTTTTTCATGACCCAAGCCTAGGGCCTAAACGTGACACGGCAGTGAGACACCCAGAGATACCTCACCTAAACCTCTTAGCATTCATTAAGAATTTTATGGTTAATGATAAATAAATCAAGTGGAAACATAAGGTATATAGGGACTAAGGAACCTCAAATTAATAAGAGTCAAAGACAACATAACCTCTTTTATTATGTCCATCAATACCTTCTACATTAAGACTTGGAGGGGGCTAAGACATGTCCCTAGCTCACCCTCAAGATTTAAGTCAAAAATACCAAACTTAATTTAAATGTATAAACATAACAAAAACTAGGTAAGCTAGGGGTGTCATTCCAGGAACATGGGAACTCACGAAAGAGGTAGCCTTCAACGCTTAACTTAACCATGAAGGAGGACAGTGTGGACCGACGCCGATCCCTACATGGTGATATCATGTAGGAAACATTATGTGTTAGTACTTTGAATGTACTAAGTATGCCAGTATGCCATGAAATGAAGAACATAAAAGAGAGACATGTATATAGGCAATATGTACAAATGAATGCATGCATTAGAAATCATCATATAAATCCCTAAAACATTAATTTTGTGGGGAAGCGACCTTAACCAACATTTAAGACTGTGCGAGCTATTACATGAAATCCAACATAACCCCCTATATTGGAACAAGGAGACTACTTGCCGGGTTGAACTCCATCAACTTTAATCATTTATTTAACATAGGCTTTAAGGGCTAATTATGGATCCACTAGCCAAAATAGCCAAAAAGGGCCCCTATGGTGGCACATAGTTAATGCAACATGATACTTTTACTTAAGAACCCCTTCAGTCGAGCCCCTATCTATATGCTACATTTGGTGCTAGGTCATGTCCCACAGAATGACATTTAAACATCAATATAGCATAAGCATTATATAACTTTAACATTAAAACATAGATTGGTGGAATAGCTCATTAAAACCTTTCATTTGATTCAATAAGAGAATTGTCCTTTCACATTGAAACCTTACTTTGGCTAAGAAGCCCTTCATCAATCAATCATTTCATAAAGACTCCCATTCATAAGCATTTACTTCATAACATTCATTGGAGTCAAACTTTATTTCAACATAAGAAGACGAGGTGGGTTCATTTTGTATAACTATCAAATACATTTAATGAATGAGAGTAATGGAAATGCATCATATAAAACATCATAAAACAACCCACCATATACACTTTAAAACTACCTTTCAAGCCTTCAGATAAGAACCCTAACAAAATCATTCATTTCATGAAATTGAGAGTCAATGTATATCAATTTAAGTAAATAAATTTCAAATATGCCATAATATATAAATTTTGGATCATTATGTAAAAGTCCATAAGATTTAATCCTTTGGAATAGAGATACTAGTTTGAGAAAACATTTGGGACCATGTGATTTCTTGCCTTGGAAGTTTTGAGAGAATGAATTGAATAGGAGGGGGTCTTGAAGAGAAGAGTGTTTTCATACTTTGAACTTGTCCATAAAAATGTTTAGGTTCATTGAACCGAATTTTGGAAAAGAACCAATATCCCTTTATTAAATCTAGAAAATTGGCCCTATGGAACCCTTGTACAGGTCTTCATCATAATGATGAGTCGTGCAAATGACCCATCTTGTAGGCCTAAGAAAAGAGCCTAAAACATAGTCTTGAAGTTTAGGAACGACTCGTATATACAACTCGTCTTGAAAGAAATGACTCGTTCCTTGGGCTCGTCCTGCAGGTCCTCAAAACCTGCAAAAATTCATGTCTCTGAAGTTATGTGATGGGTGGTGGATATGACCCATCTTGCAAGTTTATAGACTTGGCCCTAAGGGGTCCTTGAAACTTGGCCTAAACTTAGTTTACGAGGGGGTTTTACGACCCGTCTTCTTGAGTACGACTCATCCTGAAGGGTCGTCGAACCTCTCCTGAGGGAAACTCTAATATTTTCTTGAAGGGACACTCTACGACACAACCTTACAAGTTGTAGAAGGACCTATGAGCCGTAGAGGGGTTCGTTCACATGAGTAGGTTCGAAATTCTAAGACTTTTCTCCTTGGTTCCGGCTTTCCTACTGACGAGGTCTTACAATTATGGTAGATGGGAGAGAGTGGGTGTTCCTTATTATGATAGTTGTGGTATGCTTAATCCATTTAAGGTTATAGACATAGAGGAAAAGTGAGATGGTATCTTGTTGGGTGTAATAGATAGGTAAGAGTATTTTGGTGTGCCCTTTTGGTAAGAGTTAATGCAAATGCTGATGTAGAGATGCTAAGGTCGACATGAAAATTCTTAAGATATGTTGACTTCAAAAAAGCCATAAATTGATTATAATAATAGGCTTGAATGAATCGTTATCCTTGTGTGAGTGATTGTACTAGGCTAGAGATGTTGTCTTGTAAAGTATTCAAGTAAGTATATTGGGATGGTTATAGAACTAGGTTTGAATATGGTATTGATGGCATGTGGATAAATGCACGATGCATTAGGTTCTTCTTGATTTTGACTAGAGGTTGGTTGAATGTAATGGAAAGGAGTAGTACTCTTGAGATGAGGTTCACTATAGAAGTATAGCACATGAAGCTTGTGGTCTAGATTAGCATAATTATATTATGTGTAGTACCCTGAGACTTAGCATTAGGCTTGATCATACTAAGATCATGCAGTTAGACTTGGAGTCCTAGGCCTTGGTAAAGGTATTCATGTGTATCATTGTGGAAGTTATGAGTTGCAGCCAAGAAAGAGTTGTTTGTAGAAAGAAGAGTATTTAAGCTTGAAAGCTATCGGTCATCTCACTTAATTCATAGTGATCATACTCTTATATAAGGCTTATAAACCTCTTTCCCAAAGTTATGAGAAATTTCGATGGAAACATTGGAGATTATAAGCCTCCTCTCATTTTGATTCAATGTCGTTGTTGAAGGTAAGGTTTCTATTCTATCTCTAAGATAGTACCTTCTTGAGTTTGAGTAATTTAGTGAGTTATTCATGAGCTTGAGTCTTTGAGTTTTTGCATTGCATTTGTGCCTTCAAATGATGATATTGATGGTAATATTCTTTTTTCCTATCTTAGAGTTGATGTTCATTATGAGTTTAAGTATATGATGAGTATTCTTGAGTTCGAGTAATGATGGATCGATTGTTTAAGTGTTTGAGTATCTGATTTCTTGATTTGTGCTCCTGCCTTGTGCAATTTCCTAGCTTTTTCATCATTTCAGGGCGAATGATCCCAAGGGGGAGATATTGTAACGCCCCAAAAAAATAAGCTAAGACCAAGCCATACTTCATATGTGTATGGGGTTGTACAAGATCATTCATAATTGTGTGCATGTATGGACTTAATTTCTTTAGTCTGACAATAGATTTGAAGATGAATTAAGTTCATAAGGATCCTCTAACACAAAATTGAGTTGAATTCTTCCTTACCTATTGAGTTTCGGTAAAAGATTTTACTTGGGTCAACTTCAAAAAATCATATCACCTAGAATATAAATAATTAGGGGCTCATCAACTATCAAATAAAAGCTCTTTGAGTTCTATTTCTAACTCCACTAAGTTTACCTCATTTCGAGTTCAGAGTAAAATGTTATGACCATTTTACTAGAGCCTGTCATATCAGAAATTTCAGGATCAGTATCTACAAATTGAGCTATGACCCATAGGAAAAGCTATGAATTGTAGAAGTTTTTTTATCAGAAAAATCCTGCACGTCTTCCAGGCTATTTTGGTCCTTTCCCAAGCTTTTTAGCCCTATTTTAAGTCATTTTTCATTGTTTTAATTGAGTATATCATCCAACTAACTTGTTTCCCTCTCATAGTTATCAATCCAAACAATCTATTCTGAGGAAAATCTCTTAAAACTAACCTAGGGTTCCTCCTCTTCATCAAGAACCCTAAGGCTTTCAAGTAAAAAATTCAAGAATCAAAAAGAAGTCCTTCACCCAAGGTCTTCCCAAGTTCTTCCACTCTAAAATTTTCATAAAAGAGTTTCTTTTCTCGAGATCAAGCATTGAGGTTCCAAGATCAAAGGTTTTCTCCAAGAAAGCTGTTGTTTTTTAGGTTTCGATTGTAATATCAATCTTCAAGGCTAATCTATGGTTGGATTGAGTTCATCCACACATCCTATGTCTAAATTCTATCGTTAAAGTGTTGAGTTGAATCTAACCTAGTATATCGAATTCCAAATGAGTTAATTCTTCTTCTATTGAGTTCTGTATAGTTATGCATTGATATTATCGTTGTTTTCTATCTCTCAATAGATTGAAATTGTTGTTTATGGCTACTCTCCGATGAACTCTAATTGATTTGATGATCATGACTTTTACATGAATATTTTTGAGTAAAGATGATAAATTTTATGCATTGATGAAGAGAGCGATATATATATATATATATATATATATTATTGAGTCTAAATTAGTATGAGGGTTGAGCATGATTAATTGAAATTGAGAAAGAGTTTTGACGAGATGTGAATGATTTTGAATGCATATTTTACTAAAAGAACTTTATTATTTTGAGCATGAGTCTCAGAAGTCTTTAAAAGTATTTTATGTAAACCTAAGTATTTTGAGTATAAATGATTGTTTTGAGATAGATTTTTTATGGGATACGAATAAGTTTAAAAGCATGTTTTAAATGAACGAGATTGATGATTAACATGAGATTGAGTTTGATTAGAGTCCAATATGACTAGATGAGATGACTTGCATACATTGATTGATTTGACTTATGACCATATTGAGTCTTGGTAGAAGTATTGAGTACCGAATTAGGTAAGAGTAAGTAACAACTCAAATCTCATAAGCTACATAGCCAATATAGGATGGAGGTTAAACCTCTTGTCTCCTAAAAGAGGACTTGATTGATTGTAGATCCAATGATAATTATTAGTCCCTTAACTTGTCAAAGTCTTGAACGGATGTGGCAATGACATCGGTTCATTGTACATCATCGACTCATAGGTGAGTGTTGTCAATTTGAGAAACTACCAAATAGGATATGGTTACCTTGGCAAAGTATTGGATAGATGTGGCAACGACATCACTTTGTTGTACATCACTGACTCATAGGTGATTGTTGACAGTTAGAGAAACTCCCAAAATAGATATGATCATATATGATATGATTGGTTTGATTAAGAATGTAGATGATTGAGTAAACTTAAAAAAGATTGCTTAATTCTAATTTGCATACATATTGAGTTGAGTCCTTTCAGTTTATTGTTGAGTCGAGTTGAGTATTGTTGACTGTTTCTCCTTTCAGCTGTATTACATACTCGTACATTCCATGTATGGATGTTATTTGTCGTGCATCATTTGTTGATGTAGATACTGGTGCTAGAGATCATCAACAGGTTCTTTGTTGAGGATCTTTCCCTTCTTGATAGTGGTGAGACCTCCTTGCTTTCGTAGGAATTACATTCATTTCAGTCATTACTTATAAGTAGTTTCTTTTGAGGTAGTTGTGGGCTTGTCTTAGCACCTTGTTCACTCAATTGATAGAGGCTTCATATACATAGAATGCGTAGATTGAAGTTGATGTCTCACCTGATTCTGTTATAAAAACTATATTTTTATGAGATAAAATTTACTTATATAAGATTGTTATTTAAAATACCATTTCTTTAGAGTTATAATAAGTCTTCCGTTGATGTGATTGAATGAGTGATTAGACAAAGTGGTTCTCTTAGGGGCAGTAATAGTCTTCGAGTACCATCCATGCCTAGGGTACCGTCCCGAGGCATGACAGTTTCACTTCCATTGCATCTCCCTTGACTACTTTGACTCAAAAGAAGATGAAGTTTCAATGGTCCGAGGCTTGTGAGAAGAGTTTTCAAGTGTTAAAGGATAGGCTTACCTTCTCTCTGGTGTTGACTTTGCTAGAAGGTTTTGATTGGTTCGTTGTATATTGTAAGGCTTTAAGATTTAGTCTTGGTTGTGTTCTAATGTGGAATGGTAAAGTTATAGCCTATTCTTCAAGGCAACTCAAGGTGCATTAAAAGAATTACCCAACCCATGACTTGGAGTTAGGGATGGTGGTATTTTCTTTGAAGTTATGGAGAAACTATTTGTATGGCGTCCATGTGGATGTATTCACCGATCACAAGAGTTTGCAATATGTGTTCACTCAAAAGGACTTGAACCTTTGACAAAAGAGATGGCTTGAATTGTTAAAAGATTATGACATGAGTGTGCTATACCATCCGGAAAGGAAAATGTGGTAGCCGATTCCCTTAGTATATTGTCCATGAACATTGTTGCACATATTGAAGATGAGAAGAAAGAGCTAGTTCGGGATGATCCTGATAATGGCGGTGTTATTATATAAAATGATTATAAATCATCTCTCATGGCAGATGTTAAAGCTGAGAAAGATAATGATACTACTTTGGTGGAGTTGTTATGTCAGTAAAAGACGGTTTAAAATTAATTTCAACTTTGTAAAGAAAAAATTAATTTTAGAAAAGACGAGTCGCCACTTAATTTTTTAAAGAAATTAAGAAAACTTAATTTAAAAGACCCTAACAGATTTAAGTCTTAAAAATTTAGAGAAAAAGGTACGAGGTTCTTATTTCCTCTTTGAGAAGATGTTAAGCATTCAAAGTGGCCGCTAACGCGCGGTTATCCGACGATTAGAAAAATTATTTGACTAACGTTTGAAAATATTAATTTAAAAGGAAACAAAAATTTTAAAATTATTTGTTTTTCGAAAAAATGATCCAACTTAAAAATTGAATATAATATGCATGTATTTAAAATAAGTAAAGTTTACCAAATGCCTAAGTAAAGGTAGAAAATCATCTAAAGTGTAAATTAACATGAATTGGTTTATATTTAGGAGAATCTAATTAAGTTAAAAAAAATAAAAATTAATATCTAAACAAGCATAAATAATATAACAATAACAACCTAGTGAAATCCCACAACGTGGGTCTGGCTAAACAAGCATAAATAAAATAAGTAAATAAATTATTACAACCCGAATTAATATAAATAAACAATAAATAACACATAAAAATATTGCCCGACACTTAGTTTTTGTACGCCTGGACTAAGTTGTTCGGTCATCTGCGTTTTGGGCCTTCAGCACAATTCCACTGTATATATCGCAGTTATATACACATTGTATATCGTAATATATATACTGTATACAGTGTATATAATTTTATTTCTGTATATCAAACTATATACACACACTATACCACCTGTTTGTTCCCTATATCTGTTGTATATTACTGTATATCAAACTACATATATACTGTATATCAGTGTATAGAACACTTTTTTTCACTTGTATTCCGTGTATAAAGCCCAGTATCAATATATAAATCATGAATATTACCTTCTTTTCTATTTATCAGCTTTCCAGCAATTCAAAACAGATGATAGGAGACTCAAAACTCAACGATATGCAACGATGGGGGTCCAAAGGTGGACTCAAATTTATATCACACGCACCAAAATAAAATTACAGAGCATTTACTTATTTTAAGCTAAACCAAGGAACATATCACAATATTTTAAGTTATCAAATTGATGAGCATCCTAAAAGTGACTAACAACATGCATATATGTGGACAAAAGAAAGGAAAGAAGAAATATATTCAAGTAACTAAAGAACACGGATTTAATATATACGTTATACTAGCTCAGATTTTAAAGAAAAAATTAAATCAATTAGGCCATAAAATTCTAATTGAATAATAACTTTAAGCATATTTTTTGTTATCTAAATAATGTTAAAAGAAGAAATTAAAAACATAAAAATTTGTATTGTCAAAGAAAACTATTTGGAAAAATAATGAACAAAGGTAAGATCTTTCATTAAATAGTTCTAACACACGATAGCTAATTAATTCTAATACATGCTAACTATAAAAAATTTCTATCGTTAATCTAATTATTCTTAATACATGCTAACTAAAATAAAAACAAGACTACGAATCAACTAAATATAAAACATCAAAATAATTAAATAAAATAAAGCTGAGAAAGATTTTACCTCTTTTCGGGCAACAAGACTGAAGACGATGAGCGGAAGACAACTTCACCACCACCCAAGAGCTTGATGGAACTCCAATCTACAAAAAATTAAAATAAAAGATTAAAAATTTAGACTCGAACCTTCGTGGGTTCGCCGTTAGAAGAACACTGTTCTTAGCCTAAATTTTGACTTCAATCTCCTATTTTCCTTGAAGAAAAATATAGATTGAAAGCTAGAAATTTTCACAATTTTTAGGCTGGGGACAAGAGTCCAAAAATCTAAGTCAAGTTAAGAAAATTTTTAACTTTGGGGTGGCTAAAGAACCTCCCACTTCTTCCCTCTTCTTAATAAGAATATGAGCATTTATATAGGCTCCAAAAACTTCAAAATTTCTTACAATTTTCAATGTGGGAGATTGGTTTTTTTAATAAAAAACTAAATTTTTTACAAATGCAAACTATAATTAAACTAACCTAACTAACATTGTATTTAGTTAAAAATGAAATCTTTTTGAGATAATTTTTGAATAACTTCATAAATAGTAATCAAAGATATAGTTTATAGAAATATTTATATTATACTAAAATTTATATATAAAAAAAATATAGTTAAGAATAACATGAAAATAACTTTGTTTTTATAAAAGCTAAGTATTTCAAAAAATGTTTGAAATTCAAAGAAACTCGAGAGCTAATTTGCGTTGTGAAGGGTCAAAATTGGGTGTCAACAACTATCCCTTTCTTTGGATAGGATTGATAAAAGAGATCCTCGACAAATAAAATTGACAAATCTCATTTTGACCGACTCTATCTTTATTTTTCTGAAAAGGGGTTGGTACGGATTTTGGAATTATGGATGGACCCTAAAACAACCACACGCCTTTCGATATGAATGTGGTTTAATGTGGTGGAAGTCGTTCCTCAGCTCGCGTCCTATTATTTTGATATTCCTCTTCGGACTGTATCCCAGTTCGCTGCTAATAAAAGATTCCACATTGTGCTGCATCCTCTTTGATGTCGTTCGCACTTTCTTTCATCTTCTTTGCATGTCGAAAATCTTCATTGATCCATTAGTAGGATAATGTTTCTCTATTGGTAGGATGGTGATCCATTGATAGAATACTTAGCAAAATAAATGCATGTCCATTGGTAGGACGAATAATGATCCATTGATAGGATATAAATACGTGTCCATCGATAGGATAATGTTGCTCCATCGGTAGGATGATAATCCATTGATAGGATATATGCATGTCCATTGGTAAGACGAATAAAGGTGATCCATCAGTAGGATATTTTGGCAAAATAATTATCTGTCCATCGGTAGGACGAATGAAGATCCATTGGTAGGATATGGTCCATCGATAGGATGAATGATGATCCATTGATAGGATATGTTGGTCCATCGATAGGACGAATGGTGATCCATTGGTAGGATGATGTTGCATGTCCATCGATAGGACGAATGAAGGTGATCCATCGGTAGGATGATGTATGTCCATTCGTAGGACGAATAAAGGTGATCCTTCGGTAGGATATTTTGGCAAAATAACTGTTTGTCCATCGGTAGGACGAATGAAGATACATTGGTAGGATATAAATGCGTGTCCATCGATAAGACGAATGCATCATTCCATCATATATGGCATCATATCATCTTATACGACATCATATCATCGTATATGGCATCATATCATCGTATACAGCATCATACCATCGTATATAACATCATATCATCAAATACAGCATCATATCATCGTATACAACATCATATGTAATGGCCCTCTTGGAAATATAATGAAAATGAAATAACCCTCTTGGCAATAATATGCAATGTCATCATCTTGGATAATTTAAATAATGCATGACCCTCTTTGTAATGCAATTAAAATGAAATGGCCCTCTTGCCAAATGAAAATGCAATGGCCCTCTTGGCGAATGAAAATACAATCGCCTTCTTGGAAAATGAAAATGCAATGGCCCTTTTGGCAATGAATATGCAATGGCCCTCTTAGAAAATGAAAATGCAATGGCCCTCTTGGCCCTCTTGACAAATGAAAATGCAATGGCCCTCTTGGCAAATAAATATGCAATGGCCTCTTGGAAAATGAATATGAAATGGCCCTCTTGTCAAATGAAAATGCAATAGCCCTCTTGGTAATGCAATGAAAATGTAATGGCCCTCTTGGCAAATAAAAATGCAATGGCCCTCTTGGAAAATAAATATGCAATGGCCCTCTTGGCAAATGAATATGTAGTGGCCCCTTGGCAAATGAAAATGCAATGGCCCTCTTGGCAAATGAAAATGCAATGGCCCTCTTGGCAAATAAATATGCAATGGCCCACTTGGCAAATGAATATGTAATGGCCCCTTGACAAATGAAAATGCAATGACCCTCATGGCAAATGAAAATGCAATGGCCCTCTTGGAAAATAAATATGCAATGGCCTTCTTGGCAAATAAATATCTAGTGGCTCTCTTGGCAAATGAAAATGCAATGTCCCTCTTGGAAAAAAAATATGCTATGGTCCACTTGGCAAATGAATATGTAATGGCCCCTTGGCAAATGAAAATGCAATGGCCCTCTTGGCAAATTAAAATGCAATGGCCCTCTTGGCAAATAAATATACAATGGCCCACTTGGCAAATGAATATGTAATGGCCCCTTGGCAAATGAAAATGCAATGGCCCTCATGGCAAATGAAAATGCAATGGCCCTCTTGGCAAATAAATATGCAATGGTCTTCTTGGCAAATAAATATCTAGTGGCCCTCTTGGCAAATGAAAATGCAATGGCCCTCTTGGAAAATGAAAATGCAAATGTCATCTTCTTAGATGATTTGACATGTTATCTTTTTCTTTGAACAATTTGTGTTTGTTGGGACTTATGTCTTTGATAGAAGTTTATACGAGGCCTCGGTGGCTCGCATCTTGAATTTGTGTTCGCTTCATTCTAGCAATGTTGGAGATCACATGAAGTTGACTTCGAACTTCTGACCATTCTTGATGGAATTTTTGAGATGTTCCTCAAAAATTTTATCCTAGTTAGATCGCTTGACAAATGTCGAACTGCTAAAAAAGGATTTTGACATTCTTGTGGAATTTTTGAGATCTTCTCAAAAAATTTGTCCCGATTGCATATATTAACATGATCTCCAATCTTGACTTGCTGGAGATAGTATCTTCTTGTGAATTTTTGAGATCTTCTCAAAAATTCTGTCCCAGTTTTCATTGTAAGGGAGAAATAAAAATCTTGCAGGAAACACGACCGAGCCATTATGGCGGCTACATATCCTATTGGTGGAGGAATCAGGTCAAATGTAGTTCCAATCCTGTGGATGATGAGTACTATAAAATCTGAGACAAGATAATCAGTAGACACATGTGCAATATGAGCATAATGATACGAAAAACTGTATTACTTGCAATATTTATAGCTTAAAAGCACGAGATATGCCACCCATTTGATATGAATGATCCAGTGAAGTAAAATAGGCATCTCACCCCGATGGGATTAGCCTAATGTCACATTATTTAGAGAAAACCATCCAATTTCAAAGGACAAATGCAATTTTTTTTAGAGAATGTAAAGAGATAGTCAAATTTTGACTACAATTGGTAGAAACAGTTAGGATTGCATAAAAATATTTCTCATTTCCTTTCTTATAACTGAGATTGACTTCGAGGTAATTCCTATAGCTTCAAGTAGTACCTCAAACATACTTAAGTGTCGACAAAATTTTTTCATCCTGCTTCAAACAAAAGTTTAGGATTATACCAATTCTCATGTTTTAAGTGTCCTCACAAAAAAGAAAGTCCTATTTCGCACATATCTGAAATGTTTGATTTGAGGAATTTTTTCAAAGTGCACTCACACTCTCAAGAAAGTTCAACGCATGCAACTGTGATACCATATGCTTGGCCTGCATGTAAGTCTCCACTAATGTGAGAATATTTGGAATGAGATCATTTAGGGCTTGTTTATTGGCTTGTAATGTAGGGTTAGGGACGGGTTGGATATTTATTTGGGATAAAAGTGACTTAATCTCTCCTTGAGTGTCACACTAAATTTGTGCTTTTGATGATTGATACACCTTTTGGCGCCCGATCCTCTCTGTTATCTTCTTATTAGATTTTGACTTCTTTTTGAGTCTTTATTTTATAACTTTTTCTCTTTTTACCCCTTTCTTTTATCTTGACTTCTTTGAGTCCTTATTTGTTAGAGCTTTTCTCTTTTCACCCCTGCTTTTGAGGTTTCTCCTCTTTTGTTGGAGTAGTTTTCTTTTTGTCTTACATCGACCTTGTAGGAGTTGTTTTTTTTCTTTTTTTTTTTTTGAAAGTCGTCTTTGCTTTCTTGACTTTGGAGACTTTACGTCTTTTGCCTTTGGAAATTTCAAAGTTGGATCTTCTTCTATAATTTGCATATTTTCGGTGCACTCAAGGAAGTTGGGCCAAGAGAGGGATAGTGCATGTAAGCACTCAGAAGGGAAAGGGCTAAGATGTGGTTGTCCAAATAAAAGGCTTTAGGCTCAAAGTGGGAAAACTAGGTATTAATGCTAATTGGTAAGCTTTGAAAGGCACAATCGGATAAAAAAAAAGCCTACAATCCTTTCTCAAACCAAACATAACTCAGGATTTCGCTTCAACAAACATTTAGGCCAAGTTCTAGATCAATAGTGTGATGCAATTGAATTTTAGTCTAAAGCTCACCACACAATGCACATGAAGCCATGAGGTTGGTTTTATTCTTACCTTGAATGCTTGCAAGAGAATTTTCAAGCATCACAAAAGTACAAATGAAAGATATCAACAGAAACTATGGTTTACTACAAAGTCAATCTTTTTCATCATACCGAATATTTTGCATGCTCCTAACTGTATTCGTCCCAATCAAGAAGATATGACTCTTAAAATATGTACACAACTTATTATTATTATTATTATTATTATTATTATTATTATTATTATTATTATTATTATTATTATTATTATTATTATTTTATTTTATTTTATTTTATTTTTTTGAAAAAGAAATACCGAACCCAAGAAGGGCTGCCTACGTATCTCATTGAGATGAGAATCAGGTGTGCGTAGTTCTTGCGGATATGGTATATAAAATAATTTAAAAATTTAGATAAACTCAAAGTGACGTCTCGTAAGTCTAGTGCTCGTTGACATCTTCAGTTTGGGAGTGTCTTTTGCCTATTTACACCAACACATTTTGTGTACTCTCAACCATCGGTGAGGACACCTATCGTTGTATTGTTTTTCAGATATTCCTCAGAGATTATACATTGGTGTATACTTCCAATTTCCTGCAGAAATCACTTATTGTATTCTTTTTGGTGATTGTCTCTTATGACTTGAATTCTTCCAACTATTCATGAGAATCATACATTATTTTTACCATTCCAGACTATTGTCGGGGACAATTTTCCTACAAAGATATGAGAAAAGTGTGAAAGCGGGCCATTATAAAAAAAATAAGTAACAAGATATACGAGTAAGACTTCATAGTGAAAGACTCCCCCGATTTATCTTTCAGGCTGTGTATTGGTGTCTTGTGAAATTTAAGATCATTGTTATTTCCCATGAACTCTTTATCCCTACAAGATCCATAAGAGAAAGGGTTATGATTTTTCTTAGATTAAAGAATTGAAAGAGATAAGGGTTAAAGTTTGTGGTTTAATATTGCAGTAGATTTGGGATTGCCGTGATTTCCTCTTTTGAAATAATGTCGTATCTCCTACGTACAAAGAAAACTTTTTAGTTAGGAAGAGGGTTTTAACCTCTCAAAATTGAGATCCAATCATTTATCGCATGATGTCCTTTGATAACAGCCTCTACATAGAAAAAAAGAATCAACTTTGTGAACCCTCGATCTTTGAGAAGTAAGCAAGTTTGATTTCCAATACAAATCAGTCTCTCCCTTAAAAAGAAGAATAACTCAAAAGCCAAAGTATTAGTCCGTGTTTATAATAATTAATGCAAAATATCACACAAAGAATTAAACATATAAATGTTGCTTTTTTTGAAGACAAACTAATCCATGGGTGAAGAAAGACTAAATGGACAGAAATTGACCCATTTTAATTTTACGATTGATGTGTGAGAAAGGTTGACCTGTGTTGAATCACGGATTTCTTGCGCTTCAACCTTTGTACCCTCATTCTTCTTAGATACAAAAGAAGTTCTCAATTTCTTTGAAAGAATGAGGAAAAACTGAAAACTTCAAAGACAGGACCGAACTTTGAATTATTATTATTATTATTATTATTATTAATATTATTATTATTATTATTATTATTATTATTATTGATATGAGTCAGCAAGGTTTATAATTTGAGAGTAAAGTTCGAATTTTGTTGGAAAACTAAAGATTCGTGGAGTATTTGGACACACTTTTTATAGTGACTCGATTTTTATGCCTATGAGGCTTTAGAAAAATTTGAAAAGAGTGGACTAGCATGTCTCCAAATGAAGCAACATATTCACAAAAATAGATATAGCATATAGCACATAAACAGTTATTGTGTGTCCTAAATAGATATGTGACCCTTTTGTGCCAAGGGTAGGCCTAACGCTTTGAAGGATGTATAACATGATTTGAAACGTTCCATTGCCCCAAAACTTATGTTTATACAAATATTATGAATAAACTGAATGGGGATACATAATAGGGAAAAAGGGATACAAATAATCAGTCTCACGCAGGGGTACAATCCTAACTAAGCCGTCGTTCAAAATCTTTCGTTCTTGACTTCTTCACATCTCCAAACATCAATCCTTTTTGGATAGAATAGCAACTTGTGAAGATTCATTTTTGACTAATCTAATAAAATAAACTTCCAACCCCAAGGGACAATATTTGTCAAATGGCGTATACAACCTTCAAATTTAAACACATAGGTATGATCGTCCATTTAGGCCGAGGGCCGTTTTGGACTATATGTGGTCTTTCTAATGGGACAAACACGCCTTGGGTGTTAGGTCGTGTTAGACCAATGCACTAAATTAGGATTTTGGTTTCGCTCTACACTAGGTTGACTAAGAGTGGGCTATATTTTGAAGTGTACCGGTGACCCAAGCGGACAACTCAGGCTGGGGGAAGTTAGCGACCATTGACTATCAAATTAATTCCCCAGTGGAGTCGTCATTTCTGTTATGTCGGTAAAAGATGATTTAAAATTAATTTCAACTTTATAAAGAAAAAATCAATTTTAGAAAAGAGGAGTCGCCACTTAATTTTTTAAAGAAATTAAGAAAACTTAATTTTAAAAACCCTAACAGATTTAAGTCTTAAAACTTCAGAGAAAAAAGTACGAGGTTCTTATTTCCACTTTGAGAAGATGTTAAGCATTCAAAGTGGCCGCTAATGCGCGGTTATCCAACGATTTGAAATTTTTTATGACTAACGTTTGAAAATATTAATTTAAAAGGAAACAAAGATTTTAAAATTATTTGTTTTTCGAAAAAATGATCCAACTTAAAAATTGAATATAATATACATGTATTTAAAAAAAGTAAAGTTTACCAAATGCCTAAGTAAAGGTAGAAAATCATCTAACGAGTAAATTAAATGAATTGGTTTATCTTTAGGGGAATCTAATTAAGTTAAAAAAAAAATTTAATATCTAAACAAGCATAAATAATACAACAATAACAACCTAGTGAAATCTCACAACGTGGGTCTGGCTAAACAAGCATAAATAAAATAAGTAAATAAATTATTACAACCCGAATTAATATAAATAAACAATAAATAACACATAAAAATATTGCCCGACACCTAGTTTCTGTACGCCTGGACTAAGCTGTTCGGTCATCTGCGTTTTGGGCCTTCAGCACAATTCCACTGTATATATCGCAGTTATATACACATTCTATATCGTAATATATATACTGTATATAGTGTATATAATTTTATTTCTGTATATCAAACTATATACACACACTATACCACCTGTTTGTTCCCTGTATCTGTTGTATATTACTGTATATCAAACTGCATATATACTGTATATCAGTGTATAGAACACTGTTTTTCACTTGTATTCCGTGTATACAGCCCAATATCAATATATAAATCATGAATATTACCTTCTTTTCTATTATCAGCTTTCCAGCAATTCAAAACAGATGATAGGAGACTCAAAACTCAACGATATGCAACGATGGGGTCCAAAGGTGGACTCAAATTTATATCACACGCACCAAAATAAAATTACAGAGCATTTACTTATTTTAAGCTAAACCAAGGAACATCTCACAATATTTTAAGTTATCAAACTGATGAGCATCCTAGAAGTGACTAACAACATGCATATATGTGGACAAAAGAAAGGAAAGAAGAAATATATTCAAGTAACTAAAGAACACGGATTTAATATATACGTTATACTAGCTCAGATTTTAAAGAAAAAATTAAATCAATTAGGCCATAAAATTCTAATTGAATAATAACTTTAAGCATATTTTTTGTTATCTAAATAATATTAAAAGAAGAAATTAAAAACATAAAAATCTGTATTGTCAAAGAAAACTATTTGGAAAAATAATGAACAAAAGTAAGATCTTTCATTAAATAGTTCTAACACACGATAGCTAATTAATTCTAATACATGCTAACTATAAAAAATTTCTATCGTTAATCTAATTATTCTTAATACATGCTAACTAAAACAAAAACAAGACTACGAATCAACTAAATATAAAACATCAAAATAATTAAATAAAATAAAGCTGAGAAAGATTTTAACTCTTTTCGGGCAATAAGACTGAAGACGATGAGCGGAAGACAACTTCACCACCACCCAAGAGCTTGATGGAACTCCAATCTACAAAAAAATAAAATAAAAGATTAAAAATTTAGACTCGAACCTTCGTGGGTTCGCCGTTATAAGAACACTGTTCTTAGCCTAAATTTTGACTTCAATCTCCTATTTTCCTTGAAGAAAAATATAGATTGAAAGCTAGAAATTTTCACAATTTTTAGGCTGGGGACAAGATTCCAAAAATCCTAGCCAAGTTAAGAAAATTTCTAACTTTGGGGTGGCTAAAGAACCTCCCACTTCTTCCCTCTTCTTAATAAGAATATGAGCCTTTATATAGGCTCCAAAAACTTCAAAATTTCTTACAATTTTCAATGTGGGAGATTGGTTTTTTTTTTAATAAAAAACTAAAATTTTCACAAATGCAAACTATAATTAAACTAATCTAACTAACATTGTATTTAGTTAAAAATGAAATCTTTTTGAGATAATTTTTGAATAACTACATAAATAGTAATCAAAGATATAGTTTATAGAAATATTTATATTATACTAAAATTTATATATAAAAATGATATAGTTAAGAATAACATGAAAATATCTTTATTTTTATAAAAGCTAAGTATTTCAAAAAATGTTTGAAATTCAAAGAAACTCGAGAGCTAATTTGCGTTGTGGAGGGTCAAAATTGGGTGTCAACAGGAGTTAAAGAAGGTGGTTGTCAAAAAAACCATTAAAGCTTTCTCCCAAGGGGGAGATGTTGTTTTGCGATATCAAGGACAATTATGTGTTCCGGATGTTGATGTTTGAGAAATATGAAATTATCCGAGGCTCATAGTTTGTGGTATTATATTCATCCAGGATCCACAAAGATGTATCCTGATTTGAGGGAAATCTATTGGTGAAGTGGCATGAAAAGGGATAGTGCTAAGTTTGTGGCTAAGTGTCCTAATTGTCAAAAAGTGAAAGTTGAGCATAAAAAACTGGGAGGTTTGGCTCAAGACATTGAGATTCCTACTTTGAAGTGGGAATCCTTGAATATGGACTTCATTACTGGTTTGTCTCGTACTCGTAGGCAACATAATTCTATTTGGTTATTATTGACCGAATGACTAAGTTGACTCATTTGTTTCCTCTATAGACTTCATATTCAGCCAAGGATTATTCTAGATTGTATATTCAAGATTTTGTTAAGCCTTATGGTGTTCCATTGTCTATCATATTAGATCGAGGTTCTCAATTTTATAGATTTTTTTAGAAGGGTCCTGGTACCCAAGTGAAATTTAGTACAACCTTTCATCCACTGAAGGATGATTAGGCCGAGCATACCGTTCAAACAATAGAAGATATATTGAGAGCATATGTTATGGACTTTAAAGGTAATTGGGATGATCATTTGCCATTCATTGAGTTTTCTTATAATAACCATTATTACTCTAGTATTGAGATGGATCTATTTGAGGCTTTGTAGGAGGTGTAGATATCCTATTGAATGATTCGAGGTTGATAAGTTGCTTTGATAAGATAAGATTTGGTATTTGAGGCTATGGAGAAGGTCAGACTTATTAGAGAAATATTGAGAATAGCCCAAAGCTAACAAAAGTCCTCTTCGGATATAAGGAGAAGAGAACTTGAATTTGAGGTTAATGATTGGGTATACTTGAAAATTTCACCCACGAAATGTTTAATGCATTTTGGTAAGAAATGGAATCTTAGTCCCTAATATGTTGTCCAATATCATATTATGCGGTGGATTAGTAAGGTGGCTTATGAATTAGATTTTCCTTCTGATTTGGCATCGATGCATCCGTTGTTTCATGTGTCTTTGTTGATGATCCTAGCTCTATTATGCCATTGGATAACCTTGAGGTGAAAGAGAGTCTTTCATATGAGTAGGTTCCAGTTGAGATCATGGACCGGTAAGTTAGAAAGTTGAGAAACAAGGAAATAGCTTCAGTGAAAGTGTTATGGAGGAACTAAGAGATTGAGGGTGATACGTGGGAAATCGAAGCAGAAGCCGATATGATATCGTGATATCCTCATCTTTTTCCTTCCATGCCTAGTTGAGGTATTTAGTTCCTTCATAATTCATTTATCCCAAATCGTATGTTTCAGTTATTCTCATGGTTTCATATTCATGAAATGAGTTTTAAAGTCATGTTTTAACTTGAGATTGAAGATTTCATGTTTTATGCATTTACAAGATGTTTTGCATTCATATTGTGCTGTTATGTTCCTTTTCTATTCCATTCATGCTAGTTTGAGTCCTATTCGAGGACAAATATTCCCAAGTGGGAGATATTGTAAGACCCCAGTAGTTGAAAAGTCATAAAACAAGGTTCAAACGAGGATTTCCCAGAATATTCAGCTTTTTAGCACTAGGAGGACTTTACGAGGCCAGAAATGGGTCAAGAAGATGACCACGGGACTTGAAGGGCCATCATGGTACGTGCCTTGTTATAGGGTTTCTGAGATGGTGACAATAAAGGGTACCACAAGCCATTGGGCCCTCATGGTGACACCACCTATAGACCTGTGTTAGACCCCTCACTACGGCCACCCTTCACGCGCCGTATTGCCCTCCACAGACCATGATGGTCTCTATGGATGAAGTCCTGCAAACCACCTGCAAACCCCAAATTCCCAAGTCCAAGTCTAATACCACAGAGGACCACCATGGGCCGTAGTGCACATAATGGACTGTGGTATATCTCATGATAGGCACCCTTTCCAAGGTCTTAGTCCAGAAGCTTAAGTCCATGTCCAAGACCTCCACCACAGGTTGTGGTGAAGCTCACGAATTGTGGTGGGTCCCCCGTCACTTTCAATTTTTAGTTTTTAAGTGGGTGTCTTTTGGTCTTTCCCTACATGTCATTAATGAATGCCGATGGTTTTTGGGACTATTTCCTCATCTATTAACTACCCTAAGCCCTTCTAACTCTCTCATTCTCACCCTAATTTCCTAAATCAAAATCTTCTCTCTAAATTTCCCTATCAAGAGTTTTCTTCTTCCTCAATCAAATTCTAGGGATTTCATCAAGATCAAGTATCAATTCACTTCAATCTAGAGCTTCCAAGGGTCAAGGTATGTGGGATTTCATCTATGGGTACCTTTCACCTATGGAATCCCAAGTTTTTTAATCCAAATTCTTTATGATTTTCATTTTAAAAAGCCCTAATTTTATGATAATGAATTAGGACTTCTTATTCATGATATATTTTATGCTTATTGATTAAATTATGTATCCAATTGGTATTATTTTCATGAATTATGTATAGGTTGATATAAAGGATATGATCATGCATGTTTTCAATTTAATTTCATGATATCCAAGTAAATTGTTCCTGTATTCATATTTTTACCCTAATTTAAAGTATAAGCTATGATCATGAATTACCAAGTATACAACCAAGTTTGTGAATCAGGGATACTTAAGACCCTAATGATGTTGTTATAAAAGGATTCAAAATGATGGAAGGCCTACACCCACATTACGTGACTCAAATGATCACGGGTTATTCTTATGAACAAGTTTATAAAGTATGATTATGAAAATCTTACTATTTATGACAAGTACGAATTTTGATTATGATATGTATTTCATGTGATGTTGACTTAGCACCGAGAGAAATTTGATGTGGGGGATCGACCAAAGTCTTAGTAGAACCTCTAGACCCTTAAACTACGATGCCACCATAGGTTTGCCGATATGGACTAGCTAGTGGATCCACATATAGCACATGATGATGATAATGTTGGACAGAGTCTACCTTTGCAAGTAGACTCCACCCTTCTTGATGCGGGGATCATCGGATTCCATGTAATAGCTCGCATGGTTTTAATGTCGGTTACAGTTATTTCCCACATATGTAAGTTTTTATGATGCTTATGATATTTGGATGCATTGACCAATAAGTTAAATGTTTTATTGTTTTCATGACTTTATTCATGTTTTAAAGATATTGGTCTTACATCCATGATTCATATTGCCTATGTACTATGTTTATTGTTCATGCATCATCTCACTTACTTAGTGCATTTCATGTAATAAGACATTTTTTGCCTACATTGTATCATAATGTAGGGTTCGATGTTCATGTTCATCCTCCTCCCGCTTGTGGCTAGAATTTGTACTCTCTTTGTACCCAGATCTCAAGTCAATCTTAAAGAACAAGGCCTCCCTATAAAGTTGATCAAACAAATAATCAATGCGAGGAAGAGGATATTTGTTCTTGGAAATCACTTTGTTCAAGTATCCATAATCAATGCACATCCTCATAGACCCATGTTTCTTCTTCACAAACAGAACTGGTGCACCCTAAGGTGACATACTAGGGCGAATAAACCCCTTACTTAATAATCCTGCAACTGATCCTTCAAATCTTTTAACTCGGCTGGAGCCATACAATATGGGGTAATAGAAATATGCTTAATGCGTGGCTTCAAGTCAATAAAATAGTCAATATCCCTATCCGGTGGAACACCAGAAAGATCGGTAAGGAATACATTGGCAAACTCTTTAACCACAGGAATCAATTCCATAAGAGATGACTCAATGCTAGTATCCCAAATAAAGTCCAAGTAAGACATACACCGCCTATCAATCATCTTCTGAGCAAGCATATAGGAGATAACCTTACTAGAATAGAAGCCACTAACGCCCTTTCACTGAATCCTCAAGGTACCAAGTATCTCTAAGGTAACAGTCTTTGCATAATAATCCAGAATAACACGATAGGGAGAAAGACAATCCATATCCAATATAACATCAAAGTCTACCATCCCCAAAATAATCAAGACACGATCAATACACTAGATCCACCACTAAGGGCTCACCCACGGGTGTAGAAACATTAACAAGCACAGGCATGTGATCAAAAGTCAAATCAAATCTAGATGCAAAATAGTTAGACCCATAGAAGAATTTATATCCTGGGTGATATAACACAAATGGAGGTCGATGGAAAAATGGGACGATACCTATGATAACTGCATCAAAATCCTCATCCTCGGGTCTCTCTAAAATAGCATAGCACTAAGCTCCCCTACCACCGCCAATCTACACAGTATCTCTACTTCCTCCATGTGACACTATTCCTCCACTAGCACCCCTACCTAGAGTGGGACCACCTCTATCATTTGAGCTGCCCCGACCCCTGGTCAGAGGTGCTGGTGCTCTCACTGGAGTAAAATAGGTACACTGGGAATTAAAATGAACCTATAATAGAAACTGATAGACCATATGACCGGGATCCTTAGAACCATAACAAGACCTCGGAACTGAATATTGTTCTGGTGGACCGAATAAACTCATTTGATTACCTCGGCTTGCCAGCCTCTATCATGATCCCTGATAACCCTGAACCATATTTTATGACCCATGAGGTTTCTAACCACCACTAGAAGCTAGCATAGAAGCATGAATCGGTCTTCTATGCTGGAAAGAACTGCTTCCTCCATGAGAACCTCTATCTTCAGATGAGGTACTTGAAAAATGACCAGGAGCATGAGCCCTCTTGAGGTTCCCAAACTCCTCTCTCTCCATTAACTCTGTGTTTATGGTGGCACCCACGATGGGCTGAAAGAAAGCCCCCTCTTATGCAAATTGAAATACCTCTGTACAGATTGAGTAAATTAGTCCTCTCATAAATCTGCAAACCCTCTCTATATAAGGAAGGATAGCCATGGCATGTCTCGACAACTGGTAAAAATGGGTATCATACTTAGTAGCTGTGAGGCCCTCTTGCCTCAAAATCTTAAACCATAACCACCTCTCCTCTCTCACTCTCCAAGGGATGAAACGGTCATAAAACTCCCTAGAAAACTCATCCTAAGTCACCTGTTGCAACCTTATTGGTCTTGTACCCAAATACACTTTCCACCACTCTCTAGATAGCCCACATAACTATAGTATGACATATCAAAATCTGTAGGTGTCTCCTAACCCTACTATCTCTAATATCTCCCTATACATAGTCAAAAACTCGTGTTCATCCCCAGTCTTCCCACCCTAAAACTACGGTGGGTAAATCTTCCGAAACCTCTCATATTGACGCTGCTCATCGTCGGTCAACACCACTTAAGATGTACCCTAATATATCTCTTATTGTAACCCACCCTCATCAACCATAGGACCCACAGGTGGCTGGCCCCTTAAGCCCTGAATTAATGGATCCTGATGATGCTCTAGGTTCAGCGCCTCAACTTTAATCTATGAGGCCTATGGATTTCTTATAGTACCCTAAGTTAACCTATCTAATGCAACCAACATCCTTAATAAGGTCTCCTGAAATAATAATTCCACGACCTCTAAAAAGACACGGTCCTCACCAACCTCAATATGTAGCTCTGGAGAAGCCGCTCTAGCATGACCTCGGATTGGTGCCACTCCTCAGGTACAACCTCTAGCTGCAACCTCTCCATGACCATGACCTCTAGCTTGGCCTCTACCTCTACCTCTAGATGGGATCCCAACATCAGCCTCGGGGACTACCTTCCCTTTACCAATAGTTATAGCTCTGATCCTCATCATCTACCAAAACAACATGCAATACCCAACACTAGCTATAGCGACCTCACATGATAAGAAAGAATGAATAAAAGAAGCTTTCTAACATTCTTCATAGCCTCTTGAAGATATGTACAAAAGTCCCCATACCGATATCCGAGACTTTACTTAGACTTGGCTTGTACACGTGAGACCTATGAACCTAGGGCTCTAATACCATTTTTTCACGACCTGAATTCGGGCGTGATGTCACTTATATATTCCCATCGGACAAGTGAGCCTAAACCCAATATATATGAAAAATAACGTAGAAAAAATTTAAAATAGAAAGCTAATATACAAAAGCAAAAGTCTTAGACAACTAAAATACCCCTAAAGGACTAGTTGTCATATGTACAAGCCTCTAATACAATGATAATGGAAATAAATACAAGTGTCAAAGTTTTTGTCATTCAAATAGAATAAAGCAAAAATAAAGAGGAACTAAGGAGATCGCAAGCATCGAATAACTACCTCTTAAGTCTCCTCTGTAAAGCGGTAGATGAACGGAAAGAGAACTGTCACTATCAAGGCTCAAAACCTATATAAGTGTAGATAGCAAAGAGTAAGTACCCAACAACACGCTACCTAGCAAGGGAACAATTAATACTAGGAAAAGCTAAATAGAGTACAAGTACTCTTGTCATACCAACTGAACCCCTCTGACTACAACCTACATAAAAATCAGTCCAGTCTAACAGTTCTAGTAGAAAAAGTATATATCAGCAACAATACAGCTCAAGTTTCAGTCAAATCTCGCCAATAGGTAGTATAAATCATGGGGACAAGAAGGGGTAAACAGAGTCCATAAATGGCAAAATGTATGTGATGCAATGTAATGTAATGTAATGCAATATCACGTATAATGATGCATGTTTATCCTAATGATACATATCTTCTGACTTGAAGGACGGAACCCATGGGGGACTTACATGGTCATTGCATTCGCTAGAACTTTTTCCTTTGATATAAATATCAATCGTTGAAACCAGTTTCCTTCAGCATCCCCAAAACTATTTTCCTTCAGCATAATTATCCATTGTCAGAACCATTTCACTTCGGCCTAATCCTTATATCAATTCTGCCACATTATATCAGAACCAATGCATATAAGCAATGTTCATATAACTCACAATAATGAAATGATATCAACAACAAGTCATAACTCATGTCATAATAATCTATTCACATATTCACTATTTGCCAAAGTGTTAATTGTATTGAACATATTATTATAATTCATCAAATTTTCTATTTTATTGCCTTGATTCTTCATTATCAAGTTAAATCAGAATGGGCCAATAATTATGATCAGCTCTTCATTACTCCCCAGCATTTCAGAATAAGAATAAAAGATCCTACAAGCTTAAAAGAACATTTAAAATTTCACTTGCCTCAAATTTAACCTCAACTACTCCAAAACTTGACTCATCCCCTACGTTTGTAATGACTCTCCTGGTCATTTTTTCCATAAAACCTTCTTTCCATTATTTAAAGTAATTTTTAGCGATCCCAAGTAATTTATGACTTACTGACACTAACTGTTCGATTGCTTGGTAGGTATTAAGCACATTTCCATATTTTGGAGCCTTGGAAACTTAAAACATTGACTTTGATCATAACATTAGGTAAACGAACTCAGAATGGAATTCTGACTGTTTGACTAACTCTGTAATTGATAAATTAGGTAAGTAGCATGGTCGTCATGAGTATCGAGATAATCGGTATGAGTTTGGTGTCATTTGGTATTTTAGCATTTGAACTTTGGCATAAGGTTGACATTGGTCAACATTCTTGGAAAATGTGCTTGGATGAAAATTTTATCAGTGCGTTTAGTTCCAAAATTTCTAGTTTGGTCTAGAATGAACTTTCCGAGGCTTTTGGTGTAATCCCAAGGCTTGTTGTAGAATTAGCTTAAAATAACACTTAGATGTGGGATCCACTTTTCATTAAAATGACTCGTAATAAGAATTTTTAATGTGCCATTGAGTTCGGAATGTCAAATTTGGTGAGGGATATCTCATTTGTGCACACGGGATTCCAAAAGAATCTGGAGCACCCCGTCAAATTCTTGGATAAGGCCAAACTTGAAAATTGCAGCAACTACTCGTGTAAAGATGATTTACCCTTCGTGTTCACGAGAACAAGGCTACATTTTTGAAGGCCAGGTGAACTGGTCTCCACGTTTGCGAGACCCTTTCCATGTGTACGGAGGTATGTTGGTCAAGCCTCCATTTTTATGAACCAAGGTCCGTACTTGCAAAAGGCTGCCTCCGTCTTCTCTGCATTTGCATGGATGCCTAGGTAATTGCAAACATTTGACTGTCTCTTCTCCGCGTTCGTGGAGACTCATCCATTGTCTTTTAATTAAAGACCAAAGACGAAGTCAACTCCTTTCTAAGGTTTCAAAATTAGGTGATTTTATGTCTTGGGGTTTGTAATTGTTGTGGCTAAGTAAGTTGATGATCGAAATATGTCGGGGAGGCTTTATTGGTGGTTAATTCTTTCTTTTAGTTGTTGTCCCATAGCTTTAATGATGATCCAATTTTCAAATTCTTGCATGTGATTGTTTAAAATATTTCGAGCCTTGAATTTTGTTCCAATTTAGACCACAAGTTTTGGGAGGTAATTAGGACATTTTTACGAAGTCCTTTGGAATTTTTGATGTAAGTCACACATTCCAGTTTTTTACTTTGAAATTGGCCCATCTCTGATTTTAGTAATTTTAATGTCAAAACGACCGTATTAACATTGTGTACCTATATTTGATAGCATGGCAGCATTTATAGGCTGTTAGGAAGATGTAAGTTTGTTTTACTGATTTTGGAGCGCTTGTGATCGGCCTATAGGTAGGGTACGACTTACCCCTCTTTAGATTGAGCTTGAAATATGATTTCTTGTTGATTAGTTAGAGTTCGGGTTGGGTAGTGAATGAATCATGATTAGAAAATTAGAAACCATGCTTTAGGCCTATTTTGGGATTTTATCAAGCACTCGTGAGCATGATACTTTCCTTGTTGATCATCCATGCCTTATGGTGTATTTGTATACGTGTGCATGTTTGGCCTAAGCCTATGTTTAACATAAGCTTGCCTTAGAAATGCAAGATTCGGACCCGATAGGCCATAGTCTTGCAAGATGCCATTTAAACTTTCTTAGATCCTTGTAGACTGGTGTAGCAGACTTGAGTCTGATAGTTTAAGCCTTAGCTAGGCGGTGTGCTTGCTTCAATGACTCTCGATCCTTACCTTTGCGCTTATGTGATATTATGAGTTTTCAATGATGATACAAAGTTTTGTTCTGCGATTCAAGATTGGTAACTATTGATATCTGGGAGCACTTGCAGTAGCTATATTTGAAATATTTGTCAGGCATCCAGATTCAAACTCAAGCCTCGACTGTGTTAACATTTTGAAGAGCATCTGGTTAAAGGTCCGACCTCAATTACTTGATAATTGATCTGTTACTTGGATATTTCTAATGAACATTAGGTTAGAGGTCTGTCCTCCTTTCTTTCAGATTGAACAGGTTCGGTATGACGTTCTAGTTTTACATTCTTTGATCTTGGGTTCTAAGATTCAGTTCTTGGTTGTTTTAGCTATTTAGTGTACTTTTCGGGCTAATGGGGTCCATTTGGGTTTTTATTTAACTTGCGAACGTGTGTACCTTCTGATCTTATAGGGTCCAATTAGGTGTAGTTTAGTTGTAGATTACTTTATTTAATTCTTTCTACACTTGTGTGCACTTCCTTAATTAAGTTAATACTTTCTTTCTTGATCTTGTTCTATCATATTTCTCCTTTTCATATTGCTATTACTTTTCAAAGCTCAGTCGGCCTATGATGCCTACTGGGTACCTATTGTTTTGGTACTCATACTACAGTCCACATCTTTTCTTGTGATGCAGGTCCGAGCACCAGTGACTAGCGTTGGTTCAATCTTGGAGAAGTCTAATCCGGAGAGGGGGTGAGAACTTGACATTTTGTAGTATTCTGGTCTCCATCTGTATAAATATGGATAGTTTTTTGTTTTTGAGACAAGTCTTGTTTCTGTGGTCCGCTTTTGACACTTGTACTATTTTTCTTTAGTCAGCTCTGTACTAGTGACTTCTAGATTCTTGGAGGGATCCGTTGAACATATTTATTTTGGCTTGTCTTCCGCTTATCTATTTTGTTTATATTAGAATTGCTTATTCTTGGTTAGTTTCTATCATTTAACCCATTACTAATTATTTCGGTTACAGGTTAACTTACCTACTGGTGGGTTATAGTAGGTGTCATCATGGCTTGAGAAATCAGGTCATAACACTGTCTTCCACGAACGTGGCCACTCCATCCAAGAAATCAGAGGTCATCAAAGTGAACCACCACGAACGCAGGCAGGGAGGCACAATCTCAAAGGCCAAGGAGCCTAAGACAGATGACAACAACTAACGCACAAGCACAAAACCTCGGATTCGACCCTCGGAAGTTGTTCAACCACGAGCAAAAAACCCTATAAGCCTCCTTAATAAATTCGACGTTTTGAACTCAATAGAATCATTGAAAATTGAATTTGAGATCTGCTTGACCCGAAATCCAAAAAGTCGCAACTAAACTTATTTCAAGCCTTAAAATATCAAAATGAGCTCGAAACGTCCAAAAATTCTATCAAGACCACTCCTAGGCCTAAAATCATCGCCAAATCCAATGGAGTCATCAGAATTTTCTAAGCATTGAAACTTCAAATGTTGACCAAAGTCAAACCTTGGCCTAAATTTCTTCCAACTTCCAACTTATGACCTCAAATCTCCTATATAACTCCAAATTCAGAAACGACTACTCTTCTAGACCAATTTCTACATTTCAGAGCTGATAGAATTGACAAAATTTTATTCTGAGACTTGTAGCTCTGGCTAATACCAAAAACTACTTTTGAACACTTTAAGCCTTTAAAACGCATACCCCCAAAACTCGAAATTTTCCAATGAATTTCCAAAACCAACACAAAATATTGGTCACAAATGACTCATAGTAACTTTCAGCAGACTAAAATGGTAATTTTGGAAAAATATATAAAACTAACCTTCAGAATCATTACAAATGAAAAGTAATAATTTATTGTGTTAAGATAATATATTAATTCAATACCTATAATTATTTGATAACATTAAAACTTTACAAATACACCATAAAACTTTATGTGAAATATAATCTCATTAATTGTATTGAATTGAGTAATAAATGAAAAAATTGTTCTCTGACAAATAGTTAATGCATGTTGTAAATATTGTGCAATTTTTTCTTAATAAATGGAGAGGATGTTTTGTCTGCCAGTTGTTAATGCAAACTTAACGTGTACAAGTTTTTTAAATGTGCATCCCTTTTGATGAAATCGTAGTTTGGACAAACTTTTATTTGCTTTAAATATTCACTTTCATAACTTATATCTAATTATCTATTTAGTTCTACTTTTGATATATCATGCTTTTCATAATCACAGCCTCCAAATATTTTATAAAAGCTTTAGGATATCTTTTGGTATTCAATCATTTTTATCTACATAAATTCATCTTTTTTGTTTCATGAGACTCCTTCCCAAGATTATACTTTCATTCAATAGTTAAAATAGTGAAGTGCTTATACTACCTCTATTTTGTACCAAAATAAAAAGTAGTGAAGTGCTTATAGATCATTATTGTACTATTTAATTTTTTTCATCTTTATTGTCATGATTAAAATTTTATGAAGGATTGTCACGACCTGACTTGCTGTGAGTGGCGTACACACTAACCCTCCGATGGGAGAACCAATTCACCCCAAACTAAACAGATTATCAACAAATAGTCATATAAATATATGGAGACAGTTTAAATAAATAGTTCTAAAACTGAGTTTTCATAATACTCTGGAGATTAGTCAAACAAATGCAGAAAATACTCATTAGAACATGAAAGTAATTATACAAAAACTCTAACTAAAGTTCTAGAATAAGGGGATGTAACCCCAAAAACAATAATATAAAAGTAGAGTCTGAAAAATGTCTAAGTCCGAAGGGAATGGACTAAGAGACAAGATGAATCCACGACAGTAGGAAAAAACTAGCTCACCCTTGACTTCGACAAAGTCAACAATCTCCTAGTTGAGGTCTCTCAACAGCCGTCTAAAAATTGCTTGAACACAACAAAGAAAGAGCAAGTACAATATTAGTACACAATCACAGTGTAGTGGTAGGATCGCACGGTCATTCTAGTAAGTAAAATTTTAACCAGAAACCACAACAAAGTACAATAATAATATATACAATCATATTACAGTTAAGACATATGGTAAAATAATATACAAGTCAACATACTTAATCACAATACAACGGTCCAAAGATGGTCCACTCATAGGACCCATACTCAGACTGTTAGTGTGCTGACGAGACAGTCGTTCATATAGTTAGTGTACCAGCGTGGTACCCATTCTAAATTATCGGTGCGATAACCAATACAACTATACCAGCATGGTACTTGATCAAAATGTACTAGTGTGATATCCGATCCTACATAAAGTTACACATATTAATCACAACCACAATAAATAGGCATAAACACTTGAACAACCAAGTAATACATTCATTGCATGCAGTTTGATTAGAGATTATTATTTAACCTTATATTTTTTCCTCTTCCCTAATTATATATATTTATATATATATATACATATGCATACAATACTAGTGAAGTAGTTAACAAGCAGATATATCATAAATCGAAATACAAAATCATCACCTACCTCAAAGCAAGCCCTTGGAACTCTAAAGAAATGAAGCTTTCCCTTTTTCCAAAGCTTTGGCTCATTCCTTGTCTAAAACAAACTAAGAACACAAGTAATATATGAAAAATGTCCTAACTTACCCGGATTATAATAAAATCTTAACTCTTGGTCAATGTCATGATCTTATCGCATAACTAAGGCCTTTCCCACCATATATTTCTGTCAAGAACCCTCTCCTAAAATAATTACCATGAATTCTATGGTCTAAGAATTAAAATACATGTTAAGGGAGAGATTAACTTACCTTTAGCTCAAGAATCGATGGAAAACGGAAAGAAGTAGCCCTAGGTGACCCATTTTCTGTCCAAAAATGAAGTTGCAACAAAACTAACACTTTTGGACTTTTACCCAATAAAACCTATGTCTGGCCCACCATAGTGGTATTAATCCCACCACAGTGGATTAAACAGAGATAAAATCTTGGATTTCTAGTCATAAACATCTATTTCACAATATTGGCATTCTAAAACAACCCTTTCACACCAAGATCAATTCTGGGAGTTCTACTTGCATGAATTCAATTCCATAAAGTAATACATGATCCTTAATCTCTTCACTATCAGTTCAATAATCAACACCCAAAAATCAACCAGAATCCATTACCAAATTTCCCTAGACCTCACCTAACTCTAATTTTATACAAGTCTGGCCTAGTCTTAAAATTTTTAAGTTACTACTCAAAAGTTTTATGACCTAATTTTCTTTCCCATTTGCTTATCCATATTGACATGAATGGATTGTTACAATAGATACCCATTTACCCATATCTCATCTCCAGGTGATCAAATATGAAAAATTGGGCTAAGGCAAGAATAAAGTAGCACCTGAATCATCAAACAAGTAAGGATACTTATCGCGCATGTCCTTCTCGGTCTCCCAGGAAGCTTTCTCAACCGAAGATCCTAATCTAGCAAAACTGAATCTCACTTAATAATATTATCCCAATAACCATGACACCTCTTCATCATAGATACATCAAACACGGGATGAACTCTAGATAAGCTAGGCAGTAAAGCCAATATATAAGCCACTAGCCCTATATAATCAAGAATCTCAAGTAGCCTAATGTAACGAGGGATTAGCTTGCCCTTCTTAATGAACCTTATAACTCCTTTTATGGGTGACACCTTCAGAGGTACTTTATTTCCATCGTAGAAAGTCATATCTCTCACCTTATGATTTACATATTCCTTTTGCCGACTCTAAGCTGCTAAAAGTTTAGCTCGGATACTCCTTACTGTATTGTGAGCATCCTTTATCAAATAAAATCCCAAAGGTTTCTTATATCCAGCCTAAAACCACCCTATGGGCAATATACATCCCCTTTCCATAAAGTGCTTGAAATAGTATCGTGTCAATACTGGAATGGTAGTTGTTACTATAGAATAACTCACACAAGGGGTAAAAACTTATCTCAATGGCCCCCAAAATTAATCATGCATGCCCTCAACATTTCTTCTAACACTTCGATTGTTCTTTCCAACTAACCATCAGTGTATGGATGAAAAATTGTGCTGAAAGTGAGTTTGAGTGCCCAACTCCTTTTGCAACATACCCTAAAACTTTAAAGTAAATTGCATACCATGATCTGAGATGATATATAGGAGCACCCCTTGGAACTTTACTATATCCTCAACATAGATCTTCGCCAACTGTTGAGCATTATATCCCACATTGAGTAGAATGAAGTGGGCTGATTTTGTCAGTCTATCAATCACAAACCAAATAGAGTCATACTTTCCCAAGGTCATGGAAAGACCCACCATGAAATCCCTAGTTATCCTCTCTCATTTCCATTCAGTAATAAGCATTCTCTGAAGTAAACTTCTAGGAGTTTGACGTTCATACTTTAACTGCTGATAATTTTAAAACTTTGCCACAAACTCAACCATGTATTTATTCATTGTAGGCCTCTAATAAACTAGTTTCAAATCTCAATACATCTTGGAAACAGCTGTATTAATAGTGTACCGCAAACCATAAGACTATGTTAGCAATTTTTGAATCAAGTCATCAACTCGGAGAACACTTTAATATCCCAATTCTTGAAAAATTACTTTTTCATGTGAAATGATCATTTTCCCTTTTCCTTAGATTTTTCATACTTTATTTGTATTAGGGTGATGGTTGGCACAGTTTCCAATGCGATCGAGCATAATTTTAGTAATTTGGGACCTTGAGTGGAGTTTTTATTAAGATAGTTAATCTTGATCAGCATAATAAGATCTGAGCGTCAGATGAGAATTACATCAGTTTTGTTGCATCCTGAATGTTGATTTTGGTCTAGTTGAGTGTTTACTTAGATCCCTAAGACCTTAAAATTCATTTTGAGAATTTAGGCTAAAAGTTGAGTTTTAGGCCTAATAGGGGTCCTAGAGGGTATTTTCTTTATAATAATCTTTTTTCAGGAATCTGACGATTCCATTAGTTTTGAAATATATTTTATAATCAATTTTCATTATTGGTTCGTGTTTATAGGGTTTCGACTGAGTTTCGAAGCTCAAAAAGATATTTTGAACGTTGCAAGTGCATTCTTTTAGCGAAAAAATCATTGTGTTAAAAATCTATCCAAACTCATTTCAAATTTTCGACATTTTGGGAGCTAGAAATATCCGTTTGAGATGATTTTTATTGAGTTTTTTTCATATAATTATTAGGTACGTATTTTTAACCTTATTTTACTAATTTTCCAAGAATATCTCTTTCATATTTCGTGATTTTTATTCACAGAGTAGAGATTTTAAACCCTAAAGTAGAGAAATAAAAAATTATTAATTTGAAGGTCGATTTGGAATGGATTTTCATTAACTTTTGGGATTTAAGGTCCTTGTATTATCGGTAAACTGATTTTTGACAAAGGTTTTTCAATATTTCTCTTGCGTTGAAAATGTGGGTTTTGGGGTTTCTTCTCCATGTTGGAAAATTAGTAATTTTATAATTTGGAGCTCGATTTTTACTCGATTTTAATGAATTTTTCAACCACAAACTCATATTTACTTGTAGAACATAATTTTTAAATAAAATTATAATTTTGACCTACTTGATTTCAGAGAGATTTTATGATGATTTTGACCCCGATTCTAAAACCTTGTAATATGGGTATCGTTAGACTCCTTTTGATGAGATCTTTCCATTTCAGATAGTTGGTGATTGTTTCAGAGTGGGTGTTTGTGAGTAGAGCTCCGATTAGAGTGTTCAGGCGAAGTTTCGGCCTTTGAGTTAGGTTTGTCTATCCTTTCTTGAGAATGCGATTGGGTAATTACTCATTCATATTTTATAAACTTTGGGATGGATCGTAAAGCAAATTGGGACTGTTGATTATATTGTGATGCCTGTGTGGGGGCTTGATTAATACTGTGTTGTATGTCTTATTTGCTATTCTATTTTCTTTGAGAGCATGTTATTCATGATTTGCCTCTAAGATACACTTGTAACACTATTTGACTTATAATGCCCGCGTGAGGGGTTGAGCCTGGGATTTTTATCACACTTGAGTAATGAAATTCTTTCAAAAGGTTGAACACTTATTTCAATGTATTTCCTTCTCATTACTATCTATTAAGGGAGTATATCATGTTTAGGGTGAGTTTTGAGAACTTTGAAGCTTATATTACATGTTGAGGTTAATATTGCCTCCATGCCATAGGTGTTGTAATGCATTCATCCTCATTCGTCATATCATTGATCTTGGAAAGTTGAGAAATGTGGAAATTCTTTTTGAAAAAGAAAATATGATACCTTTTTATATTCTTGACCACGAGCTAATTATCAAGTTGATGAGATATTGATATTGTGATTTGGTATATAGACGGTGAGTCCCCCATGGGTCCTTGTCTGAAAGTCTTAGCTCGACGGGCGTATATGATAGGTTGTGCGAAAAACTTGATTCCACCATACCACCACATCATTGCATCATCCTGTATTGCATTACATTGCCTTTTAGATTATTTGACTTATCTAATTACATGTGATGTTGAACTATTCTTATGTTTTTACCTTACTCGCGTCATTCTATATAAATTGGCGGTATCGATGTCGGAATGGGATTTTTCTATATATACAGGTGGAAGCGTTCCTTAGTTTATTTTATAAGTTTGATAAATTCCTTATACTCAGTAAGTAAAACCTACTGAGTACATATATATTGTACACACCCCTACTTAGGTGTCACTTTTGATGTAGATTCTAGTCAGGGTACTTCTTGTGGCTGTTGATCATCTCTAGCGAATGGGTTATTTCAGACTAGTGTTGAGATTTTGTGTATCGGATCACCATTAGTTCCGTCTATTTATCTTAGTCTTTATTTTCGATTTCAGAGACTTATATTATATATTAGACTTAAAAGTTGTAGTAGATGCTCTTTATTCTAGGAGTCTCATATGTGAGTTGATTTTCTCTTTTTCCACAATCTTCGAGTTATCTCTTAAGTTAGAAAGTTAGGCTTACATACCAGGTTGAGGTTTAGGGAGTGTTCCATCACGACCTAGATTTTTGGGTCATGACAAACACAAATTCTTCTCCTAAAACTGAGTATATAGCTAGCATCCTGAGCCTTACCAGACACTTCCAATTTCTGAGCTCACTCCAACTCTTATCTTCCTACTGCTTAGCTTTGATCTCATGAATAAAAGTTAGTCTAACCTCAATACTAGCCAGCACCCACCTTTCTCTGAGATGTCCATCTTTATGAACTTAATTTCCAAAGCCCAAATATCCATAGAGAAGGGCCATTTAGATGCACCCAAACTAGCTAGACTGCCTATGCTAACTATTTTCTAGCTCAATATGTCTTCCACCACATTAGCCTTACCTAGATGGTACTGAATAGTGACAGCATAATCCCTTGAGTAATTCTGTCCATCTTTACTACCTCAAATTCAAATCCTTCTAGGTGAACACATGTTGTAGACTACGATGATCAGTGAACACCTCACACTTAATACCATAGAGATTATGTTGCCAGATCTTGAGAGAAAAAGCTATCGCTGCCAACTCCAAATCATGCATCTGGTAGTTCCTATCATGAACCTTTAACTTTCATGAGTCATAAGCTATGAAATTCTTATCCTAAATCAACACAGCATTAAAGCTTGAATGTGAAGCATCATAACAAACAATGAAGTCCTTACCTTCAACCGACAATTATAAGATAGGTGTTGTAAGAAGAAGAGTCTTGAAATTTTGGAAGCTCTCTTCAAATTTATAAGTCTACTCAAGGTATTTCCTTCTTACTAAGTCTGGTCAAGTGCGTAGTAATAGCAGTAAAAAATTTTACAAACTGTCAATAATAGCTGGCAAGCCCCACAAAACTCCTAACCTCAGTCACAAAACTAGGTCGGATCCAGTTCTTAACTGACTTAATATTTTAGGGATACCATCACCCCTTCTTTTGAAACCACATGCCCAAAAAGAAACCAAAAATTCACATTTAGAAAATTTCTCATATAATTTTTGTCTAGAAGATACCTACAACAACACGAAGATGATCTGCCAATTCTTCCTTAGTTTTAGAGTAGACTATGATATCATTAATAAATACAATTATAAATGAGTAGTGGAATGGTTTGAATACTCCATTCGTCAAACTCATGAAGGTTGCATATGCATTGGTCAAACCAAACGTTATTACAAAGAACTCATAATGCTCGTACTGAGTTTTGAATATCGTTTTAGGTACCTCCTCTATCCTAATATTCTACTAATGACAACCATATGTAAGATCAATTTTTGAGAATACTGCAGCACCCTAGAATGGGTCAAATAGGTTATCTATGCGAGGCAAGGGCTACTTATTTCAAATGGTGATCCTATTTAACTGTTGATATTCTATACACATCCTCATATTTTCACCCTTTTGGTTAACAAATAAGATACCCCATGGAGAAGCACTAGGAAAGATAAAACCTTTATCAAGGAGCTCTTAGATCTGAATCTTAAGTTCCCTTAACTTAGATAGAGCCATACGATGGGGAGGAATAGATATTGGGTAAGTGCCCAGCTCCAAATCAATACAAAAATCTATATCCCTATCCGGATGCATACCGGCAAATTAGTAGGAAGTACCTACTTAAATTCTAAAACTACAAGGATGGAATCGATTGAGGGGGATTCTACATCAAAATCTTAAATATAAGCATAATAAGCCAAACAACCCTGCCCCACTAGTTTTCTAGCTCAAAGGAAGGATATTGTCATAGCTCGAGTCTATACCCTAGGTGTGGCTGGCACTCAAAAACCATCGACTGTTCCCAAGTGACCCTCTGGCAAGGTTAACTACTAAGAAAAATTCATAAGTCATAAAAAAATATAACTCAAGTGGAAATATACAAGAATATAAATGTAACTTCTCAAATTTAGTTCAAATACTCTAAATCAACATCTCAATGTATTTTAGACTAGTAGTGAGATCCTGTATACCGGATTACCATTTTTTCTATCTATCTATCTTGGTCTTTATTTTTTATTTCAAAGACTTTTGTTGTATTTCGTGTTTCTTTCATTTTGGCTCGAATCCATTCTAGGAGTCTCTTATATGAGTTGATTTTCTCTTTTTCCATAATCTTTGAGTTATCTCTTGAGTTAGAGTGTTAAGCTTACACACCAGGTTGGTATTTGAGGTGTGTACCATCATGACCTTAGTTTTGGGGTAATGACGGTCTCATAAGTTAAAGAGCAGGATGTTTATTAGAGTCGTACGTATCGGTACGTAGACGTCATACCTATATTCAAAAGTTACAAGATACTTAGTTGGAAAATTTCTTTTATTTGATTCTTTCATGCGAGATATTCGTATGAAGTGTTTTAAACATTCAATCTATTCCTTCTGCATTTGAAGTAATGTTCGAGTTTGAGAGGGTTATTCCTACTTGGGAATGATCTAGCGAGGCCCCACCCAAGCCCAATTATGAGTATGAGTACGTGGAGCATCAGACTGAAGTAGTGGGGAAATGGTCAGTTAAACTTTGAATGTTAGATTTCAGATTTTGGGTATCCATTAAGCCCTACTTTTCATTCCTCTGAGATTTGTGGCTCTACCTATTTTTACTAGTATTGTTATATCTACTTCAAAGCACAAGAGTTTTGAGAGATTCATCAGATTATTGCCTTCCAAGTTTGATGGTACGACTAGTGAGGAGGATTATGACCTTTTGATTGAGTGCCAAGATATGTTGTTCAACCTAGGGGATCTTAGAGGCACATGGAGTGGCTTACACTTCATACTAATTTGCGGGAGTGGGCAAAGAGTGGTGGAGATTGGTTCTTGCTTACAAACTTACCAGTTCTCCTATGGTGGGTTGTGAGAAGCTTATTGAGGTTTTCCTTGGGAGGTTTGTGTTGTACATCATTTGCAATTAGCACATAGATGAGTTTGATAGATTGGAGTAGGGTTCTTTATCAGTATATGAGTACGAGGCTTATTTTCATGAATTGTCTCGTTATGCTATCGAGTATTCCTAGAGAGTTTGAGTAGATCCATAAGTTGGCAAAGAGATCCATCGGTAATCTTTAGGAAGCCATAACCTCTTTGTATTATTAGGTGCCTCATTTTAGAGTATTATTAACCATGCCATGATGATCGATAGTATCCAACATGCTAGACAGGGCTACACCAAGAGGTCTGTCGCTAGTCTTAATTCATTGTTCATTCATCTAGAGGTACAGAGTATTTGGATTAGGGAACCTAGGGTTATCAGAGTAGACTAGTGCATGCGGCAATTCAGAATACAGATGGTACAGGTGGATCTATATATAGTCAGACTAGTCTGATTGTTCTTCAGGTTCAAGAGGACATGTTGATACTTCAAGTTATCCTCCACATGGTTCCAATACTTGAGAATGTTTTATTTGTGATGAATTTGGGCATAAGGCAAATGATTACCAGACGTTCTTCTTCTAGTGTTCAGCTAGATCATGGATTTTTCATGCAACGTTGGCTCTAGTGGTTTGAGATGCTTCATAAAGTGTGAGAGGTAGCACTAGGGGTGAAAAAGGTAGAGCTTGAGGTGGTTTAAAGGCTAGTGGTGATCGTAAGTTATGATATGCTATATCAATTAGGGATGAGTCAGAGGCCTCCACTATAGTGATTATAGGTATCGTCTCAGTTTGCCATCGCCTTGCTTTAGTATTATTTGATCCCATATCTACCTATTTTTATGTGTCGACTAATTTTTCCACAGATATTGATTATGTGTATGAGCCCTTTGTAGTACCTATTAATGTATCTATCCTCATAGATGAGTCTTTAGTGGTGAATCAGGTGTATTGGGGATGTGTAGTGACATTTTCGGGTAGAGAGACTGGGGAAGACTTGATCTTATTAAATATGCTTGATTTTTATGTGATATTGGGTATGGATTGGTTATCTCCCTATCATGTAATTCTAGATTGTTATGACAAGACTGTGACCTTAGTTTATCCTAGTTTGCCTCGATTGGCATGGATGTGTACTCTAATTTTGTATCCAAAGGGGGTGATTTATTATATTCATGCTTGACGTATGATGAAAAAGGGTTGCCTGACTTATTTTACCCATGTACATGACCTTAATAAGGATTCATCTCCATTAGAGACCATAAAAGTGGTGAGAGAGTTCATGGATATATTTCCTACAGACTTATCTGGTGTTCCTCCAGACCGTGATTTTAATTTTGTGATTGATTTGGAGTCAAGGACGAAGCCCATCTTTATTTCTCCTTATCGAATGGCTCTATTTGAGTTGAAATAATTCAAGGAACAATTATAATATTCGTTGAAGAAAGGGGTTAATTCGGCCTAGTGGTTCACTATGGGGTGCACCATTGTCTTTTGTGAAGAAGACGAATGGTACTACCAAGAATATATTGACTATCGACAACTGAATAAGGTTAAGATCAAGAACAAGTATCCTCTTCCTCATATTGATAATTTATTTGATCACCTTCAGGGTGCATTGATATTTTCTAAGATTGACTTGAGGTCGGGTTACCATCGATTCAGAGTTCGAGAATTTTATATCCCAAAGACCACTTTCAAGACTCATTATAGGCATTATCAGTTTGTAGTCCTGTCCTTTAGGTTGGCTAATTCACCGGATTCTTCGATGGAGTTGATGAATCAGGTATTGTGACCCTATTTAGACTCCTTTGTGATTGTGTTTATCGATACTATCTTGGTTTACTCCAAGAATGAGGTCGACCATGTTCGTCACTTCAGGGTTGTACTTTAGAGATTGAGAGAGGAGAAGTTATATGCAAAATTCTCCAAATGTGAGTTTTTGCTCAAGTACGTGGCATTCTTAGGTTACGTGGTGACTGGTATTATGGTCGATCTGGCCAAGGTTGCAGCAATTTTTTATTGGGTTAGGCCTATTTTGGTTATAAAGATTCGAAGTTTTATTGGATTAACAGGCTATTATGATCAGTTTATTCTGAATTTCTCTTCTATTATAGCCCCATTATTTAAGCTAACTCAAAATATCATGAAATTTCAATGGACTAATGAGTGTGAGATATGCTTTCAAAAGCTCAAGGAATTATTGACCTCGGCACCTATTCAGCATTACCCAAGGAAGGTGTAGTAGTCATTGTATTTTGTAATGCTTTAGGTGTCGATTTGGGTGGTGTATTGATGTAGAGAGGGAGCGTTATAGACTATGCTACTCGACAGTTGAAGGTAGATGAGAAGAACTAGCCTACTCAGGACATAGAGTTAGTGGCGATGGTCTTCTTTTTGAAGTTGTGGATACACTATCTCTATGGTGTGCATTGTGAGGTCTTTATCGATCACCATAGCCTTAAGTATATCTTTTCTCATCCGAATATGAACATGAGGCAGTATAGGTGGTCAGAGCTATGGAAATACTTTGACATCACCATTCTTTATCATTTGAGAAAGGCTATTATGGTAGCAGATGCCTTGAGTCTGAAATCTCCTAGTATTGGTAGTTTATCCTTTCTTAAGGTTGAGAAGAGGCCTTTGGATTTAGAGGTTTAGTCATTTCCTTTACAATTGGTCTGACTTGATATCTTTACACCTCATAGCATTTTGGCCTTCGTGGAGGCTAGGTCTACCCTGATGGATCGGATTCGTGCCTATCAGTTCGATGAAAAAAAGTTGAGGAGATTATTCCAGAAAAGTATTCAAAGGTGAAGCTAATTCAACTACCCTCGATCTCGAGGAAGTTTTAAGGATTAGAAGTCATATTTGTGTGTGGTTGGTGATTGGGTGCATATGATATTGGAGGAGGCTCATTGTTCCAAGTATTCTATTTACCCGGGAGTGGTAAAGATTTTTCATGACATGAAACAACACTATTTATAATGTGGAATGAAGAGAGACATTGTTGATTTTGAAGCTAAAGGTTTAAATTTTCAACAAGTGAAGCATGAGCATTAAAAGGAGGGTGGTCCTATGCAAAGGATGCCCATTATCTAGTGGGAGCAATTTATTATAAACTTTGTGATGGGGTTACCCTTGGCTTTGTGTAAGCATGATTCAGTTTGGGTGATTGTCGATCGGTTGACCAAATTAGCTCATTTCACTCTGGTGAAAACTTGCTATATTGTGGATCAGCTGGCTAGGATCTACATCCATGAGAATGTTTTCTTGAATGCAGTTCCCATTTCTATTCTATCTGATAGAGATACGCAGTTTACCTCTTATTTCTTGAGTTCTATACAGGAGTAGATGGGTACCAAGTTTGAGTTAAGCACAACTTTTCATGCTCGACTGATGGTCAGTCGGAGCAGACTATTAAGATACTTGAGGACATGCTCTAAGCTTATGTCATGGACTTTAGTGGTTATTGGTAAAAGTCTCTTCCTCTCATGGAGTTTGCATAAAACAATAGTTATCATTCCAGTAGTTAAATGGCGTTGTTTGAGGCTTATATGGGAGGAGATGTAGGTCTCCCATGGGATGATTTATTTTGGGGTATAACCTTGAGGTACTGATTTTTTAAGAGATGCCATGGATAGGGTGAAGTTGATTCAGCAGTGCCTTGTGATAATGCAGAGTAGGCAAAAGATCTATGCGGATATGAGTGTTTTTGATGTGTCATTTGCCATTGGTGAGCAAGTGTTGATAAAGGTATGACCCACTAAGGGTGTGATGAGGTTTGGGATGAAAGAGAAGCTCAGTCTGAGGTTTATTGGCCCCTTTATAGTTTTGGAGAAGTATGGGGAAGTGGTCTATAAATTGGCCTTGTCCCCAAACCTTTTAGATGTTCACCCTGTGTTTCATGTATCGATGCTTAAGAGATATCGATATAATGATTCTCATGTGATTCAGTGGGTCTCAGTTTCTTTGGATCAGTACTTGTCATTTGAGTAGGATCTTATTGATGTCTTAGATAGGCAAACTAGATTGTTGAGATCAAAGTATATTGATTCAGAGAAGGTGTAGTAGAGGCACTAGCCTGTTGAGAAGGCTCTATGGGAGGTGAAGCCCGACATCCGTTATAGATACCCTCTACTTTTCTCCCTTACAGGTACTTTACTTTACTTTTCATTCGAGGACGAACGTGTGTTTTGGTGGTGGATGATGTAATGTCCCAATTCTTTATAAATTACTTTTTCATGTGAAATGATCATTTTGCCCTTCCCCTTAGCATTGTAATACTTTGTTTGTCTTGTGAAGATGGTTGGCACAGTTTTCGATGAAATAAGACATGATTTTAGTGATTTCCACCTTGAGTGGAGTTTTTATTAAGATAGTTGGACTTGGTCAATATATTGAGATCGGAGTGCGGATGGGAATTCCGTTAGTTTCGTTTTGTCTGAAACATCAAGTTTGGTCAGTTGAGTTTTGACTTTGAGCCCCGAAACCTTAGAATTTGTTTTGGGAATATAGGGTAAAAGTTGATTTTAGGCCTAAAAGGGGTTTGGGAGGGTATTTTCTTCATAACAATATTTGTTTGGATATCTAAAAATTCCATTAGTTTCAAAACAAGTTTTATAATCAATTTGCTTTATTGGTTCATGTTTATAGGATTCTGAATAAGATCTAAAGTTCAAAATGATATTTTGAACGTTGCTGATGCATTCTTTTAGTGATGAAAAAATAGACTTCTAGCGAAGGAAACTGGGTATTAACAACGAAATCGTTTTGTTAAAAATCAATCTGAATCCATTTCGTATTTTTGATATTTTGGGAGTTAGAAATGTCCGCTTTAGGTGATTTTTAATGTATTTTATCCTATATTTATTCAGGACGTATTTCTAACTTTATTTTACTCATTTCCTTAGAATATATCTTTAATATTTCATGATTTCTATTCAGAAAGTAGAGATTTTAAAGTCCAAAGTAGAGAAATCAAACATAGTTGATTTGGAATGGTTTTACATTGATTTTTGGGATTTAAGGTACTTGTATTGTGGGTAAACTGATTTTGACAAAGATTTTTCAAAATTTCTCATTTTAAACCCCATTGCAAATGTGGGTTTTGAGGTTTCTTCTCCAAGTCACAAAATTAGTAATTCTTTAATTTGGAGCTCGATTTTAATGTGCTTTTCATCTACAAACTTCTTTTTACTTCTAGAACATGATTTTCAAAAAAATTAGGATTTTGTCCTACTTGATTTTAGAGAGATTTTTGGATGATTTTGACTCAGATTCTAAAGTCTTTCAATATGAGTATCGTTAGACTCCTTTTGATGAATTCTTTCAACTCTTGATAGTCAGTGATTGTTTGGGATTCAGTGTTTGTGAGTTGAGATACAGTTAGAGTGTTCAGGCGAATTTTTGGCCTTCAAGGTAGATTTGGCTATCCTTCTTTAAGACTGGAATTGGATAATTAATCATTCATATGTTATAGACTTTGAGATATGATCATGTGAATTGGGACGGTTGATTATATTGTGATGCCCATGTGGGGGACTAATTATTACTTTTTTACCCATCTGGGGGCCTTATTTGCTATTCTATTTTTTTTGAGAGCATATGATTAATGATTTGCTTGTGAGAGAGGCTTGTAACACTATTTGACTTCTAATGCCTGCTTGAGGAGTTAAGTTGGGGGTTTTGATTACATTTGAGTAATAAAACGCTTTCGAAAAAGGTGAACACTTATTTCAATATTTTTCTTCCCCTTACTAACTATTGAGGGTGTATATCATGTTTAGGTTAAGTTTTGAGAACATTGAACCTTATATTATGTGTTGAGTTGAATATTTCCTCCATGCAATATGTGTTTTGATGAATTCGTCCTCATTCATCATATATCTTGAGAAGTTGAGAAATGTGAAAAACATTTATGAGAAAGAAAATGCGACACCTTTTTATATCATTGACCACGAGCAAGGTGGCAAGTTGATGAGATATTGAGATAGTGATTTGGTATATAGACTGCGAGTCCCCCATGGGTCTTTGTCTACAAGCCTTAGATCGACAGGTTATATGACCACTTTGATTCCACTGTACCACCATATCATTAAAACATCTCACTACATTACATTATTCTTTGGGTTATTTGACGTATTTGATTATATGGGATATTTAAATGTCCGTATGTGTTTACCTTACTCGCACCTTTCTACATAAATTGGTGGTACCGATGCCCGAATAGGACTTTTCTTTGTGCAGGTTGAAGAGTTCCTTAATTTATTTCAAAAGTTCGATTTATTCCTTAAACTCAGTCGGTCAAACCTATTGAGTACATTTGAATTATACTCACCCCTACTTCTGTTTTACTTTTGATGTAGATTCTATTTAGGGTACTTCTCGTGGCGGTTGATCATCTCTAGCGAACCGGTTATTTTGGACTAGTTATGTGATTCTGTGTTTCGGATCACCATTAGCTCCATCTATCTATCTTATTCTTTATTTTCAATTTCAAAGAGTTGTGTTGTATTTCTGAATTAAAATATGTAGTAGATGCTCAACATGCTTATAATGCCATGTTTTGGGAAATTCTTTGTTGCATTTCGTGTTTCTTTCACTATGGCTTGACTCTATTCTAGGAGTTACGTATGTGAGTTGATTTACTCTTTTTCCACAATATTTGAGTTATCTCTTCAGTTAGAGAGTTAGGCTTACACAACAAGTTGGGGTTTGGGGTGTGTGTCATAATGACCTCGGGTTTTTGGGTCGTGACAAACACAAATTCTTCCCCTAAATCTAAGTACACTGCCAGCATCAAGGGCAGCATCCTGAGCCTTACCAGACACTTTCTTCTTGTAGAGCTCACTCAAACACTGACCTTTAAACTACTTAACTTTAATATCCTCAATAAAAGTTTTTCTAACTTTAATATTAGCCAGTACCCACCTTTCTCTGAATATTCGTGGCTAAGGGCCACTTAGATACACCTAAACAAGCTAGAGTGCCTATACTAACTATTGTCTTGCTCAATGTGTCTTCCATCACATTAGCCTTACCCGGATGGGACTAAATGGTGACATCACAATCCTTAAGTAACTCCATCTATCTTCGCTTCTTCAGATTCAAATCCTTCTGGGTGAACACATATTGTAGACTGCGATGATCAATGAACACCTCAAACTTGACACCATAGAGATAATATTGCCAGATCTTGAGGGCAAAAGCTACCGATGTTAACTCTAAATCATGTCTTAGGAAGTTCCTCTCATGAACCTTTAACTTCTGTGAGGCATAACTTATGACATTCTTATCCTAAATCAACACAACACTCAAGCCTGAATGTGAAGCATCATAATAAACATTGAAGTCCTTACCTTCAACCGGCAATGTTAGGATAGGTATTATAGTCATAAGTGTCTTGAGATTTTGGAAGCTCTCTTCCAATTTATAAGTCCACTTAAAAGGTACTTCCTTCTAAGTTAGTCGAGTCAAGTGCGTAGCTATAGTAGCGAAATTCTTTACAAACCGTCAATAATAGTTGTCAAGCCCCCACAAAACTCCTAACCTCAGTCACAAAACTAGGTTGGATCCAGTTCTTGACTGCCTCCATATTTTGGGGATCAACCATTACCCCTTCTTTTAAAACTATATGCCCCAAAAAGTAAACCAAAGATAGCGAAAATTCACATTTAGAAAATTTCACATATAATTTTTGTTTCCACGGCATACCCAAAACAACACAAAGATGATCTATATGCTCTTCCTTACTCTTTGAGTAGACCATGATATTATCAATAAATATAATTATAAAGGAGTATAGGAGTGGTTTGAACACTCCATTCATCAAACTAATGAAGGTTGCATGTGAATTAGTCAAACCAAATGACATTACCAAGAACTCATAATGCCCATACTGAGTTTTGAATGTAGTCTTAGGAACATCCTCACGCTTGATCACCTGGTAAAAATACCAAAATACCCTTAAAGGATAGCGCGCTCACATGATGTATTATCCCTAACTTTTTTGGCCAATTTGAGGATGGAATATCGATCAGGGGAAAATCAAATGGGAAAGTGGTCTCGATGGAATTTTAGGCGAACCAGATCAAAAGATAATTTTTTGGGGCAAGATTGCATTTCTACAAAAGTTTGTGACCAGTCCGCGTCATGGACATGGTCTAGTTTAGTTCAATTTTCACTGTTGAAGATTTTTGGAAAAAAAATACACTTTGAAGGAACAGGTCCGCGATGCAGACCTGCTCCCCTATATGCCAAATTTTTTGCCCGATATTATTTCTAATCAGGGGCATTCCAATCTTTTCTCCACCCCTCCCACACTTATACCATATCATTTTGAGACTGTTTTCAACCTCCTATCATTTCCTAAACGCATTCCTAAATTCCTTTATGCTAAATTAACTTAAGATCTAGGGATAAGGAGAGTAGAAAAGGCTAGGGTTCAAGCGATTCAAGCAAATCCTTTGTAGTTTGATTTTTCAACCTTTTTCCAGGCATGTAAGGCAAAACTAAAGTATGTACATTGTTCTTCCATGTGGCCATGATTGTGATAGGTTAATTTGTAAATGATTTGAGTCCCCATGATTATGTTTCTTGAGAATTTCCTTAAATTTAATACATTTTACATAATATCACTTATTGATGTTTTCTAGTAACTTCTTTCTTGAACAGATAATTTTATACTATTTACTTCATAAACCCTCATAATATTTTGACTAAAATTGGATGTATATGCCTAAGGATTGAGTCTAGAGCCTTGAACTTCTAAATGTATGATTGTAATTGGGATGTGAGCATGATGATAGTATTGATGAAACTTGATAGTCCTTTATATATTCATAATTGAACCCAATTGAATGGTCTCAACTGAATGTTTTCATAAATGATTGTCCTAACTACTCTTAAATAATTAGGAATAATTAGATAATTGATTGGTTGAAAGGATTAATTCGATAGAACTGATAAAGTGATAAAATTCCGTATGAGACTTGTTGATTGGCTTATTGGAATTGATTTTATTATGAGTATTGAGTCTTGGGAGGAGCATCGAGCACTGAATTGGGTAATATTAAGTACTAAGTTAAACCCAATAACTACATAACCAGCGTAGGAGAGTATTGAACCATTAAAGTCGGATATTTCTCTATTTTATTATCTAAAAAGATAGGACTTGATTGATTGATTGGATCCTTATTGGATGATTCGTCCTTTACCCTGGCAATGTATTGGATGGCTGTAGAAATAGAAATGAGGTTGGTGTACGATTACTGTCTCATAAGTGATTGTTGTCGAATAAGAGAAACTCCTAGATAGGTCTTGATAGTACTCTAATTCGATTGAATTGGATTTTGTATGATTGGTCTCTGTCTAAACCTTACTCTTACTTTAGACTTATGATATCCTAATTGAGTTCCTTACTCTTGATTGAGTTACTTGAGTTGATGTTATTCTACCTTATGCATAATTCATTCTACTATATTACATACTCGTATATTCCATGTACTGATATCCATTTAGGCCTACATCATTTAATGATGCGGACACACGCTCTAGAGATCATTAACAAGTGCACCGTTAAGGATCTGTTCACATTCCAGCTGATTGGTGAGTCCTCCCTGCTTTTGGGGAATACCACTCATTTATCATTTTTCTTACAAGTTTAGTTTCTGTTATTTTTATTTTGGTAGTCATGAACCTGTCATTGGTACGATCTAGATAGTACAGTTAGAGGCTTTATAAAACAGATAGTGATGGATTTGTTTTGATGTCTTTAAGTCTTGAGTAGCTATCTTTCAAACTGTGTTTCTGATTTGATTTATTATAATTGTTGATTGAGATAGCCCACTAATATTTTTTTTCTCTTAAACTAAGTCTTCCAATGAATGAATGAATATGTGATAAGGCCAAGTGGTTTTCTTGGGAGCCAACAATGGTTTCTGAGTGTTGTTTACATCTAGGGTACCCTCTCGGGGTATGAAAAACTTGGTATTAGAGCATGGAGTTTGAGAGTCCTAAGGAGTCTATGAAGTTGTGTCTAGTAGATTCTTTTTTATTGGTATGTTGTACACCACTCTAATAATCCAGAGACTATAGGACATTAGGAATTGTTTCACTTCCTTCACATTTTGAGTTCATGCGATAAAGTTCAACTCTATGAAAGTTCACTTGTAATTCATATGTCCAAGTTTTGACTTTACCACCAAGAAGATTTGTCGGACCAGTTAGGGGAAGAGGACTCTCAGCTAGGAAAAATGTTAACTAACCTTAACGATAAGTTCCAGAGGGACAAGAAGACCGAGTTGTGCTTGCAGAACCGCCACCATAGGCTGACATCTCAAATAGGGAGCTTCTGCAGGCCATTCAAACTTTAGCTCAAGTAGTGACAACACCAGTGGTTTGGCGGATAGCAAGTAGACAAGATGCTCCGGACACATCCAGTATCCGTGAGTTCTTGAGGATGAACCCGCTTGAGCTCACAGGGTCGACACCTAATGAAAATCTAGAGAACTATATAGATGAGCTTCAGAAAGTGTTCCAGGTTATGCATGTGAGTGATATTGAGCAGGTTGAATTGGTTTCTTACCAGCTCAAAGGCATTGCCACACTATGGTTTGACCAGTGGAGGAAGGCTAGATGATAGGGTTCGCCAGTTCTAAGTTGGGCAATGTTTGAGGATGCTTTGTTAGTACGCTTCTTCCTGAGAGAGTTAAGAGAGGCAAATGTAAGAGAATTTTTGAATCTCAAACAGTTCTTTATGACTGTGTAGGAGTACAGTCTTAAGTTCACACAACTGTCCCGTTATGCTCTAGAGATGGTTGTTGATATGAGGAGTAGATGAGTTTGTATGTAGTTGTATTGGGTTATTTGACAAAAAGAGAGGGAAGGGGAACAATGATGGTGGGAGACATGGATATTAGTAGGTTGATGACTTATGTACGGCAGACAAAGTAGGAGAAGCTATGGGACTGGAGGAGTTTAGGAGCAAGAGGGCTAAGACATCTAGCCATAAAGTTGGTAAAAGAGGGAATGGGAATGGGAGTTATTTTTAAAAAGGGCCATCTGGTCCTGCTCCATCATCTACTAGCGTGCTTGTACCCAGGATTAGGAATGAACAGGGGTCCCAAGAATTTAGAGACCAAGGCTCCTAGTCTCAAGCTAGTTTGGCTCAAGGTTCTAAAGGTAAGCCACCATGTGGAAAGTGTGGAAAAATTCACATGGGACAATGTCGTAAAGGAGGGAATGATTGTTTGTGGGTCACTTTCAGAAAGACTATCCAAGGTGAGCCATCAAAGCCTAATCGGCTACTCCAGCACCACCAGTTCAAGAAAGCTAGAGAGGTGCTACTTCTGGTATAGGCAAGGGTTTAAACCATTTATTTGCCATGGGTAGTCGCCAAAATTAGGAGAAACTCACCAGATGTTGCCACAGATATAGTTCAATTATTTGCTCTTGATTGTTATGTTTTGATAGATATGGGTGACACTTTACCATTTGTAACTCCTTATATGGCTAGTAGATTTAATAGAATGCCTGAATGTCTTCTTGAACCTTTCAGTGTGTCTACTCCATTTGGCGAGTCTATCTTAGCTTAAAGAGTCTATTGGGATTGTACTATATCAATCTATCACAAGGATACCATGGTTGACTTAGTGGAGTTGGACATGGTTGATTTTAATGTGATTCTTGGCATAGACTGGCTTTACACCTGTTATGCCTCTATTGATTTTAGGACTAGTATTGTTAAGTTCAAATGCCTGAATGAGACTATCTTAGAGTAGAAGGGTAGTTTTATTATGCCTAAGGATAAATTTATTTCCTACCTTAGAGCCAGAGAGTTAATCTCAAAAGGGTGTATTTATCACATTGTGCGAGTGAAAGATGATAGTGTTGTCCTAATTTTGAGTCAGTTGCGATTGTGAATGAGTTTCCTAATGTGTTTCCTGAGGATCTGCTTGGAGTTCCTCCTAATCAGGAGATTGATTTTGGGATCGATGTTCTTCCCGATACTTATCTTATCTTTATTCTGCCTTATAGAATGGCTTCTGCAGAGTTGAAAGAATTGAAAGATTTGCTAGATAAGTCTTCATTAGGCTGAGTGTCTCACCTTAGGGCGCTCCTTTCCTATTTGTGCAAAATAAAGATCGGTCTGTAAAAATGTGCATTGATTATAGGAAACTGAATAATGTCACATTAAAGAGCAAGTATCCTCTCCCCAGGTTAAATGATTTTTTTGACCAACTTCAAGGTGCCTCCTATTTTTCAAAGATAGACCTCATATCAAGTTACCATCAGTTGAAAGCGCAGGAATGTGATATTCCAAAATAGTTGTTCGAACCCGTTGTGGATATTTTGAGTTATTGGTCATGTCATTTGGGTTGACTGATGCACCTATAGCCTTTATGGATCTCATAAATTGGGGGTTTAAGCCATATCTTGGTATGTTCATGATTATCTTCATTGATGATATTTTGATCTACTTTTTTTTTTTTTTTTTTTTTATGGGAACAGACCCTACACGAGGCTCCCACCTCTCGTGCATAGTCAGGGGTTGAGCAACACCCCCAAGCCTTAACATAAATAATCAAAATAAAATACAAGGAGGGGGACATAAACCTTGCCTCCGATCCTATGGTGGTTCATAAGTCGGCTAACCTATTAAGGTCGGCTAACTCATCCCCGATACAAAAAAGAGACTAACTATAACTAGAAATCATTAAACCTGTGAAAGGACTCCTCTCGGTACAAATCAACTAAGAAAGAATAAATGAGGGAGACTCTCCCCTTCCATGAGAATACAAGAAAGTAGCCTACACTAGTCCTATTCAATTATGCTACGACTCAGGCATAGCTACATTGAGAAAGAACAAGTATACGAACCTTCTATCTCGCATGGGTTGGGGAAATTCTTTTCATCTTTGCTCTTTTTAGACATGTCGTACCAAGTGGGTCCAAGGAAAGTTGCAGCAACAACAATCGTAGCTAAGGGGGATGAAATGATAGGAAGTAAATATAGCCATAGCAGCCAGCTTGCTTGGTATTGTAGTTAAGGAAGCTGAGGGACAGAATAGGTGTAATATGCATTTTGTATGTGGTGCAGCCCTGACTTGAACAGCTTGTTGGATGGTTCCAGTGTTGTCTACTGATCCGGGGGGTACCTGCATATCCACAAATAAGCCAAGCAAGAGTTCTAATGCAGCCTTGGCTTAGATGTTTGACTGAAGGTGCCTTGGACTTTGGAAGGGGCCATTGTTGCTGTTCAATGTGCCTGCACAGCAGCAAGTAAACAAACAGAGAGTTGTGTTTGTTGGAGCTCCATCTTGTTGTCTTCTCATCAATGAGAGCAGTCAAGGAGTCCCAAAGGACTTGGATGAAAGGGGGCTGCTGCAGGTGTTGGATGAATACAGCAGGTATGCATGGATAGTTGGTGGGATTAGGAAAGGCCCTTGTAGTAGTGGCTGTTATGTCCCTTTGTCTGTGACTTTGTTTACCTGCATAGAAAAGCAAACAAAGAACCAAGCAAGTGTGATAGTAGTGGGGGTTGTTGCAAACCTGTAGGCTGCTTCTTGTTGCCTCCAATGGAGAGATGAGAAGCTCCTTTGAAGGTATCTTATGTGCCTGCACATAACAATTAAGAAAGCAAGGAGATTCCAGAATTTTGGGATGCAATGGGGCTGCTGCAGGTGTTGCAGAGATGGAATATGTATGGGTGTAGGGCTGGTGTGTTGGTGAGGTCCTCTCTTGGAATGTTGTAGTCTCTATGTTGATGCATTTCATTTGCCAAGGTTCCCCAGCAGTTGTTGTACCTGCACAAAAAACATCACAGAAAAACAAATATCCAACTAGACAGGGGCCTTGTGCAGTGGGCTTTCTATTTGATTTGATAGTTGTATCTGTGTTGTCTTTTCTGTAGTTGTTGTTAGTGCATGTTGATGAGTCAATCCAGCAACCTGCAACAATACAACAAACAACCAAAGGCAAAAAGGAACTTGCACCAGTTAGCCAATAGGAAAAGACCTCCAAGAGAGCTTTGGGTTTCAACGTCGCTCGACTAACGTTTCCAATTATCCGATTGAGTTGAAACTTCTTGGGGTATACATAAACAGCCCTTTCTTTAGTTCTGCAAGATTTGGAAGCTTTTTGCACAAGTTGGAAAAAAGGCACCCTCTTTAGGCCTAAGGAAACTGACTTTTTCAAGGTCGCTCGCCTAACGTCTCCAATTGTCCGTTTGTGTTGAAACTTCTTGGACCTTGTCAAAATAATATATACTGCACTCCTACAAAGTTTGGATGCCTTGGTGTAGGTCCTCAGGTTGCAAAACACCCTGCACATCTGACCCTGCTGTATTTTGGTCATAGTCTGCTGTAGGTTCTTGGTTATCACCATGTTCTGTTGTATATTGCTGTAGGGGATGTAGCTCTGGCTTAGATGTTTAAGTGATGGTGCCTTGCAGTTTGGAATGTTCCATTTCTGATGTATTATGTGCCTGCACATCAAGAAATAACCACACAAGGAATTCCAAGTATCTTGGAATTAATTAGGCTGATGCAAGTAATAAAGGGTGGAATCTGGCATGTTTGAATTATTGTTGGGGGATGGTGAGTCTCTTGCATGTCTAGCATTTGTCTCCCTTTGTTTGGATATCTGTGGACCTGTACAAACAAGTAGCCAAAGACCCACACAAATGTGGGGGAAGTATAGGCTGCTGCAAACCTGTAGCCAGCTAGTGGAATTGTTCAGTTGTATGTTGTTGCAAGCTATCTTCAGGAGGAGATCATTACTCATGATCAGCTCCTTAGGGTACCTGCACCTACATACAAAAACAAAGACAAAGCAAAGAAAAGAAAAGACCTCAAACAGTTCTTTGGAGCTTGTTAGCTTTAAATCGGTTAATTTTTTCAAAGTCGCTCGACTAACGTCTCCAATTATCCGATTGAGGTGAAAATTCTTAGGCTTTGCAATTACTATATTTGTTGTGTTCCTGCAAAATTTGGAGGTATTTTGGACAAGAAAGAAGCTCCAAATTGTGAAGTGCACCATTGGGAGGCTTAAGTCGACTAACATTTTCAAGGTCGCTCGACTAACGTCTCCAATTATCCGTTGGAGATGAAACTTCTTTGGTTGTGCAAATATAGTATTTTCTGTATCCCTGCAAAGTTTGGAGGTCATTTGGACAAGTTGGAAGCTCCAAGTTGTGAAGTGCTCCATTTGGGGACTTAAGTCGGTTGACTTTTTCAAGGTCGCTCGACTAACGTCTCCAATTATCCGTTTGAGCTGAGACTTCTTGGGCTTTGCCCCTACTATATTTTCTGTGATCCTATGCAATATGGATTCCTTTTGATGTTGCATGGTGCTTTTGTTTGTTGTTGCAGTTGTGGCATGTGCAGGAATTCTGAGTGCCTGGCCTTTGTTGTTGTTGTTGAATTGCTTGTTTGTGCAGGTGTTGTATGACTGCTGAGTCTCTAAGGCAAGTCCAACCTTGGAACAGCTGTGGTAAATTTCCAGTATACACCTGACTGGCCCTCCACTAGTTGGATGATATGGTGCCTGTGTATTTATACCTACAAGGCCAAAAAGGAGAAAGACAAAGAAGAAAGGTTCTATTCTAATCCTAACCTGTAAAATAAGATTGGTTATTTTAAGAAGGCATAAGACAAGGGAGGTGTTCCCTTTTTACCATGGTCCTAACTATAGAACCTTCAAATTGATTATAACTATGCATAGCAATAAGTAATTTGAATAGTAAGTTGGACCAAGGAGGCTGACAAGGTCATGGTGGCTTCTTGATTCTCTTAAGCCTTCTTCTTCTGAAGTTGGCCATTTCCAGTTTGTCAAGCTCAAAGTAAGCTCTTGCCTCTTTGGGAAGCTCTTGTTTATTGAGATATATCTGTGGAGTAGTGCATTTGTGGCTATGTTTGGACAAAACATCAGCTGTAAAATTGGCTTCTCTGTAAGTGTGGCTGCATTTGAAAACCTGGAATTGATGACTGATGTCCTGCAGCTGTTGGAGTTGTGTTCTAACAGTCCATGGTGGTTGAGCTAGGTGTTTTATCCATCTGATTACTAGCTCAGAGTCCACTTCAAGGATTACTTTAGTATATCCTAATTGGAGACACCAAGTCAAACCAAAGATTGCTGCCAATATTTCAGATTGGTTGTTTGTACCTTCTCCAAAAGGGGTTGAGAAAGCAAAGAGAAGATCTCCTTGATTGTTCCTTAGCAATCCTCCCCCTCCTATTTTTCTAGGGTTGTGAAGTGAACTACCATCAGTGTTCAGCTTCACCATATGAGCTGAAGGTTTCCTCCAGTAGACAGTACTAACATTAACTTCATTAGTACATTTTTCCACAAGAAGGACCAGTTCCTTCCATCTATTTGGCCAGCTGATATAGGAGTAGGTAGTGCTTAGAAGGTTGAAGTTATCCTTGAAGACTGAGTAGATCACTCTTGTAATATTGGACTGCTTCCCTCCATATTTGATGGCACATCTATTTTTCCATAGGTTCCAACATATGAAGATTGGAGTTGCTTGTAGGATAAGTTTATGGACCTCATTACTGTAATTACTGGACCACCACCTCATCATCAGGTTTCTAAGGGGTGTGTATTCTTTACTAATACCCAGAGAATCAGAAAATACACTCCAAACCTTCCTGTCAAAGTTTCCAGAAACAAATATATGGTCAATGGTATCCAAACCAGCTCTATGGCAATAGTAACATTGGGCTGGGGCTTCTCCAAAGGTGATAAATTTTTCATTAGTAGGTAGTTTCCCTCTAAGTGCTCTCCAGAGTAGGAAGGAACACTTAAAAGGAATGTGTTTGTGCCATGTTTGAGAGTTAATTCTTGTCTTACTCCTTTTGTCCCTGATAAGTTCCCAGGCAGAAGAACAACTAAATTCCCCACTGCTATTAGGCTTCCAAGAGGCCTGATCAAGTTTGTGGGGCTGATAGTTGATGTTACTTGCCTGGATGCTAGGTACAAACTGGGGAGGTGCTTTCTGAGAGACCAGTTCAGCATTCCATTGACCATTAATCATGAAAGAAGACACCTTAGTATTGTTCTGTCTACTACTGGCAGACCTGAAATTAGCTAAGGGGCCAACTCCTAACCAATTATCCCACCAAAAGAGGCAAGAACCAGACTGTATCTGCCATTGGATATGAGGCTCAACATTGTGCTTGTTCTTCATGAGGTGCTTCCATATCAGAGACTGTCCTGTGTGCCATTTTTTGGTTATAGAATTTGACCTCTGACAGTACTTAGCTTTGAGGAACTCACTCCATAAGGAATTCTTAGTTCTGAATATCCACCATTGTTTGTATTGGAAAGACTTGGCAACATCTGATATTAGTCTCACTCCAATACCACCCTCTTCATAGGGATAACTCAGATTCTTCCAAGAAGACCAATGATATTTCCTCCTTTCATTCTTCCACCCCAGAAGAAATTGGCTGTGATGCTTTGAATTTGCTTGATAGTGGTTGCAGGAGGGGAACTAGCAGATAACAAGTGAATAGGAAGTGCTTGGATGACATGCTTAATCAAAGTAACTCTTCCTCCATAACTAATTAATTTTGCCTGTCATCCAGCTATCCTAGCCACAACTTTAGCTATAAGCTCAGAATAATAGATGATCCTCTGTCTACCAATGTAGAGAGGATACCCCAAATATGTGATAGGGCTGTTCTTTTGCTTGAAGCCTGTAACTTTCTTGATTCTTCTAACAGTAGAGTTGAAGGCATTTGAGGGTACCATGAAGTTACTCTTGTCTCTGTTGATCAATTGTCCTGAAGCATGCTCATAGGTATGTAGTGTCTCCATGATAAGCTTCAAGGTATGAGATCTTCCAGATGAGAATATGATGATGTCATCTGCAAAACTGAGATGATTAATTTGAGGGCTCTTTTTAGCCATCAGGAAACCATGATATTGGGGGTGTTGATGAAGATTGTTCATGAGCCTGGAGAGGACTTCAGCACCTATGATAAACAAAGCTGTTGATAATGGATCCCCTTGCTTAAGGCCTCTTGTGGAATGAAAGAATCCATGCCTTGAACCATTAATAATGATGGAATACCAATTATCAGCCATAATTCTCTATACCATATCAATGAAACCTTCTTCAAATCCCATTTTCCTCAAAACTAGACAAGTATAGGACCAAGATACCCTATCATAGGCTTTAGCCATGTCAAGTTTGATAACTACATTGCCTCCTACATTTGGCTTCTTGATCTGGTGTATAATCTCTTGGGCTAGCATAATATTTTCAGAAATGTTCCTGCCTTTGACAAATCCAGATTGGTTAAGGGAAATGAGGTTGGGTAGGATAGGTGCTAGTCTAAGGGAAATGAGTTTGGAGATGATTTTGTTTGTGAAGTTGCTAAGGCTAATTGGTCTATACTCAGAGAGCTTGTTAGGATGGTGTACTTTTGGGAGCAGCACCAAACAAGAGTGAGTAAAGTATTTAGGCATAGCTTGTCCACAGAAGAAAGATAGAATCACTTTAAGGATGTCCTCTTTTATGATGTTCCAACATGCTTGGAAGAACTTGCCATTCATTCCATCAGGTCCAGCAGCTGAATTGGGATTCATTAAAAACACTACAGTTCTCAACTCCTCCATTGTAGGGATAGCTTTCAGGTTTCTGTTATGCTCATCAGTGACCATCCTGGGAATACATTGGAGGGTATGCTCCTGAATTTGTGTTTTCTCACCAGTGAAAATGGCTTGGAAGTGATCACATGCAGCTTTGGCTATGTTTTCTTCACCTTGTACCCAATTATCATCCTCATTCTGGATCTTGTGGATGTATAATTTCCTCCTCCTTCCTCTTATCAAGGTATGAAAATACTTGGAATTCACATCACCCTCTTTGAACCAATGCAACTGAGTTTTTTGCTTTAGCATAGATTCCTCCAGTTTCAGGTATTTTATATACTCTGCATTGATGGCATGGAGCTTTGTTCTGTTCTCTTCAGAATTACTAGAGATTAGCTCTTCCTCTGCATGTCTAGTCTTGTCTTCATATTCTTTAACTTTGGCATATATATCACCAAATTGCAATCTGGACCAAGTACTAAGAGTGGCTGCCAACCTCTTCATTTTCTGATGGAAACACCACATTGGATTACCCTCCATGGTCCTGTTCCAACAATTACTAACAGTATCCAAGAAAGATGGTTGTTCTGTCCAGCAGTTAAGGAATTTGAAATATTTGGTGTGTTGGTGGTTTTGATCAGTCATCTCCAGCAGTAAGGGGCAGTGATCTGAACCCACAGAGGGTAGATGAGTAATGGTAGTCTGAGGCATCATCTCTAGACACTTATCATTGACCATTCCTCTGTCAAGTCTCTTCCAGATTCTGAACATTATACCCCTTAGATTAGACCAAGTGTATCTCTGACCACAAAACCCAAGATCTTGTAGTCCACAGGCTTCTATGATGCTGATGAACTCAAGGCTCTTTTTCATATTGTAAGTGACACCTCCCAACTTTTCTTGAGGGTCTGTGATAACATTGAAATCACCTAATGTGCACCATGGAAGGGAGGTGGCTGACTGTTGTAGCATGCTATCCCACAGAGGTCTTCTGAGATGATCTTTGCATTTTGCATATACAAAGGTAACTATGAACTGATTTGGATTCATTACATGATTAAATTCACAAGTAATCAACTGCTCCTCATTTTCCAATATCCTGCAGTCTACATCCTTGGTCCAAAAAAGCCAAATCTTACCATTTGGATTACTAATAGCATGGTCCATGTTGAGTTGATTTCTGAAGTACTGAATCTGAATGCTATCAGAAAAAGGCTCTAGAATGGCAATAATGGGAATTTGATGGATACTCTTAAGAGATTTAAGTCTTTCCATGGCTCGTTGGGTATTAATACCCCTCACATTCCAGCATAGTGTACTAATCATTGAGAGTTTTTGGAAGTGAACAGCCTAGTGTGAGGTCTGCTTGTGTGAGTAGAAATAGTTGGACTGATGGGTTTATTACTGTGACTGGTTCTATGAATTCCTCTAGGGGACAAACCTTGGGAGTTAGCTATTTGTTGAATCTCATCATCATACTCATTTGTGTAAGATGTACCTAAGGGTCTGTTTAAGTATTCACTGGCAGCATCCTCCTCATCTAGATCCTTCAAGGGTTGGTCCTCATAGTCACCCTCATCTTCAGACTCAATAACTGCATATTCATCCAGGTCAGGAGGGACTTCTATATTAGTATTAGTATTAGTATTGAGGGTGCATTTGGGGAGAGATTGTGTGTGTTGTTCTGCAGTTCTGCTTGCAGGATGTTGAGGAGGTGTGTGGTTATACTGAGTTTGCAAGGGTGTAATATCCATCCCCCATTGGTCATCCTCCAGCACAAATTGTTGGCATCCAAGGTTAGGATGTTGTTCTTTCACATTGTCTACTACCAGAGGAATTTGTTCCTCGTGAGACAAATTCCTTTCTTCTACTCTTTTTTTTAATGCATCCCTTCTTCTTTTGCTCAGTTTATTCTTTTTTTCATTAGACCCTGTGACACTAGTGCTTGCTACAGACCCTAGTTCTTTGGCCATAGAACCCAGTGGAGTGGTATGACTGGTAGTGTCAAGTTTTCCATCTGTGTTGTCATTAGGCTGAGTAATTGTAGGAAGATCCATGTTATGAAGTGTAGGGGTTGAGTCTTCTCCCTGAAAATGTAGGTTGTGTATTTGAATTGGGACTTGATAGTACCCTTGTTGCTGCTGCATATCAACATCCCTTCTGTCAACATGCATTGCATTGTCCTTCAAGATAATACCTGCTCTTTCCTCCAAGGATTCCTTTGAGTTAACAGGTGCAACTTCTTCCAAGATTTGCAGATTTGTAGACTGAGTAGGAGTTGTAATGTTGCCCATTTCTAAATTGAAAGTGGGAGAAGCTGCAGGTTCCAGTTCATGCAACTCTGTGGCCCTATTTTGCACATTCTTTTCATTTAATTTAGCAGCTGAAAAAATATATGAAGTGGTAGTAGGAGCTCTAGAGTCACTCCTAGGGTCAACCATACGGTTCTCATGCAAAACATGAGACATAACCCCCCCCCTCTGGGTACCCCATCCTGCAAGTTAATTGGCTTCTCCTCAAACCCACCATCCTCACCTCCATTAACTACTTCAGCAGCAGCAGTTAAAACATTCAATACATTACGACTACAGGGGGAGCCATGGGGTAGTGGGAGCATTGAGTCAATACCTGATCGATGCTCGCTCTGTACAGTTTGAATTGCGCTGGTCGTAGTGACAGTATTACCATCAATACCTGTAGTTCTGACTTGAGTGGGTTTATATACTTGTTGAGTGTTGCCTTGTATCTTTTGGGTGTTTTGTACGGTTTGGGTCTTCCCTTTGAATTTTCTTCTCTTTTGGGTTTGCCATTGGTTGTTTGGGACTTGATTCCTGTTCTGGTTGTTTGAGTGTTCCTGTATTTTGTTTCTTCCTCCTTGAGTTGTGGTGGTTGTTTCTTGTATCGGTACCTGTTGTCTGACACTTACAACATTAGTTAAAACAGTCGTAGAAGAGATCATACCTGCGTTTTTTGTCGACTCATCTTTCTTTGGCTCTTCTTCCTTGTTTTTGGCCTTATTGCGTTCTGCATCTCGTCTGCTGACTGGGCAGGCTAGAGGAGTATGACCCTGGTGTTTACAGTAAGTACAATAAAGTGGTATATCGTCATATTCGATATCTTGCCATCTACCTTCCCCATTTGGGTCATCATTTTCGTCAAAGCCAATCCACACACTTTGGATTCTAGGCTTGGTGATGTCCATTTGGACTTTTACTTTTGCTACGCTACCCCTCGTCTTTTGCATGAAGGCCATGTCTAAGTGCAATACTTGTCCCACGTCCTCCAGAAAAATCGTAACAAATTCTTTATGGAAACAATGCCATGGGAGCTCCGGGAGTATGACCCATACAAGGAGAATGGGGGTTTCATAGTTTGGATCAAAGGTAGAAGTCCAAACTTGAAATCTCATAAAGACACATTCAATGTACATGCGCTTGCTATCTAAGACAGTAGCTCTATCGTGTTCGTTATCCAGGTCAATATATATATGTCTAGAGTTAAAATGCGTAATCTTGACCTTGCCTCGGAGTTCTGTTTGGGCAATGAATTTCTTTCGAATGACCTCCATCTTGGGCATTGGGCTATAGAACTTGCCTATGAGGGTGTACTTACATGATTCTGCCATTTTAATCATGTAGTCCTCTCTCTTAAACATAATAGCAGGACAGCCTTGTTTCATTACTCTTTTTGGGGTTGTAAGGTCAATTTTGGTAGTATTCTCAGTTTGTGTGGCTCTCAGCCGTGTGGCCATGGATTGTTTTGCTATAGGGGGCGGAGGGTGATTTGTGGTGACCGGTTGGTTGATAGGGGGCTTGGTTTTTGGAGGTAGCGCACTGGGGGTTAGGGTCACTACCGGATTTCTAGAGTTTTTTGGGTCGTATTTTTGGAAATTAGAAGATATTGGAGGGAAGTCTGAACTGGGAGGGTATTTGGTACTTTTAGGATTAGTTAAGGTGCTAGGATTATCTGGGGAAACATTTTTGGGCACTAAAAGACTGTTTTCGACTCTATTATCACAAGATGGATATTTGGAATTTGAGTTAGAGGTGTCTAAAAATTGTGGCGTTTGGTTTAAAATGTTCGTACTGATATGGGGGTTAGTAATACCTTGAGAATTTCTTTGGGCGTTCACCGGATGAGTGTTTTCGGTGATTTTTACGTTAGGTTCAATTCTAGTATTGGCATTTGGTGTGTTAGGATAGTCATTTTTTGAATTTAAATTTTTTTGATGGATACTGTATTGGTGCGTATTATTATTCAAACTAGAAACATTTTTTCCGATCGTCGGAGTTCCGGTGTCGCCGCTGCCAGTGTTAGTACTCAAATTGGCAACCCTAATTGATAAATTCGAATTGATAGGGACCATACCTGAAGGGGCATTTTGTGTTTCTAGACTCCTCTCTTCAAGATGAACAGGTTGGCATTGCTAATTTTGGAATAGGAGCTTTGCCGCTGCGCCACCTCCGGCAGTTTGGATTGGAACCCTAATTTCCAAATTGGAGGAGATAGGTGTTGTTGCTGATGGGGCTTTTTGGTTCATTGTGTTCCTTGTAAGATCGTCTACCAAACCCCCAGAACAATTTGTATTTTCGCCACCAGACGCGGCGACGCCGCCACTATCGGAAATCACTTCACCGTCGGAATTCTTCAAATTGATATTCGACGAGTTTGGCTTTGTGTATGGAGGCGATTTTTGGATGGTTGTATTCATATTGTTCTCCTCTACAAGATGGCAGTGGTCTTGACTCTCGAATGTCGCCGGAACGCCGACGTCGGAGTTCAACAGTATGTCGCCGGCGACGCTGTCACCCATTGGAGCTGGGCTTTTAGTATGAGGTGCGCCTGGGGGTGCACTACCAACCCCAAGTGGTGCGCCACCTCGAATAACATCGGAGGCCGTCGAATTTGTAGTTCGAGTGGACGGCGTTTCGCCGGAGTTTCGTCCCACTGTCGCACCTGGATTTCTCTCAATTTCCACGGTGAAATCCCTTGGATTTTTGATATGATGTGGCTGGGATGCTGTTCTAACATCCCCAATTGATGGTTTTTCAATACAAATTACAGAAGTTGACTTAGAATTGGTTCCTTGATCAGTGGCAGAATGTTGAACAGTGATCGCTGCTGTTTTTTCAACATTCCCGAAGCTTCGAATGTCCGATTGAGACGATTCCTATTGTGTTGGATTCGTCTCATCGATACCTATGATTCTGTCTTTTGAACGAAATTTTTGGAGGTCCGGAGGTGGATCCGGCTCCCTGGTAGCCATAAGTTTAAAACTAGTCTTCTTTGAGAGCTTTTTTTCAAAAATGAGGAAGAGCATGTTATTACCTTAGAGTTGGCAAAGTTATCCGAATATGAATTCTAGCTTGTATGAGTGGCCTTTATAGGTCACATTATATCTGGAGATAGTATTTGGGTTGATACCCAGAAAATTAAGGTAGTGAAGAATTGGCCTAGACCCACATCCCTAACTGATATAAAAAGCTTCTTGGGTTTGGCTGGCTATTATCGAAGGTTTGAAAAGGTATTCTCATCCATATCATCACCATTGACTAAGCGGACCCAAAAGAAGGCTAAGTTCCAATGGTCCGATGCGTGTGATGAGAGTTTCCATAAATTGAAGACCAAACTAACCACTGCTTCTATTTTGACTTTATCGATGGAACATAGGATTTTGTGATCTATTGTAATGCGTCTAGAGTTGTCTTGGGTTGTGTGTTGATGTAGAGGGGAAAAATAATAGCTTATGCTTACAGATAGCAAACATAAGAGAAAATACCCAACTCATTTACCATGAGCTGGCAACTGTGGTACTTGCTCTTAAAATTTGGCGCCAATATTTGTATGGAGTACATATTGATGTGTTCACTAATCATAAAAGCCTGTAATATGTCTTTAGTCAGAAAGAGCTCAACCAGAGGCAGAGGAGATAGCTAGAGTTACTCAAGAATTATGACATGAGCATTCTCTACCACTCAGGTAAAGCTTATGTTATTATGGATGCTCTTAGCAGGTTGTTTATTGGTAGCACTACCCATATAGAGGAGGGAAAGAAATAATTGGCTAAAGAGGTACATGGATTGGCTCGATTAGGAGTTATAATAAAGGTGGAATTAATATTCAGAATAGGTCTGCATCATCCCTTGTGGCAGAGGTGAAAATAAAGCAATTTCAAGACCTCGTCCTACTTCAGTTGAAGGAAGTTGTTCACAAACTAAAGATGATGATTTTCTCCAAAGGGGGAGATGGTATGTTGAGGTACTAGAATAGATTGTATGTCCCAAATGTTGATGATGTCTAGGAAAGCAATATGGCTGAAGCTCAAAGTTCCATATACTCTAGTCATCCTGGTTCTACAAAGATGTACCATGACTTGAGAGAAGTCTATTGGTGGAGAGGAATGAAGAGAGATATTGTTGAATTTTTTTCCAAGTGCTCGAATTATAAACAAATTAAAGTTGAGCATCAAAGGCTATGTGGGGCCCAAAATATAGAGATTTCGGAGTGGAAATGGGAGATGATCAATATGGATTTCATTACAGGTTTGTCGAGATCCCCTAAGCAGCATAACTTAATTTGGGTGATTGTGGATAAGATAACTAAATCAGCCAACTTCTTGGCAGTTAAGACTATAGACACTACAAAGGACTATGCAATATTGTATATCCAATAGATTGTTAGATTGCATGAGGTTGCCTTATTTGTCATCTCATACAGAGGAACTCAATTGACTTCCCAGTTTTGGAGATCTTTTCAGAAAGGTCTGGGTTCAAAGGTGAATCTTAGTACATTATTCATCCCCAGACAGATGGACAGGCAGAGCGCACCATTCAGACATTGGAGGATATGTTGAGGGCATGTGTACTTGATTTCAAAGGTAATTGAGATAATACTGGCTCCCTACGAAGCTTTGTACGGGAGGAGATGTAGATAACCAATTGGGTGGTTTGAAGTTCATGAAAGTGAGTTGATTGGACCTCGTTTTATTCACCAAGTATGGAGAAGGTAAAGGTTATTCGAGATAGGATAAAGATAGACCAAAGCCGCTAGAAATCATATACTGATGTGAGAAGAATAGACTTAGAGTTTGAGGCGAATGATAAGGTATACCTGAAAGTGTCACCCATGAAGGGTGTCATGAGGTTTGGGAAAAAGGGAAAGCTTAGTCATCAATACATTGGTCCTTACCAGATTGTGAAGAGGATTAGGAGTGTCTCTTATGAGTTGGAGTTACCTTCTGAGTTAGCCGCTATTCATCCAGTATTTCATATCTCGATATTAAATAAGTGATTGGGAGATCCTTCATTGGTAGTTCCCACTGATAGTATTGGAGTAAAAGATAGTCTGTCATATAAAGAGATTTCGGTTCAAATCCTTGATTGTCATGTTCACAAGTTGAGGACCAAAAAGGTTGCCTCAGTCAAAATCCTATGGAAAAATTAATTTGTTGAGGAAGCAACATGGGAAGCTGAGAAAGATATGAAAACTAGATACCCGCATCTATTTGTGCCTAATGATGAGAATGTTGAAGGTAATGTCCCTACTCTTGACTTGAACTGATTTGTCTATTCTTGAGTTTGAATACTTGATTGTCTATATTGGTTTATTGTTGATTTGGTTAATTTGGTTGAGTCTCGATTGTTATTCGTTCCTTGAGTTCATTCTTGGTTTACTCTTTATTCGAGGATGAATGATCCCAAGGGGGAGATATTGTTACACCTAATAAAATTATCAAAATGCCCCTAGAAAATAGCGTGCTTGTACAATGTATCATCCCTAACATTTTTGTCCAATTTGAGGCCAAAATATCGATCAGGGGGAAATCATGTGGGAAAGGGTCTCCGTTGAGTTCTAGGCCAACTAGATCAAAAGATAATTTTTTGGGGCAAGATTGCATTTCCATAAAAAGTGGGCTACAAATACGCATCGCGGACTTGGTCCAGTTAAGTTCAATTTTCACCGTCAAATATTTTGGAAAAAAAGACACTTTGAGGGAATAGGTCTGCATCAGCCAAATTTTCTGCTCAACGTTATTTCTAATGAAGGGCATTTCAATCTTTTCTCCACCCCTCCCACACTTATCCCATGTTATTTTGAGGCTATTTTCAATCCCTTATCAGTTCCTAAATACATTCCTAAGTCTTTTTACGGTAAATAACTTGAGCTAGGATTAAGAAGAGGAGAAGAGGTTGTGGTTCAAGCGATTCAAGCAAATCCTTTGCAGTTTGATTGTCCAACCTTTGTTCCAGGTACATAAGGGTAAACTAAAGCATGGAAATTGTTCTTCCTTGCGACCAAGATTGTGATAGGTTAATTTGTAAATGATTTGAGTCCCATGAATGTGTTTCTTGGGAATTTCCTTAAATTTAACACATTTTACATAATATCACGTAATTGATGTTTTCTACTAACATCTTTCTTGAACAGATAATTTTAAACTATTTACTTCATAAACCCTCATAATATTTTGACTAATATTGGATTTTGCCTAAGGATTGAGTCTAGAGCCATGAACTTATGAATGCATGATTGTGATTGGGATGTGAGCATGATGATAGTATTGATGAAACTTGATAGTCCTTTATATCTTCATAATTGAACCCAATTGAAGGTCTCAACTGAATGTTTTCATATATTATTGTCCCAACTACTCTTAAATAATAAGAAATGATTAGATAATTGATTGGTTAAAAGGATTGATTTGATAGAATTGATGAATGGATAAGAGTTTGTATGAGACTTGTTGATTGGTTGATTGGAATTGATTGTCATATGAGCATTGAGCCTTGGAAGGAGTATCAACCACCGGATTGGGTAACAGTAAGTACTAACTCAAACCCAATAACTACGTACCCAGCATAAGAAAGGATTGAACCATTAAAGTCGAATGTTTCCCTGTTTTATTATACTGAAAAGATAGGACTTGATTGATTGATTGGATCCTTATTAGATGATTCGTCCAATACCCGAGAAAAGTATTGGACAGTGTTGGTAAAAACAATAAGCTTGTTGTACAATCACTGGATCATAAGTGATTGTTGTTAGATAAGAAAAACTACCAGATAGGTCTTGATAGTACTCTGATTATATTGAATTGGATTGTATATGATTGGTCTCTGTCTAAACCTTACTCTTACTTTAGACTTATGACATCCTAATTAAGTTCCTTATTCTTGATTGAGTTACTTGAGTTGATGTATTCTACCTTATGCATGTTTCATTTTTCCATATTACAAAGTCGTACATTTCATATACTGATGTACATTTGGGCTTGCATCATTTAATGATGTAGAGATAGGTTCTAGATATCATTAACAAGCGCGTCATTGAGGATATGTTCACATTCTAGCTGATTGGTGAGTCTTCTTTCAGAGCATACCACTATTTTATCATCTAGCATTTGAGTTAAGACTTTTTTTATTTTAATTTTGTTAGTCATGAACCTGTCATTGACACCATCTAGATAGTAGAGTTAGAGGCTTCATAGACCATATAGTGATGGATTTGTTTTGATTTCTTCAACTCTTGATTAGTTTTCTTTCAAACTATGTTTCTGATTTGAATGATTAAGATTGCTGATTGAGATAGCCCACTAAGATTATTTTTCTCTTAAACTAAGTCTTCCGCTGAATGAATGAATGTGTGATCATACCAAGTGGTCTACTTTGGATCCAACAATAGCTTCTTAGTGTTGGTTACATCTAGGATAACCTATCAGGTAATGATAGATAAATATACGTAAGATCAATTTTCGAGAATATTGAAGCAACTTAGAGTGGGTCAAATAGCCCATCTATATGAGGCAAAAGGTACTTATTTCAAATGGTGATCATATTCAATTATCGATAGTCTATACACATCCTCTGCCATGACCTAATCTGGGTTTGATGGCACTCATCTCAACCCGCCGAGACAAGTTAACCTAATACCCAATGGAAAGTAACTGCGGAAGACAATGAAATGAATCAAACTCTAATTTAATCAAAAACACATAAAATAAACTCAAAATCCTCCAAGAATGGTTGTCACGTGCACAAGCCAATAATACATTACTGAAGTATGAAATAAAATACAGTCACAATGTATTTGTCTCTAGAATAGGACTAAAACATAATAAAAGAGTAAGAGGTGTACGCTAGATGGATGTAACAACTACCTCAACACTCGAAATGATAGCCTAGGATGTGGTAGGAAACACTAGGAGATTAAGTAGTTCGAGGCTCACAACCTACACAAGTGGTGAAGTAAGGGGTGAGTACCAAACAACATGGTATTTAGCAAGTGGACAGCTAAAACTAAGCAAAGCTAAATAGATACAAGTACTCTTGTCCTCCCAACCGAACCTCCTCAACTACAACCTGCATGAAAACCAGCCCAACTCTGCATTCTGTACAGTAATAGTACACAGTTCATGAATATTCAGCAATAATATCAGCAATTGAATCATACTAAGTAAAATTCAGCAAAGACAAAGCAATGAGAGGTGAACACAAATCACAAATATCATAAAGGTGTGATGCAATGTAATGAAATGATGCATGTCTGTCCTATCAGTACACATCCGCAAAATCACAGTTCAAAACCCATGGTGGACATTTCTGTCCATGTAACCTACCACAAAGCATGTGGCCCATCCCCTCAATATACATATCCCTCCACAAAGCGTGTGGCTCGACCCGTTTATTTCAAAATACCCGCCACAAAGCGTGTGGCCCAACCTCTTTGATTCATATCATTTCCTATCTCAGAACAACATATTAGGACCAATGCAATCAATTCATGTTCATATAATTTATGATAATAGCATGATATCAATAATAATTTTCATATCTCATATCAGTATAGTCATTTCACATGTCCAAAATAGTCAATAATCTCATCACATCGATCATACTAATACACGTCATTAGAATCTCATTTTACACCCCTCATCTCCATTTTTAAGGTCAATCATACATTTAATAACTCAGTCCAACTCTCATTACTCCCCAACGCATATAACAAGGAAATACTAGCATCTACAAGCTTAAACTGAGGTTTAGAAGTTCACTTGCCTCGAATAATCAAGCAATCACTCTGGGACTTGAGCCTTCCCTTTCCGAACAGTATCCAAATTACCACAAGCTAATCAAATAAATAATCACAATAATATTTTGAAACCAACAACACCCATATTACTATATGTCTAACCTAGACCCAAAAACTCACTCAAATCTATAATCGGGTTCCTAATCTTGATGCTAATTAACATGTCAACTCTTATATATTTTTTCAAAAAAATTCAAGCCTAGGGTTAGGTCTTAATTTCTCTAAATAGTATAATTTTGATGAAATTAATTTAATACAATACACCTAATATTTAATTATCTATCCTAATATATCAGAAACTTAAATTATAATATAATAACCATGAGCAAAACTTCAATTTGGGGACGAATAACACTACATCTCGATAAAGTATAGATTGAACCATTACAATTTCATTTCTACATTAAAAATAATGATTAGGCCATCATTGCAGAATGCCAGCCGCTTACTCCTATGCTTACCAAGTTCAATATACTTAACAGGTGTACTAATTTCCTTTTCTCTTCTTTTTTTTTCTTTTGCAAATCAACTACTTTCTCTTTTACAATTCAATATTATAATAATGGAATAAGAATATGAACCTAACTATAATCTTACCTGATTGTTCTCTCTTTTCTTTGCAGTATTTCTTTTTCGTCGTTCGAGCCGTGCAGGTAAGATTCTCACTTAATCTTTTTATGTTTTGTCTTCTAATTAATTATGTACTAAAAGTGAAAAACTCTACTACTTATTTTAATAAATATAGGACAAGTGGTATATAATATTAAATAAATTACTAATTTAGCCTACCAATTAAATGAATTATCTAAAATTACTCATCAACTAATTAACAGTAGTTAAATTTATGGGAAAGGGTCTTTTATGAAAGAAAGAGGACTAGTTCTCAAAATGATCTAAAGGGTCATTACATTATCCACCACTAAAAAACATGTTGTCCTCAAACATAAAGAAGGCGGAGGAAGAACAACCGAGCTACCAAAAGCCTAAGTTATGATCTTCTAGAATCGATATTCATCTCTCCAAGTGAGCTCCTCTTTAAGACCATTCCATCATGATAAACTGCTAAGAACTGAACTTTCAAATTGAACTTTGACAGATTTACAAATCAAGAGTGATTATCAGGCCACAGACTAACCCATGAACCGAAACTTACTGAATCATAACAAAACCACCACTTACTCATCTTTTCTCACATAACCACAATAAAGTCGGAATCAATATCGGTTACAATTAAAAGTGAACCTAAACCAACCACCCCACACTCATAATGCACAAACCATCACAGATCTTGTCAAGATTTTATTCTCACAACCAAATATTCCCAAGAGCTTAAGTTGTAAAGATATGATCTTTAGATATCGGGTACTCTTCATGGGAGAATAAACTTTATCTAACCCAAAGAAGGAAATAATCGAGTAACCACCTAACAAACGATACACCCAAGCATATAGAACCTATAATAACACTATCAAAAAGGCTAGATCAGTAATTATGATTGTAAATAACCCTTAAGAGAGGTAGCACTAGACTCATTCACCCCCACATTTAATTATACATAGTCGGAACGTGAACTCAACAATGAGATGTATCCTAAAACTATTGGTCATTGTAAATAACTATGGTAGCTCTTCCATAAATTCTCACAAGCAAGGTGGCACTTATAAAATCACTAGAACACTTCAACTGCCCGAAGGCAACACCAAATTCGTCATATCTGAACTGACCAAGTTTGCACAAGCATCCTACCCTACTAAGAGGTTATCACAAGATTGGTACACCCAATCCACAACTAGTAATTCATCTACAAAAGTGGAAACACGCATGGCATAAGTAGCGAATTATACTTCAAATCATGTCTGAAATAAAGTAGATGCTCACATAAGAATGTACGGAACCAAGGTCGAATAACATAAGATACTCCTTCATAGTGGCTATATCAAACATTTTCATTCATGTGACTCCATCTCTTTGACTTGTAGCTACCCACAATCAACCAGTCTAGTCCCCATTACAATAGTTGACATACTCAATTTATCAACCTTCACATACTCCTCACAGTACTCCCATGAAGTCAACACTCTTAACGCTAACAAAACATCATAGCCACACCAGTCATTATCGCCTTCACATATTTAGAACTATAACTCCCTCTCTTTCTATTTAGGCATTCCATGACGGATGCAGGTCATACCCAAGGCTGATAACACTAATTTCAAATCTGCAATATTTTTTCATCGAGGTAAGGCTATTAAATCATGCTCAGTATCAGCTCTACACAATATTTCACCTACTAACTTTCAACTACCATTCAGACCATCATATTCATGCCAAAACTTAGAGTTTTGGTCACCTCAATAATTCTGTATATTATGAGCACATAACCTCTATTTACCCTTTAGTGTCAATGTAACGCATCACAATAGTCTGTATAATCCATCAGCAAAGTAGTATCAATCCAATTCAAAATCTCTAATAACCATGAAGAATTATATCCCATCTTTTAGTGCATTCATAAGTCACCTACCAAAATTTGGGCAATCTAACCCTCTCATAAAAAATAGAATCCTTGATACCTCACTGTTTGTCACCCAAACAAAAACAAAACATTCAGAACAGTCATCTTTACATCCCATATAATTCTGTGTTGTACCAATCCACACTATATATTCATATCTAAACTCAAAAGCAAAAATTCATACAACCTTCAACTTTGAACTATAGATCTACACGTGATGTCTTATTTATTTATAATTCTTAACTTGTATCCACGCACAATGTTTCTAGGACATTCAAATTCTTAACTAATACTCATGATCCAATCCTAAATGCTTAAACTCTTTGATACACTAGATTCTTGTTCCTTTCTTTAATTCATATATCATTATTATTTCTTGGCCAAGAATTCACAACTTTTTACCTTTTACCTTAAACCAAGATCCTCAAATAAAGACTTTATTGAGCTCTTTCACAATCAAAAGTAAATAACTCTACAATCTAGACCATGCACCAGTCCTTCCAAATGCTGAATAATCGACACAATCAATCATTTTATTACCTTGCCAATCCATACTTTTGACAACCAACTACCACAAATCTAGACTTAAAATGTAAAACCTAAATTTTGATTCAAACCATGTAAACCAGTCGACTTATCAATTGACATTAGCCTATATCTTGAAGATTTTATGAAATCACATACCTTAGTTTATCATTAAACACCTATCCAACAATCTTACAATGGCCCTCATTAGGAAGACAAATCGTGTCAGCCATCAAACTCGAAACCACTATAGAACTTACCATTATAGTAGAGCCGAATATTTGTGGACTCAACTCTTGAAGTATACTCAACCCGATTGATGAACACCAAATACTATTATTATAACTAGAGCAAGATGGATGAATTCACGTGTTCCAAACCTAACTCTCCAACATCCTTGAAGTTGAATTCTTAAACTTTGCAATCAGAATAAGTATTTTTCCTCTCGCCTTATTTCGAAGGCCAAACTACACCCTACTAAATCTCCTATTATAAGTTGAAATTCATTTTAATTCAACTCAAGAGGTTTCAAACACATCATAAAACTTTTTATAACTATTCTACTCACCAAATAGTATCAAACCACAATTTTAGATACCTACAAGTCGTTATTACCATAACAAATTCATTGAACCAATTTTTTTATCATATTGTTACATCCTGATCATAATCCATTACGAACTCTTACTACCATTATGATCAGTAGGCATTGTCAACATCTCGAGGTTAACCTTATCATTAACATAATATGTTAAACCTAGCTATACCAACAAAACTCAAAGGACTCCAATTTTATACGCATTTTCTTACTAAAATCTTTAATTTCCTTGACACAAGTATACTCGCTGGGACTTTCTTTACCCATAATCTCGTCATTTTGATATCGATTCACTCCCTTAGAGTTACAATGAACTCGGCAATACCCATTTAGAATCCTCATAATACATTTCACATTCAAAACATGTTAATACCGTGACATACATCCACCACTAGAACTCTTCTTATAAATAATGCTTGACCCAAGCGTCCGTAGTAACAAACTAGTTGGTTTCTCAAATATGAATGTAATATCGAATCTCATTATATAAGCATGTGATACAATTGTTAACTCCTTAAGTAGTTCATTTTTGCACTTGTCTCTATATACCACTAGTACCACACCATGAAAGTCCGGTAGATCCACCACTAGAGCACATTATACCCACTGAATAAATTACACCCAGATAGTCTACTCCTTCCTACCCTTAAGTAACGGCCATACATTATCAAAGCATTTCAGTGATATGCACCATTTCATAGGCTAGGCCAATAGTAGAAGCAACACAATACATGACCTAACGAGGTAAATAGAGGTGTCGCGATAGTAGACTTATAATAACCTTTCCTGATATACATCCACCCTATCAAACCGTCGTAGAAATTCTGATATCAATTGGTGCAAAATCATCCTCATCAAACACTACGTAACTGACTGTAGTCTCCAAAGTCACAGTGCTAAGTCACAGTGCTCATAACATAGTCATTACTCTAATTATACCATTCTCAATTGTATAACCACTTCAAACATCGGGTAGTCTACACAAGCACCATTCTCGATGCGGAACTGCTAACTAGAAATATTAGGCGTTTATGTAATCCTTCAAACCATTGTTCCTCTTCCCATACCATATCCTCAAAGTACATCATTGATCCACAACCTTAATCACATTTTTCAAATTGTTGCACATTACAAGCCTGACTGCATATTTTTTTCATAAGTATATCACTTCCGCCTCAAAATTAGATCTAATATGAAAACTATATAACGACATGTCGACTATATGCACGCAGAACCAAGCATGAGTCACCACTATAAATAAGAGAATGGAGTGAAGCAATAGGAATTAGATCAGATTAAGAACGTACGATAGAGAAGCAAGAAGTAAAGATATTTTCTAATATTCTCGATGCCTCTCGAAGATAAGTAAAGATGTCTCTATACAGATCCTCGAGACTCAACTTACACTTGACTTGCACACATGGGAGACCTATGAACCTAGGGCTCTGATACTATTTTGTAATGATCCAAATCCGGGTGTGATGGAGCATATCTCAACCCACCGAGATAAGTCAGCCTAATGAAAAGTAAATACGGAAGAAAATGAAATGAATCAAAGTTTAACTTAATCAAAAACACGTAAAATAAACTCAAAATCTCCCAAGACTGATTGTCATGTGTACAAGCCATAATAAATTACTAGAGTATAAAAGAAAATATAGTCACAATGTATTTGTCTCTAGAATAGGACTAAAACATAATAAAAGAGTAAGAGGTGTCCATAAGATAGATATAACAGCTACCTCAATACTCGAAATGATAGCCTTGGATGTGGAAGAAAAAACTAGGACATCAAGAAGGTCCGGGCTCACAACATACATAAGTATAGAAGCAAGGGATGAGTGCCAAACAATATGGTATTCAACAGGTAGACAACTAAAATTAAGCAAAGCGAAATAGATACAGGTACTCTAGTTTTCCCAACCAAACCTCCTCAACTACAACCTATATGAAAATAAGCCCAACTCTTTATTTTGTACAGTAATAATACAGAGTTCATGAATAGTCAGCAATAATGTCAGCAATAATCTCAGAAATTGAATCATATCAAGTCAAATTCAGCAAATACAAAGAGATGAGAGGTGAACACAATTCACAAATATCATAAAGGTGGGATGCAATGCAATGAAATGATGCATATCTTTCCTATCAGTACATATCTGCTGAATCACAGTCCAGAACCCATGGGGGACATTTCTGTTCATGTAACCTACCACAGAGCGTGTGACCCATTCCCTCAATATACATAAACTACCAAAGAGAGTGTGGCCTGAACCCTTTATTTCATATCATTTCCAGTCTCAGTACAGTATATCAGAACCAATGCAATTAATTCATGTTCATATAATTTATGATAATAGGATGATATCAATAATAATTTTCACATCTCATATCAATATAGTCATTTCACATGTCCAAAATAGTCAATAATCTCATCATATTGATCAAATCAATACACATTATTAGATTGTCATTTTATACCCCTCATCTCTATTTTTAAGGTCAATTATACATTTAATAACCCAATCCAATTCTCATTAATCCCCAATGCATATAACAAGGAAATACTAGCATCTACAAGCTTAAACTGAGGTTTAGAAGTTCACTTGCCTCGAATAATCAAGCAATCAGTCTGGAACTTGAGCCTTCCCTTTTCGAACAGTATCCAAAACCCCAAAATTAAATCAAATAAGTAATAAAAATAATATTTTGAAACCAACAACACCCATATTAATATATGTCTAACCTAGACCCAAAAACTCGCTCAAATCTATAATCGGAGTTCCTAATCTTGATGCCAATAACATGTTAACTCTCATATATTTTTAAAAAAAATTCAAGTCTAGGGTTATTTCTTAATTTCTCCAAATAGTATAATTTTAATGATATTCATTTAATACAATACATCTAATATTTAATTTTCTATCCTAATATAGCAAAAACTTAAATTATAATATAAGAACCATGAGCAAAACTTCTATTTGGGGATGAAGTACACTACATCTCAATAAAGTATAGATTGAATCCATTACAATTTCATTGCTACATTAAAACTAATGATTATGCCATCATTGGTCATCATTGCAGAATGCCAGCCGCTTACTCCTATTGTTACCAAGTTCAATATACTTAACAGGTATACTGATTTCCTTTTCTCTTCTTTTTTTTTGCAAATAAATTAGTTTCTCTTTCACAATTCAGTATTATAATAATAGAATAATAATATGAACCTAACTATAATCTTACCTGATTGTTCTTTCTTTTCTTCGCAGAATTTCTTTTTCATCGTTCGAGTCGCATAGGTAAGATTCTCGCTTAATCTCTTTCTCTTTTCTCTTCTAATTAATTATGTACAAAAAGTTAAAAATCTTACTACTTATTTTAATAAATATGGGATAAGTTGTATATGAAATTTAAATAAATCAATAATTTAGATATCAATTAAATTAATTATCTAAAATTACTCATCAACGAATTAACAGTAGTTACTGAATAGTCCAAAATTTTTAATTTAAATTTATGGAAAGGGTCTTTTATGAAAGAGAGGTCTAGTTCTCAAAATAACCTAACGGGTCATTACATCCTCATATTGTCATCCTTTTTCTTAACAAACAAGACACCCCACGGAGAAGCATTAGGACAGATTAAACCTTTATCAAGAAGTTTTTGAATTTGAATCTTAAGTTCCCTTAGCTCAGCCGGAGCTATGCGATAGGGAGGAATAAAGATTGGTGAATGCCCGGCTTCAAATCAATACAAAAATCTATATCCTTATCCAGATGCACACTGGGAAAATCAGTAGGAAGTACCACTTTAAATTCTTAAACTTCAAGGATGGAATGGATGGAAGGGGAATCTACATCAACATATCGAATATGAGCATAATAAGCTAAATAACCCTACCCCACCTATTTTCTAGACTTGGGGAAAATATTTTCACACCCCGAATCTATACCCGAGGCATGGTCAGCATTCAGAAATCATTGTTGGTTCCCAAGCAAACCCCTGGTCTGGCGAACTACTAAGCAGAAGACCTAACTCATAGAAAAATATAACTCAGGTGGGCATATAAAAGAATATAAATGTAACTTCTCAAATTTAATCTCAAATACTCAATGTATACATAAAGGAAAGATTTAAAACATAATCTCTAAAATTAAAAATATGCTCAATACTCTGTCTACATCTAGTCTATGAAGCCTCTAACTGCCTTTGTATAGGCATCGGAATAGGTCCATGACTACCTCAAAGGACTAATAATAAATACCAAATAAAATGACTAAGAGCTCATCCGAATACAAAGAGGTGTCGCAAAAATTTGGATGTAAGGTGATCTTCAATGGTGCGCCTATTGAGGATCTCTAACACTTGTATTTGCATCATAAAATGATGTAGCATCGAAAGATGTCAATACATGAAATGTAGAGTATGTAAAATAGATGAAAAGAAACATACTCAAGAATACTAAGATGAATACTTACTGAAATAACTCAACTCAATAGAGAATGCAATATATAAGGAAGACAATAATTTAAAAGATATGAATAGGTAAATGCAACTCAGTATAAAAATAATATTTCTCTTATGGAGTTTCTCTAACCGACAACCATCACTATGAGCATCATGATAATAAATCGAACTGATGTTGTTGACAGGACCGTCCAATACCTTGCCAAGGTAAGGTATGCAAACTCATATCATAGATCCATAAAAGTCTGTATCAAGGGCTGAAGTGAGGAGTCATCCAAACCAACAACACGATCCTATCCTACGTTGGCTACGTAGTTTATAGGATTTGAGTTGTTCTAAACTCTTATCCAAATTAGTTCTTAATAATACTCGCAAAATATATAATTATGATAATGAACTCAAGTGAGTGTAGGTACTAAAAATATCATCTCATTAGTCTCATTGGACTTTACATAATTTAACTTAACTCTTCTCAACTCATAACTTCTTTTTTAAATAGTTTTTCTCCTCAACTCAGTGAATTCATAAAAATAGATTCTATTTCTCAACTCGATCTAAACATAAATATTTAGATGCATTATTACTCAACTCATTTAGACTTGACAATGATCATGGTCATATCAGTGAATGAAAGACTTTTCAAACTCAAATTCATGCTCGAACTCATTCTCAAACATGAACAATATTTTTAAGAACTTAAACTCATAGGGATAATCTCAATATTAATAAATATAAAGGGAACTCAATGAAAGATTATATAACTAACTCAGAAACTCAATTTAACGGGATTGAAAATCAATCTCAAACTCATACTGACTGAATAAAAATGTAGGGAACGAGGACGAACACAGTCCCATATTATGATTAGCCTAACATACCTGGAATGATTAATATCTAAGCAAAACTTGACGAACTTGGTTGAAGCACTTGAACCCAAGATTTTCTCTCTTGCTCTCAAAATATTTTAAGTGATAATAAAAGAAAAGAATTATTGGGTACTGATTAGGGACATATTTTAGTACCAAAACCTCAGGGTTTTGGTTCAGAAAAAGAACAAAAAAACTCATCTACCCTGTATTAAAACTGTCACTAGGCCATTTAAAAGTTGACCTACGGGCCGTAGGAACTCCTACTAATTGCAGAAGATCGATCGTAGATTCTGCGGACCAAATATAGGACCTACTGGATCTTGTCAAATTGAGCCTGCGAACCCATTCTATGGGTCGTTGACCCTAAGATGAGTCATACAAAGGGGCTCATGGAACTCAACTGGGGAACTTGGGCTTTGGGTTTATGGACCCTTCCAAGGGTCGTAGACCCTGCTCATAAAATCAGGAGCTACTTGAATGTGACACTTGAGTCTATGGGGTGACTATAAGGGTCGTAGAGTTTCATATGGATTGGAGGGATAGATCGTCGAATGGGGTCTTGGAGACTGGGCTAGGTCACTCTTACGGGCCCTTTCTACGGTCCAAAGAATCTTCGACGAGCCATATAATCCACTCATAGAATGGATCTCAGAAATTCAAATTTTTGCTAAGTTTTTGGACCTTTTACGAGCCCTACCTATGACTCATAAAGCCTTCTGTGGGGTCATAGGGCCCACTCATAGTCCACTGGCAGTGTATTGTTTATCACTTACTCTGGGCTCTTCAGAATTAATCAAAGTTAGAATAGTACGGGGTGTTACACATATGACCTTAGTTGGCTTAGGCTTGTACACCACCTCTCACTCTAACCTTTGCCCTACTTGGGATCTCTAGAGCCATAGTCTTAGAATTAAAGTTAACCACATCATAGTAGGGGGAAACTAAGTCATGCCTAATATCACATCAAAATCAGTCACACCCAGAATAACCAAATTATTCCAAGTCTAAAAACCCATAAGACAAGATAAACAGGATAGATATGGTTGACTACAACAGACTCTCCAACTAGGGTGGAAACATGGATGGGGGCGTCAAGTATATCACAAATCAAGTCAATTACCAAAGCAAATTGTACCGACACATAGGAGTACATAGAACCTGGATAAAATGACACAATAGCCATTCGGTCACAGACAAGAAGAGTACATATGATCATTACGTCAGACGCCTCAGCCTCTACCCTGCTCAGAAAAGAAACAATTGTGCCTTATCATCCTAACAGGCAACTACTTTGTTTGGGTGCACAACTTCTCTACCTCCATTACCATTTTCTCGGCCTCCACGTCCTCTCTGATTTCCTCTTCAGCCACCTTATAGACATCCTCTTCCATTATTACCTCTACCCACTGGTATCACTACCCTAGTCTTCTACTATACTGAATCGGTGATGCAGGGGTGTGGGCATACTCTCCTCATATGCCATGGTTCTTCATTGTTAAAGCTATTATGGTCAAGGAACATCCTACTGGCTAGCGAATATGAATCTCCCTGACCATTCAAAGAATAATAATTTATTAGAGCCCTTGAATAACCACCTGTAGACGTGGGCATGACTGATTGAATCGGTCAAAATGCAAATGTTTGTCGACCTGAACCCCTGGAGTAAGAACCATTGAATTTACCTACATTCTTGGGCTTCTTAGACAAAGCCTTAGCCTGCTCATCTCGTCGAACTCCTTCTACCTTATTCACAAAATTGGCCACTTCATTAAAACTCCTACCTACAGAGGTCATGTGGACAAAAAAACCTACAATTTGGGATTCTAACCATTGACAACAACCGGATCCTCTCTTCCTCAGTGGTCACATACTGTATGGCATATCTGGACAAGGCGTGGAATTAGCCTAATAAATGGGTACAACCATGCTACCTTGTTCAAGCATCATGAACTCATCTTTCTTCTGATTTCTCAAAGTCTAGGGTATATACTTTTCTAAAACAAGGTATAGAATTGGATCCAAGTGAGAGAAGGTAGGACTGGCAACCTACATTACACAAAGTCTCTCCACCATTATTTTGCCCTACCCTAATGCCAGAAAGTCACAAACTCAACCCCGTGCTCATGCATAATACCCTACTTGTGAAGCCTCTCATAACAATATAAGATGAATTCATAAGCATCCTCACTCTCAGAACCATGGAACATGGGAGGCTTTAGCTTTAAGAATTTAGTCAGCATCTCGTGCACCATGCCAGTCATCACCGGGCCTAGAAATGGACGGAAGAAGGCATCAGTACCCAACACTCCATCTATTTTGGGGACCGTAGAAGTAAAGGGATGAGTGATTGGAGCTTGGGTAACTTGCAACATGGGAGTGGCTCCATAACCATCAAATCAACTAAAAAACGTTAGTACCTGTTGAACCATCACTGGACATCCCAACATGTGTTCCCTCTTCTGGTTCCACATCTTCCTCAATATCATTCTCTACATTCTTTTCCACCTCAGTATGGGGTGAGGGAGAGGCCTCTTCACTTGGTACGTTCTCAGCTTGAGCTTCACCTCTAATAGGTATTGCACTTCCTAAGCCTCTACCTCTGCCCCTACCCCTTTTTGCCTCTCCCTCTACTACATTTTCTCATACTGGCTCTCTTGCTGGCTCATCTTCCTGAGCTAGTGACCTTACACCATTATTTCACATGTTAATCATCTATAAACAGAAGAGTGAAAGATATTAGATACCAATTTGGATCACCAGATACAAATTGGAATAAAGTTATAGCAAAAAGGGAGAAGAAGATGAGAGGTTTCCTACAGTCCTATAGCCTCATGAAGAAAGTTAGAAACGTCTCTATATCATTCTGTAAGACTCTACTAGACTCATTTTTTTACAATGAGATCAACAAACCTAGGGCTCTGATACCAATTTTGTCACGATCTCGACCCATCATGAATGACACTCACACTAACTATCTTGTGGGAGAACCAACACTACACCAGAAACTAAATAGACTATCAACTAATAAGCAGCTAAATATGTGAAAATTATTTAAATAAATAGTTCAAAAACTGAGTTCCCATAATACACAGGAGATATGTCAAACAAATGCATAAAATACTCCCTAGAACCTAAAAATCGTTGTAGGCAAAAACTGAGTTCCCATAATACTTAGGAGATAAGTCTGAAGGGAATGGACTAAGAACCAAGATGAATCCATGGCAGCGTGAAAGAACTGGCTCATCTTTGAATTCGAAGAAGTCAAGAGCCTCCTGAAGATGCTCTGTACTCAACAAAGAAAGAGCAAGTGTAGTATGAGTACTCACACAACTATTTTTCATGACCCAATTTCTCAGGTCATGATGGCTCCTACTATGACCCACCAGTAGGCAAGCCGATCTATATCCCAGAACTGCAAGTAATGGTATGTCAGGGTAGAAGAACAGTAATCTAACCTAAAATAATAAAGTAATAACAGGAGGATACAATGAACGGGTGGAAGCAACCACATATATGTACAAATAAAATGATCCCTCCTAGAACCTAGAAGTCACACGTACAGAGCTGCAAATAAAAGAGTAAAAGTCCCAAAAGTGGACCATGGAAACAGAACTATCTAAAAAGTAAAAGACATGCAAAATATATGTATAAAAAGAGATGGGAAAATCCAAAATGCAGTGTGCTCACCCTCACCTGTGATCATGACTGCAGCTGGCTCAAATCAACGTCGTTAGCTAGTACTCGGACCTGCATCACGAAAACAGATGCAGAGTGTAGTATGAGTACCAAAAAAAAAGTACCCAGTAAGAGGTAAGGTCACAAGCTGAGTTACTTCCAAGCTAAGGCTTAGACTATAAGACTCAAGTCTGCTATATCAATCTACATGGACCTAACCTTCCAAAACAACGTCGGAGAAGGTCTAAGGCCCAACGACAATAAAACTGTGCAAGTCTAAGAACACTATTCTAAGCCTAGACTAAGGCCAAACATGCTTCCAAATGTGTTACCATAAGCACAACATTCATTATAGTATAGGAACAACCAAAAACCACAGGAGTCGTGCTTACACAGTCCAACAACTACCCGCAATAAGGCCTAGGACATGGATTCTAGGTATTTATCATGCTCGATACCCAACCCCACCATACTCATAAAAATCAATATATAATCGCCTAAATATGCTCAGTCTTACAAAGGGAAAACTATAGCCTACCTGTAAGCCGACCACACGAGCTCCAACTCACGAAACTTGAGCTTTTCCCTTCTGAGTGGCCTCTGAATGCTTCCACTCTATCAACAATGGAATCACAATGTTAATACGATCGTTATGACACTAATATTATCGAATTCAGAGACAACTAATTTTGAGGTCAAAATGGGAAATATGGGATCCACGTTTGGAATTCTGAATTGACCCCAAAATAGGTTCTAAACATCTCCCCCAACTCAAAAGTTAATTTGATAAACAGTACGGGGTTGGAAAACTAAGAAAGACGGGCATGCTCGAAAATTCTCATAATTAGAACTAAGAAGGTGAAAGAAAGAAGCAACTTTGAGCAGCTACTTCTCACAAATGATACCCTCATGATCCAAACCAAACATACTACGATGATACTTACAAAAATAACCATAATCAAGCCTCAAGAATCACTAAAAATGGAGTTAATTGGCCAAGTTGAAAATCTACAAAGTTCAACAAAACACCATTCCGAAAATAACTAAACTAGCAGATCATTATGAATTCTCACCTAACACGAAGCTTCCCTTCACTTTTCCAAGCTCACCACTAGATTCTTCATGAAATTCTCTTGAATTTGGACCTTTGAATTGCCTAAATTGAGATTGAAATAAAGAAAATATCAAGGTTTGAACCTGAGAGTTATGGCTAAGTTCGTATTTCTGGTCTTAATTAATAGACTAGATAGTTGCCCTTCGCGATTGCGGGGACACGTGTTGCGATCCCGATCGAGACCAGCTCCCAAATAGACTATCACGATCACGAGGGTAAGGTCTCACAATTGTGAAGGCCAACTAGGGCAAACCCCAGTTAACTCTTCGCGAACGTGATGAGGAAAGCCACCAGCACTAGATATTGGGTTCAAATATTCTGACGGGATGCTCGAAATTCATTCAGAATCTCATGCGCACAATTAAGATATGCTACCCCACAAAATTCGATGTTCTGGACTCAATGGTACAGTCAAAAATTCCATATGAGATCATTGCGAATGAAAGTGGGTCCCACACCCAAGGGTCATTTTGAGCCAAATTCCACAACGGGCCTGTGAATTAGATCAGAAGACTCAAGAAGTGAATGAAGGGTCGTTCTAGACCAAACTAGATATTTCAAAACTAACCGCGCTATTAAAATTTTCATCCGAGCTTGTTTTCCAAGAATGTTGATCAAAGTCAACTATAGGTCAAATTTCAAAGGTAAAAGCGCTAAATGGTCCTAAACTCGTACCGATTGATTGGTACTCTTTTCAACCATGCTATTAGCCTAATTTGGCCATTTCAGAGCTGATGGAACTGCCATAATTCCGTTCTAAGATATTTTTCCATAAGTTATGACCAAAGTTAGCTTTTCAAGTTATAACAATTTCCAAATAGGGAAACAGACCTAAAACCCAAACGAACGACCAAGCGATCGAACAGGAAGTGCCAGAAAATCATAAATAACTTAGGGTCGCTACAGAAATGCTCTAAATAACACAATGAATGTTTAAATTTAAAAATGACCTGGAAGGTCATTACACCATTCTAGTGAGTGAAATATGAACTAGAAACCACAACATAGTACAGCAACAAAATACATAATCATATCACAATTAAGATAATTTGTAAAATAATATACAAGTCAACATACTCAATCACAACACAACTTTCCAAAAATGGTCCTCACATGGGACCCATACCCAAACTGTTAGTGTGCAGGCATAATGCCCATTTCAATAGTTAGTGTACTGCGTGGTACCTAATCAAATTGTACTTACGTCGTACCAGATCCAAATGTACTGACTTGGTACCTCATTCAACATGATGTCACACATTATAATCACAACCACAATGAATAGGCTTACACACTTACACAATCAAGTAATATATTCATTGCATGCAGTTTGATCACAGATGATCACTTTACCTCATGTTCTTTCCTCTTCCCTAATCATATATAGTGAAGTAGTTAACAAGCACATATAACATAAACGGAAACATATAACCATCATCTACCATGAAACTAGCCTTTGGAACTCTAAAAAATTAGAGTTTCCCCTTTTTCAAAGCTTTGACTCGTTCTTAGTCTAAAACAAATTAAGAACACAAGTAATAAATAAAAAATGACCTAATTTATTCGGATTATAACAAAATCCTAACCCTTGGAAAATTTCATGATCTTATCACCAAAATAGGGCTTTTCCCACCATAGATTTTAGGCCAAGAACTCTCCCTAAGATAATTACCATGAATTCTATGTTCTAAGAATCAAAATACAAGTTAGGGGAGAGATTGACTTACCTTTAGATGAAGAATTGATGGAAAATTGAAAGAAGTAGCCCTAGGTCGCCCTTTTTCTCTCCAAAAATGAAGTTTCAACAAAACTAAAGTTTTTGGGACTTTTACCCGATAAAACTTGAGTCTGACCCGCCATAGCAACCCCCGCCATGTCGAGATTAATCCCACCACATCGGGTTTAACTGAGACAACAACTCGAATTTCTTTTCCCAAACTCCCATTTCACAACACAACCTCAAACAGTAACTTTCAAAAAAAACCTTTCACGCCAAGATCAATTCCAGAAGTTCTACTTGCCTGAATTCGATTCCATAAAGTCGTATGGGCTCCTTAACGTCTTGACTATAATCTGAACAATCAACACCCAAAAATCAACTCAAATCCATTATCAGATTGTCCTTGATCTCACCTGACTTAGATTTCGTCCAAGTATGGCTAAATCTCAAAAATTTTAAGCTACTACTCAAAAGTTTTCTAACCTAATTCTCTTCCCCATTAGTTTATCCATAACGACGGGAATGAGTCGTTAGAAGGATGTAGTTTGATACCCATTGAAATGGATTGCACTTTTCTTTTCCTCCAGTTTTAGAGCAGTTTTCAATCGATTATTTTTTTATCGTCTCTATTTTATTTTTTTTGTGTTTTCCCCAATTAAACTTCTTTAACTTAATTTTCTATGAATTTATGATTGTCGTAAGTCTGTATTTTTATTTGGGCTCAAATTATCCATTTATGACCTTTATTGAAAATTTGTTAACTACTAACCAAAGTTCTAAAGTTACAGTTGATCGCTTCAAAGAAATTAACTTTAAACATTACAATATGCCCCTCATTTGGAATTCTCATCATATTTTTAAAGATTATTTGCAGTTATTATATTTTATTAATCATTATGTGTATATCTTCATAGAATTTTAATTCATTCTAACGGATCGATATAAAATTATACGGAATACACGTGCAACACTAGTGTCCAGAAACTAGTTATAATAAAAGTTGGAAGAATACCAATTTGCCCTTATACTAAATCTATATATTATAAAATATCTAATTATTTAGTAAATATTAATTAATTATCAAAAAATATTACTAAATCTCATATTATATTCCTTATTAATATTTTTATTACATATATATATTAGTCTCTATTTAATTTCTTAATGTTACTCTTTAATTCTTTTAATTTTCAAAAATACGCTATTATCACTGGAAAACATTAATTATGAGAAAGATGTTTAGGAAAATGAACAATCATTAACTTATGTCATTTTGTCTTCTTGAAATTCCTTTTTTTGTTTGTTTTAAAAAATCCCATTTGTGTGCTACGTTTAAAAAAAACATACAAGAGGTTTTTTCTTTCCTTTTTTATGTGTAATTGTGCATTAAGATTCGAATTACTCCATTATGTTAATGCTATTAAAATATGATTTTTATTAGATAAAACGGATTTTTATAAGTTTCTAAAATTATGAAAAGCTAAATAAATATCTAAAAAGTGGGTGTTTGCAGTTATTATTATATATTATATTCATTGCTAGAATTTTAGGCATTTTATTGTAACATTTCCAAATAATGAATATATCAAAGAGAAGATAGAAATACACATCCAAGAAAAAAAATGTATAAAGAAAAAAAAAGAATTCATTTCCTCAAGTCTTGCTCTCTCATCTTTATATGTTTTACTAAAGTTTTCTTCCGATTATCAAATATTCTTAGATCGTTAGTTGTGTTAGCTGGGAATGCGCATGATTTTTTTTAATTCTTCTTACTACAATTTAAAAAGGATATATATATATATATATATATATATATATATATATATATATATATATATATATATATAATACTGCCAACAGAGGTTTATGAAATTTACACATATTATACATTAGCCAACATGTAGTATTTTAGCTTCCTCATTCAAATATTTTTTTTTGTATAGTTAGTTATTTTTACTTTATGAATTTTAAGTCAAATTTTGTCACTCCCCGAGAGGATTCCCTAGGCGTGGCCGGGCACTCGAACCGTTGTTGTCCCCAAGTGAACCACTTGGTCTGATCAATTATTCAATCACTCAGTGAAAGACTTAGATAAATCCAAGAAGACATTCAAGTGGGCCAACAATCAACAACTCAATAAAAGAATAGTTTAAATAACCAGTTCAAATCAACTCAATATCAAAAGAATAGTTTTTTTTTTCAAAACAAGTTTCAAAAGGGGAACATCAACTCTACTATGTCACTGTCTCTATCATGCTTATGAAGCCTCTAAACTGACTCTGAATAGGTACCGGGATAGGTCCACGGGTATGTCAAAAGAACTACTCTAGTAAAGACAATCAATTAGAATAAAAAGATCCCTCCAAAAGCTAGTAGGTCTCACCAAAATACTTGATGAAATTGGACCTTCAACAGAACTCTTGTTAAAGATCTCTATCACTTGTGTCTTCATCATAAAACTATGTCGGTCAAATGGCGTCAGTAAACGAAATGTACAAATATGTAGAATAGTTGATAGAAAATACGATCAACAATACTCAATATCATGCAACTCACTCAAGGGACTCAACTCTGAAATTGACTCAACTCAATAAGCATGCAAGTTTAAAAATAAATGGTGCTTTGAAAATATACTCAATGATATGCAACTTAACCAAATCAAACCATTCATTTTAGGGAGATTCTCTAACCGTCAATCATCACTTATGAGCTAGTGATGATACAACGCTTTGCACTGCCATTGCCACAGCCATCCAATACCTTGCCATGATAAAGGACGATCAACCTCATTGGATCCACAATCAATCAAAGTCCATCATTTTGAGACTATAGAGGCATAGTTTATGGGGTTTGTGTTCACTACTAAAAAAAGGTCAAAAAATGACGCAAAAAAGCGATAAACTACATTGCTTTTTTGGTCAAACTCGACAGAAAAGTGACGCAGTCACTTACGTCACTTTTTTGCTCGACGCTTTTTAACAAAGCGACGGACAAGGTCATAAAAAGCGACGGACTGCATCGCTCCTAAATTTTTTAATTAAAAATATATTTATATATATAAAAAACGACGAACTCCATCTTTTATTTTTTTTTTAAAAAAAAGTAATTATTTAATATAAAGACTGATAAATGGTCGCCGTCCGTCGATTTTGTTCTTGGTGTTCTTAAAAATTTCCAGAAAAGCGACAGACATAGAGTCCCAGTCCGTCGCTTTTCTGAAAAAAAAATTAAAAAATTCCATAAAAGCGACGGACTCTGCCATATTTTTGACAGCAAAAACCTGCAATTTCTGTTGCTCACCTGCAATAAAAATTCAGTTCATTTTATAGCAATTCAGCTCATTCAAACACAAATAACAATAAATAAAATACGCAAAATACATAATAACAAACATAATTAAATACTTAAAACGAATAAAGTTATAATTTAGAATGATTTAAAGTGTTTCAAAGTTAACAAAAAAATTCAAAATGTTCATAAACTAACATAGGGAACATAAGGATTATTTGCTATGTATTCATCACTCCTGTCGGATTCATCAGGAGTGGACCCTCTTGAACAACGGGTCGGAGGCTGACGGACGAGGTTGAGCACTTGTTCTTTAATTTGCTTAACATGTTCATTCATACGTTTTTGCTCCTCAACCCTTTTTTTCTCAGATTCTGCCAATGCACGTGTAAGTTCTGTAATTTGCTGAGACATTGCAGCTATCTGAACCCTAACAATGGCCTCATCTTGACGCGATGATCCAATACCTTCTAAACCTGATTGGAGTCGTCGTACATTATTCCTAGAGCCCATTCCATATATTCGGCCTTTGTGGCTGCCTCCAGCCACTTTTTTTGTCTAAATTTGAGTGGACTGTTCAGACGTTAGCTGGATCGAATCTCCTATATCACGTATGTGCCGCTCATAATCTTGCTACATATTAAAAGATAGATGTTATAATCAATATATATATATATATATATATATATATATATATATATGTATGTATTAAAAATAAAAGTTAGAATCAAAATATATTATACATTATATTAAATAACTTACATAGGCTTGTTTGGCTCTTTCCTCCACCTATTCATCCGAATCCGACGCATTAGTCTTTTTCTTCACATGAGTCTTTTTAAAGACTTCATGATGATAGGGAGTGTGTCCCAATTCTTTTTCCTATAAATAAAAATACAATTAATAAAATAATATTTTGTCAAATAATTTATTTAAAAAAATGAATTTAAACTTAAAATTTAGAAACCTTACCATTTCCTTCTGAAATGTACCAACACTCTTTGCACCTCCGGTGTGCAACGAGCGACCCTTTAGGCTGGCTCTTACTTTTGTTCCTTATTCGAACAAAGCCTTGAATTCTTCGGTATCCCAATACCGTCATAATTCTTTAAAGATATGAGGCAGCATCCAACTCGAAGGTTCCCGATCATTCCTAGCTTTCTTTAGTCAGCTAGACAGTCTGACGCTCGCTTTTCTTTCAAAAGTGATCGCAATGACCATATTGTACCTTGGCTCCCAGGTACATAAAATCTAAAAAAATGAATAATGTTAAATAATTAGTTAAGTAAAGTATAGTAAAAATATTAAATGTAACTTAAAAAATATATTTAAGCATATATATACCTTGAATTCATTAAACATCGTCTAGCGGATACTGTTTGAAATCTCCCGCCAAGAGTGATAGAGCTCAGTATATAGCCTCCTAACACTCTCCTGAAGAGCCCTAGCAGCCTCCTTCGAACGATTCCACGTGCAAGACACATAATAAACATGTAATAAGTTCATGAATAATTTATTAATATAGCAAATATAAATAAATAAAATATTAAACTTACGAGGATCCATCACGCTCAATCATGAGTCTCTCATGTTTTTCCCTCTGCCTAGGAGCTAATCCAGGCACATCATGTACTGCCTCTGGTCTAGCAACAGAAGAAGGTGAAGCTGATGTTGTAGGAGTGTCACTCTCAACACTAGAATCTCTAAGTCTCAGAGTAGATATGTGAGGAGACTGAGATACGGGAGATGGAATTGTGAGAGATGGAGTAGAAAAAAATGATAATCTAGGGGGTCGAGCAATAACCTCTGTGGGTAGCTAGTAGGTTTGATCATATGAAGTATATCTGACCCGTGAAGAAGAAGAAGCACTGCGTGGTCGGCGGAAGTGACTATGGTAAACTAAAGGATCCATAGTCCCAAAAGGCACAACATTAATATGTGTAGGACTAGCTTAGCGGTGCTGCATCTCTGGCGCTAAAGAAATATGTCCTGGGATATCCTCAGGATCAACAAGTCTCCTAGACTTCTTTTTACTTCTACCAGAATGGCTAACCCCAAGATGATCTCGGGATCTATCACCATCACCAGATGACATCTGTATGTAAAGTAACAATACAATATATAAAAAACATAAAGCAACATGCATAAGAAAATTCTGCTTAGTTGATATATCATAAGTCACTACGCCTTCAAACTACAATTGTTTAAGCTCATATATCAATGGCTATAGATAGATATCAATCAAACTTTTAGGATTACGAGGAGCTGGAATAACACAGCTTAGAAAGATGTACGGACTTGTCATGCACATTTCAGGAGAAAGGTTGTACGGGGTAAGAAATACAGGCCAGCAAGAATAAGGTGAGGCAGCATTAGAGAATGGTGTGAACCCATCTGCACACCACCCCAATCTTACATTTCTTGGTTCACTAGCAAAATCAGGATATATGTTATAAAAATGTTTCCATGCTTCTCCGTCAGATGGATGAGACAAGACACCCGGCGGCCTTCTATATTCATGATGTCATCTCATATGTGGGGCAGACCGCATTGATGCATACAACCTCTTTAATCTAGGAATAAGAGGTAAATAATGCATCGCCTTAATTGGGACCATCTTTCCAGTAGGAGTCCTCTTATAACAAGCTTTTCCACAAAACTTACAATTTTCTAATTCTCTATCAGTCTTGTAGAACAAGATGCATCTATTAACACAACAATGAATTCTATCATACGATAGTCCTAACTTGGAAACCAATCTCATTGCCTGATAGAAGTTCTAAGGTGTGTTAAACTCAGGATTAACTAATTTGCCCAAAAAATCAACCATTGAGTCCATAGCCGCATGAGGGACATTCCAATCTGATTTAATATTCATTAACCTAACTGCAACTAATAAAGAAGAAAGTGGACTCCCTTCACATAATGGACGACTAGCCTCTTCTAAATGTTGTTAGAAGCGTCTTGCTTCTTCATTAGAAGTTTCATCAAAATATTATTCGGGTTCCATCCACCTTGAACCCCGAAAGCATCATTACCCATTTCATGAACTCTATCATGGTGAAATGTATCATGTTGAACTCTATCATTTAGAACCCTATGTTGAACCCTAATTTGACCATGTGGTGCAAGTATATTATATTCATCCACGGGCAGCAGAATATAAAATATATTATTCAATCCATCTATTTCTGCATGATCAACCCATACAAAATATCTAGGTTTAAATCCATTACCATACAAATGAACCATAACTATAACTGGATTAAAAAATTTCAAGCACTTACATTCACGACCAGGACACCTAACCAATCCATTTCTCTTAAAAATATCAAGTGTCATGGCATGATCGATAAAACTTCTTACACCGTCAATAAATTCAGGTTTCAAACCACCACCAACTTCATAATGCATGTTATACATCCACAAACGATGATCCATCTACAAAATTATATATATTCAAGCTTAATTAATTTGTTCATAATGACTACAATTCATCGAGACTAAAATTCTAATTAATTCAAGTTATAATTAATTAATTCATATAATAATTAAGTTCAAGTTATGATTAATTTAATTTATAATTAATTAATATAATAATTAAGTTCAAGTTATAATTAACTCAACTTATAATTAAGTTGAAATTCTAATTAATTTAGGTTATAATTAATTAATTCATACAATAATTAAGTTCAAGTTATGATTAATTCAAGTTATAATTAATTAATTCATATAATAATTAAGTTCAACTTATAATTAACTCAACTTATAATTAAGTTTAAATTATAATTAATTAATTCATATAATAATTAAGTTCAAGTTACGATTAATTCACGTTATAATTAATTAATTCATATAATAATTAAGTTCAAATTATAATTAAGTTCAAATTATAAATAATTCAAGTTCTAATTAATTAATTCATATAATAATTAAGTTCAAGTTATTATTAATTTTAGTTATAATTAATTAATTTATATAATAATTAAGTTTAATTTATAAGTAAGTTCAAATTATAAATAATTCAAATTCTAATTAATTCAAGTCAGATGTTCCAAGTTAAATAAAAACAAAATTACAAGTTTCAAGTATATACAAATTAAAGTTCTAAAATAGGATTATTCAAGTATCTAATTAAAGTTCAAGTTCATGACAACATAAAATTCTAATTGGTTAGTTTTAAAGTCTAAAAGTTCAAAATTTATCCAAACCAAAATAATTTATAAAGTTCTAAATTCCCAAAATTCAAGTATCTAAAGTTCAAGTTAATAACCACATGAACTTCTAAGTTTTAATTACTTCTAAAGTTTAAAGAGTTCAAACATATAGAAACCTAAAAATTTCAAAGTTCCACTTTCAAAATTCCTAAAGCTTAAATTCATGACTTTGAATATCGTCTAACTCTAATAAGCTTAATTAGTTCATAAGTACTACAATTCAACAAGATTTCTAAAGTCAACTAAATTTCAAGTTCAAAGTTCTAAGTTCAAGTTCAAAATTCAAATTCTAAGTTCAAGTTCTATATTATATTCAAATATCCTAAAATTCAAGTATCTAAGTTCTAATTAGTTCCAAAGTCTAAAGTTCACAATTTATACAAACCAAAAAAAAAATCTAAGTTCAAAAATCCTAAAGTCCAAGTTCATAACTTGAATATCTTCCAAACATCAAAAATCATTCAACCCAATGTTTTTCTAACTTGAATATCTTCCAAACATAAAAAATCCTAAATTCTAATTTCTAATTACTTCACGTTCTAACTTTAAATTTTATCTTCAAAAACACTTCAAGTCCAACTAACACAATACCCTATTCACAATCTAATTAAAAAAAACCACAATTCAAACTAAAGCCCTAAAATTTTCATTCACATTCTAACTTCAAGAACTAACCAACTATGTTAATAACATTTGAACATCAAGAACACTTTAATTCCAACTCAAAAAATATTCAATTCACAATTTAATTCAAAAAAAAACAAATCAAAGCAAAGATCTAAAATCTATTTTCTAACATTCACCAATTCAAAATCACATATACAAATTAACTATGTTAATAACATACATTAAACAAATTAAATAAAATAAATTAACTAACAAATCAACAAATTAATTTTTTTTTCAAAATTAAAATCCTAACTAACTAACCTTATTAACAATACAGAGAGAGAAGGCTTACGGAGGGAAGCAGCGGTGGCAACAACGACGACGGGGAAGGGAGTGGGGGCGGCGAAAGGCAGCAAACGGCGGTGGGGGTTGGAAGTTTTAGAGAGAAGGAGAAGGGTTTTAGAGAGAGGGAGAATGAAGAAATAAGAAAAAGTAGGGCGCTCGGTTTGAAATATTTCAGAAATAGCGACGGACAGCGTTGCCCTGTCCGTCGCTTTTTTTTAAATAGTTGACCGCTATTTTGACCAAAATTGTGATGGACTGGGAGACGCTGTCCGTCGCTTATTTAAGAAAAATATTTAATTATTTTCAATTCAAAAGCGACGGACGGAGATGCAATTGTTAAATAATATTTAATTATTTTCAATTCAAAAGCGATGGACTTCGTCATTATTTTTATTTTATAATTAATTTTTAAATATATTTATATATGGCGCAAAAATCCACCAAATAAAGCGACGGACATATTGTCCCTGTCCGTTGCTTTTTATTAAAAAAATTTAATAATTAAATAAAAAAGCGACAGACAAGGTTTCAAATTCCGTTGCTTTTTTGAGCGATGAAGTCCGTCACTATTTTTTTTGTCTCTTTTTGGACTGTTTTTAGTAGTGGTTGTTATTTTCTCTTACCCAAATCGGTGTTCAATACTACTCCCAATAGACTCAATATTCTCATATGCTCAATCAAATCAATATAATCAAATCATCTCATCTAATCTCATTGTACTCTCATCAAACTCAATCTTATCTCAATCATCAATTCTTTCATTCAAAACATGTATTCAAGCTCATTCATACTTTCTCAAAAGTCTATCTCAAATAATCAATTATACTCAAAAATACTCATGTTCAAAATTGTAAAAGTTTAAGAACTTTTCAGACTCAACTCATTCTCAAATATAAGTTTAAAAAGAGAAGAAACAAATGTATTAACAATGAACTCTTTCATACTCAAAATGGTAGTTATGGAACTCCTCAAAACTCAACTCATGCTATTTCAAAACTCAATAAAATATGTATAGGCTCAATTTAAAATAATACATCATTTAATGCATGAAAATCATTCTCATCAACTCAAAATAAATGCATGCTAATATAATGATCATCAACTCAGCTAGGGTTCATATGAATGAAATCATGAACAACAATCTCAAGAATTCAAGATGTAGAAATAATAATAATCTCAATGCACGATTATATAGAACTCAATGAACGAAGAAATTACTAATTTTAAATTCAAAGAAACTAGGGCTAAAACTCAACTCAACTCTTTGATGATAGAATTTAGATGTATGGAGCGTCGATGAACTCAATCAAACACTATGATTAGCCTTACATACCTAGAAGATTAATATTACAATCGAAACTCGAAAAAACACTAGCTTTCTTGGAAGAAACCTTTGATATTGGAACCTTGATACTTGATCTTGAGAAAAGTAAACTCTTTTATGAAGTTCTGAGAGTGGAAGAACTTGAAAAAAAATAGGGCTTTTCTTTAATTCTTGAATTTTTTGATTTGAAGGCTTTAGGGTTCTTAATGAAGAAGCGGAACCTAGGTTAGTTTTGGGAGAGTTTCTTGATAAAGAAGCGGATCCTAGGTTAGTTTTGGGAGAGTTTCTTGAGACTAGATTGTTTGGATTGATGATTATGAGAGAAAAATAAGTTACTAGAATGATATATTCCTTCAAATCACCCCAAAACGACTTAAAATAGGGTTAAAAAGCTTTGGAAAGGACTAAATTGACGCTGGGACACGTGCATGAAGTTTCTGAAAAAGTATTACAGCAAGCCTTCATGGTCCATGAAGGTCTATACAGCCCATAGTGGCGGTCGTGAAGATACGACTGCCTGACAAGACTTCACTAAATTGGACATAACATTTTACTCCAAACTCCAAATGAGGAAACTTTGGTGGAGTTGGAAATATGACTCAAAGGCCTTTAATTTGATAGTTCATGATCCACCTAATTCTTTTTATTCTACGAGATATGATCATTTGAAGTTGACCGTTGTATGAACTAATGCGAAAAACTTAACCGGTAGAGAGGTTTTGAATTCAACTAAGTATTAGAGGTCTCTTATGACCCTAAAACACTTTCAATATACTTTCCACTCATTGTAATAAACCTTAACACATAAGCACAAGTAGGACAACACACGGTTCAAGCTTAGATACTTGCGACGATAGATTCTGATTCTAAAAGGGAAAGTTGTACGGTGTTACAATTCTATAATTAAGGGCGTATTCTTTTTAATAGTAAGATATATGTACTTCCTATCATAAAATTGATGGATTTTTTTTTGTAATAAATACCAATAGATTTGAAGGAGATAAAATATATCATTTGCAATACAAAACTTATATAAAGTTTTTTGGAATAAACGTGCAATGCACGTTTCCATAACTAGTAAATGAAAAACAGTAGTCCTGGCAAAATAGAATCCTACACTTAGGAGATTAAGGATACCTAGAGGTACAGGGTTCTAGAGTGTTGCAGCTATAGAAACAATTACTCCCAACAAAGACAACAACAACAACAAACCCAGTATAGTCCCACCATGTGGGGTCTAGGGAGGATAGAGTGTACGCAGACCTAACCCCCACCTTAAAAGGTAGGGTGGCTGTTTCCGAAAGACCCTCGTCTTAAGAAAGAATAACAAGGAAGGAGAAACAAGGAAAACAAGACATAGGTCAGTAGAGCCAGGCATATAGCAAACAATATAAAAATATGAATAATGAGAGCGATAAAGTCAGGGTAGAAAAGATCGGGGATAAAGGAGCATTAACTACTATAGATAAAATAGGATAATCAAAGTAAACTGGGCTAACTAATATAAGCAGTAATCCCATGCAAAAATCATATGTTAATAAACAAATGAGCGCGACTACGACTACTATGGAGAAAAGATAGGCCACCTAGCCCACTATCTTAGTCTGAGTCCTCCATAGCCTCCTATCTAAGGTCATGTCCTCGGTGAGCTACAACTGTGCCATATCATGTCTAATCACCTCTTCCCAATACTTCTTCGCCCTCCCTTTGCCCCTCCTAAAATCGTCCATAGCCAACCTCTCGCACCTCCGCACTGGAGCATCTGTGTCTCTCCTCTTCACATGCCCAAACCATTTCAGACTCACTTCCCGCATCTTGTCCTCCACCGATGCCACTCCCACCTTGTCTCGGATATCTTCATTCCTAATTCTATCCATCCTAGTGTGCCCACACATACATCGCAGCATTTGCATTTCCGCGACTTTCATCTTCTGAACATGAAGTTACTAGATTGGCCAACACTCCACCCCGTACAATAGAGTCGGTTTAACTACCACTTTGTAGAACTTTCCTTTGAGTTTTGATGGCACTATCTTGTCATACAGCACTCCGGAGGCGAGCCTCCATTTCATCCACCCTGCACCGATACAGTGTGAAACATTGTCATCGATATCCCCATCTTCTTGTATAATAGACCCAAGGTACTTCAAGCTTCTTTTCTTTTAAATGGCCAGGGTACCAAGCCTCACTTCCCCGTCAGCTTCACGCGATAGTCCACTGAAACTGCACTCCAAGTATTCTATCTTGGTCCTACTCAATTTAAATCCTTTAGACTCCAACGTTTGTCTCCAGCCCTCCAGCTTGTCATTAACTCCGTTGTGAGTCTCGTCAATCAGGACTATATCATCCACGAACAACATACACCAAGGCACCACACCTTGTATTTGTCTTTTCAATTGATCCATCACCAGGGCGAATAGAAACAGGCTAAGAGTCGATCCCTGGTGTAACCCCATCATAATAGGAAAGTGCTCCGAGTCCCCTTCTACCATCCTGTAACACCCCTCAAAATTTCTCCCAAAATATTCGGACCTTCCTTGTATATGTATAGGGTCAATCGTATTTACTTCGAAGTATGTGCTTGATTTAAGATGAGTCCCTGAGAAATTGAAGAGTGTTGGAGGTGATGTGGGGTCACAGAGGACCCCTAGGACCGAGCTAAGCCCAAAAAGGTTCGTCGTGGCTAAGTTAGGATGAGTTCGTGTACGGGGTCGACTTCTAATGACCCTATATTTTGAAAGATGACAATCTGGGTAGCCCACGACCCATCAAATTAAAGGTCGTCGAGTCTTCTTTCCAACGCCACCAAAAATGTAATTTTTGGAGTTCGGAGTCAAAAGATATGACGATCCTAAGACGAACTAGCACAGTAGGGATTTTCAGGCCTGGGTTGCAGTTGCTGGAAAACTGGGCTTGGCGCCGCAGTGGCGCGACGCGCCACTATCACGCCAGAAACATGCCTCAGTAGTTTGGGCTCTGGCGCGGCGCGCCACTAAAAGTTGTGCAGGATTTTTCAAGCCAAATTTCCAGAACCAGGAACAATGGCCTTGGCGCTGTAAGGGCGCGACGCGCCACTATCGCGCCAGAAACATGCCTCAGTAGTTTGGTCTCTGGCGTGGCGAGCCACTATGAGGTGTGCAGGTTTTTAGGCGTAATCAACCTGGCGCTGCAATGGCGCGACGCGCCACTATCGCGCCAGTAGCATTTTAGCCTATTTTCAGGACTTTTGAGGAGGGGCAATTTGGGAACTTACCCAAATTATATATGTATTACCCTTGGTCATTTGGGGACACATTTTGCAGCCTCACTCTCTCTCTAAAAAAAGCCCTAGGAGTTCCCCTCTCTCTCTTCTTCTTCTTCTCCATTTCCAACAAGAAGAGTTCCAAGAGCTTCAAGATTCAAGTTGTCATTGAAGACCCAACTATAAGGTTTCTTCAAGAATCTATTCTAAGGTATGTAAGGCTATCCAAAACATGGGTTGAGTCCACCCATGTGCCCTATTCTTGCTTTGAGGTTAAAGGTCCATGAGAATGGAGTTTCTTGATATGGTTTATGTTTGAATGAGTTTTGTCTCTTATAAAATTTGATTTTGTTTGTGTTGGTGTTGTTGAGCTAAGAGGTTCCTAAACCTTCATGTTAGTGTGAGTTGATGGAGAGGAATTGTTAATATGTTTTGTTGATCTCTTTAACCATGTGATTATGTTGCATAATTCAATTTCCTTAAATGTGTTAATCTACTTGAATTGTTGAGCTAAAGCCATAGAGTTGTGATGAGTCTTGAGGAGATGTCATAAATGCTTATTAAATTAGGCGTGATTGAGTTGATTGGAAGATAGAATTGATGAGTAGACAAGGTCCTAAGTGAGACTTGCCCTTATGAATTGATTGAGTTGAAATGAGGATAAAGTTGATGAGTTGGCAATGTCCCACATGAAACTAGCCGTGAGGGCTTGTTTGAGATGATTGGAGGGAGTCTTACGAGCATAGAGTCATGGGAGGAGTATCGAGCACCGAGGCGGGCGAGAGTACAGTCCGTACTCGAACCCCAAAAACTACGCCGCCAACGTAGGTAGGGATGGAACCATTAAAGTCGGATGCTTCCCATGGGATTGAACCGTTCAAGTCGGATGTTTCCCATTTTATTGTCCTGAAATGATAGGACTTGACTAATCGATGGTATTCATGATTAGGGAGGCGTTCATGCCCTGGCAAGGAATGGACGGACATGGCAACAACGTCTGATTGTTGTACTATCACCGGCTCATAGGTGATGGTTGTCGGTTAAGAAAAACTCCCATTTAGGCCTTGATAGTGCTCCGAGTCAGTTGAGTTAAGTGGCTTATGAGTTAGTCCTATCTGAACTATTCTTGTTGGACTTAGGACATTTGAGTGAGTTGTTATGTATATATATATGAGTTAAGATCCTGAGTTGATATTGATGCTTCTTAATTTTTGCTTCATCCGGCCATTTTACATACTCGTACATTCCATGTACTGACGCCATTTGGCCTGCATCATTTTATGATGCAGCGACAGGTACCAGAGATCATCAACCGGCGCTCCGTTGAAGATCCACATACACTCCCAGCTAGTTGGTGAGTCCTCCTAGTTTCCGGAGGATATTGAGCTTTCTTGTATAGTTTTGTTGTTGTTGTTGTTTCCATTATCCTGATTGTAGGTAGCCATGGGCTTGTCATTGGCACCTTCTAGAATTTGATAGAGGCTTCATAGACTAGAGCGTGGGAAGGTTGGACTGCTACTTTTGAGAAGTCCTATTATACTTATTTTGTTGAGTTGAGAAATGTTTGGCCTTCGGCCCCATGTCGTGGATAGTATGTTACGATTGAACCCTTTATTGAGTGAATGTGATTGAATGATAGTGCGACTGAATCAGGTGGTTCGCTCGAGGGTCAGAAATGGCTTTCGAGTGCCGGTCACGTCTAGGGTACCCTCCCGGGGCGTGACAATTCTTACCCTAGTCTTAGCTCCATCATACATGTCTTTAATCGCTCTAATGTATGCCACAGGTATACATTTCTCCTCCAAGCATCTCAATAGGACCTCTCTTGGAACTTTGTCATAGGCCTTTTCTAGGTCAATGAATATCATGTGTAAGTCCCTTTTTCGCTCCCTATACTGATCCACCAATCTCCTTAAAATATGAATGGCTTCTGTAGTCGAGCGCCTGAATCCAAACTGGTTCTCTGAAATAGACACACTACTCCTCACCCTCATTTCTATCACCCTTTCCCACACTTTCATAGTGTGACTTAGCAGCTTGATACCTCTATAGTTGGTGCAGCTTTGAATGTCTCCCTTGTTCTTGTACACGGGAATGATTGTACTCCACCTCCATTCTTCCGGCATCTTCGATGTCATGACAATGACATTAAACAGCGCAGTCAGCCACTCCAATCCTACCCTACCTGCATTCTTCCAAAATTCCCCAGGGATCTCGTCAGGTCCGGTCGCTTTTCCCCTGCTTATCCTACGAACAGCTCCCTTAATCTCCTCAACCTTTATTCTCCTACAATACCCAAAGTCGCGGCGCCTATCCAAGTGCTCCAAGTCTCCCAACACAAAGTCTCTGTCCCCTCCTTCGTTCAAGAGTTCGTGAAAGTATGACTGCCATCTCTGTCTAATGCGGGAAAGAACTGAAATTATCCCTTTAATATTTTACAAAAAAAAGGGAGGATATTAGGGAATTAAAAGAACAAAGCAACAAAACTCATGTGAATGAGCATCACTCCACCAATTACATTATCAAGTGAAGGTAATGAGAAGATAATCAACACAATAATTACAAATAAGCAATCAGATAAGGAGAAAAATACAAGGTCAATAGATTCAAAAAAGGGTACAGGAAATATTTTAAATTAAAGTGTAGCTATAGACACTAAATGCATAAACTTAATAGCTATACCACGTAGTTTTCCGATTTAAGTTTAATTATAGAGTTGAATGGAAAATAAATGCAAATAGAATAGTGAGGCTATGTGTGACCTATGCAACAGAAACACTATGAATAATTTAAGTTGACCATGTTTGACTTGTTTGATATAGAGTTTAATCATGATCAAACCCATAATTTGTAATGACTTTATCTATATTGATCCTCTCTATTGTAATGAAATAATTGAACTTCATTTACTGTTTTCAGAACTTTTAAAAGATCCACCTTTGCCTCATTCAAGGCCAAGGGCCACTGCATAACCATTATTTGCGTAAATCGGTATTTGTTCACTAAATTTTTGATGTGATAGACTTTTTTTCAATTCTGAATTTGAAGTAAAGTCAGACATTACCCCAAAAATGATAATTTCAATAGAGAAATTTAACTGAAAACTATCTCCTAATTATTATTGAAGATCAATTGCTTGCCTCTAGTTGTTTTTACACTAGGATCATCCTCTAAATATAATATTAAATTATTAACGGGGAAGGAGATGGTGATAACTTGTAATATTTTTTCATTAATAACACGTACAAAGTTAGGAGTGCAAATCTAAACTTCTTGATGTAAATATTGATATAAGGTTCTATATTTTCCTATTCTATGTATCAACATTTGCTAAAATCATAAGCGATTAGAATGATTCTTGTGCATTAATGATGCTTATATATATAATAAGAGCTTGCAATGTCAAACCTCATTCGTAAGTTCAGTTTGAAAAATTTGAGAATTTTCTACTAGTTTTACACAGTATATAATCTGATGCATTGCGTAATACATTGTTAAGTCATTTTGGGAATATGTTGTTTTGCTTTACAAATGAAAATACATAATGGACAATCAATTAAAACTCCCTGTGAAATGAGAAACATCAAACTAAAGTTTAGGATTGGACTTAAACGATTTGAAAACATTTGTAATATAAGATATTAAGCATTGCCTATTTATGCATCATCAACTACTTTAATAAACATCATGGGATTATCAACCTCTTTCCCGCTGCTATGCTTTACAAATTCAGCTGGTGCGAAGAACCTCCCATGACAAATGCAAACTATTGAAATTTGCTTTTCTTGTCCAAAACTATAAAGGATCCCTTCTGTCAGTTTTCCATTTATGATTCCACCAGAAGTTGCCACACAAGGCATAGTCCTTAGTAGGTCATTAGTATCCATCAAAGTGATAGCATTATGAGAGTTCTTAACTTTCTTTAACAGCTTTTCTCCATTGCTTTCTGGTAATACAATTGACTTACCCTTTTCCGTGTTGGATTTGATAGTAGATTCTCCATTTTCTGATAATTTAGAATGAACGACAGTTTGTTAATTGAAATAATAATTTAAGGATATGTAGGCACAATTTCCTTACTTTTAGTCATGGTTGAGAGGGCTGGAACAAAAGTTGGAGTAGTTGCATTTCTCTTCTCTATAGTTTTTGAAGGAACAACTATTGAGTTACCTTCCTCAGTGGTGTACGGTGTAGACTCCAATACTACAAGAAAATAGAAAAAGAAATTTAATAATGTTAGTACCTACTTGGTATTTATTATTATTGTTGTTGTTGTTTTAGCTTCATTTTTTAAGATGTAATGAATACATGAAAGATAAGCTTAGACTGGTGGTTTATCTCTAATGAACTCGACAATTTTTCTTCTTATCTCAATCATAATTTTTTCTCTTGTGTTTTTGGTGCGAAAGATTGAAAGAAAGATCAAACATTTTAAAAAGGACTTTTTATTGGGAAGAGCATAAGAAGGAATAAACAAGATGAAACAATCTAAAATCATGTAAGAGCAACAGAATGTAGAAAAATGGATATACACCATACCATAAGTTTCAGGCATATCCTTTGAGTTGTTATTCATGTCAGATCTTATAATCTCAATAGCCCGCTGAAAGGCCGGATTGTTGGCAACTGATGCTATAATTTGTGAAAAAGGCTGAGGTATTGAAATTTCTTTAGGATTTTCATAATTATAAGAGCCACCAAGTGAGAAATTGAGATCAATTTCTTGTTGATCACTTAAAGTTTTACCGTTTGATGTAGCCATAGATAGATCACTGCAAGAAGAAAACAAATAGATAAGAGTTATATATAGACATGTTAAGTTTATTGATTGAAGAACTTAAACATGGAATTAGTGTACTAATGAAACACATCATATGTCCAAATTCCTGTTACGTTATAAGAGGAAAATAATAGATTTATGCGTCAAATTAAGTTGTACTTACAAAAAAAAACTTTTTAGACCAACTCGAATGTGAAAATAGAGAAGAACCAGGTGGAAGAAACTAAGAAAAATGTTCATCTTTTGTGCAGTTTCAAAGGATGAAATAAGGATTATATAGTACAAGGAAAGGAAACAATTTAACTTATTTACCCTTACAATCTTTATTATTTTATCAACCTCTACATATACATCCTTGTAATTAACAAGCCACAAAAGGGTACAATCGGTATCAAATATATATTAAATGCTCATTGCATGAGCTACGCTCGAAGCTATGAAAATCTATCCTCAAATTTAATTATTGTTTGACCATGTTATTTTGGAAATCTAAGTTAAATCTCTACATTTAAGGAATAGATTGGATTATATACAAATGGTACAACATTATTTTAGTTAATACAATCAACATTTAATGAAGAGGTTAGATTATGGAACAATTGGGACTTAATAGTACAATCATGGATATATGATAATCAAGAACATATCAAACTTAATTATAAAAATAGTACACTTGTTTACTTATGAGACACACATGTAAAATAAATAGAATGGTGCCATGGTGGGTATTCATTGATCTAGAAAATGATGTTTTTGTGCTGCTCTTTATATCATATATTCATATTTGAATTTACTTTATTTTAGGTAGAAGATTCAAATGAAGGTTGAGTTGAATAAACGTGAGAATAGTATAATGTGTTTAACATATCAGTAAATGAAGGGGGCTTGTAACCTATTTAGACTATATTTGGATTAAGTTTGAATTGGTCAAGATGAACTAAAAATGAATGGATACCAAATCTATGAAATTTAAGATAACTATTTTTTTCAATTACCATTGAGATTTTATATAATTATTTCAGGCGCATAGTAGTTTGATCGATTATGACAAACAATTTAATAAAAGAAAATTATTATTATAGAAGAGGTTTTTTGGGATTTTTTTGTAAAGTCCAACTTTTAGGAGTTAATATCAAATAACTATATTATTTAAATATTCTTAAGAACTGAATCATCAAACAAGATGAAGTAGAGGTGATTGAAACTATAATATAGAGATGGTGTGAGTTAGAAGTGTGTTTAAGTGGTAAAATGGCCATAATGACTTAAAAGCTGAAGTTGAAGACACCAGGGATCTTTTGCACTATTGCCTTAAGAGAGGCTTTCTTAGGATTTGAGATGAGGTAGAGAAGACTTTTCATTGTGTGCCCTAATGTGATCTCACATGGGCGACTCGTGTTGAAAGCTCATCGAGAATAGGTGCTTCAGGAAGCACAGCAAAATCTTGCCATTGTGATACCTATCATGGGAAGGTGGCTTGGGAAGATTAACTTCCTATACTAACGGCTTCACATCGTGTGATCCTTGTCAAATAAATAAAAAGGGGACATATGATGGATCTCGCTGTTCCATGACCTCAGGTCTATATATGACTACATGCAACTTAAAATTATGGAAGGAGAACTTACAAGAATTTTGGGAGTTAATTGAGAGCATTGCAAAGAGTGATCAACAATGAACATAAAAAAAACTTCTAAGGTATATGCATTAAAAGATGTTTTCGGTAGATTTTAATTGTTTAATGCATACCCTAACATTGAACCCTTAGGATATATCAAGATTCTGTAGAAACCACCCAAGAACTCAAAAAAGAGATTTTCTACGGTTCTTTCAATGATAGAAATCTCTTTATGAATAGTATGTCTAAGGGGATATCAATGCATAACGATTGCCTATGGAATGAAAGACACAGGGCCTAAGGGGTTACTGAGACGTAATGATTGCCTATGGGGATATAATATTAGCAAGAGGGTATATATATTGATTGCACAAGCTGAACTTATGGGGAATCAAGTAGGTAGTATTGTTTATTGTTTGTATCTGTCGATCTTATGGGGCCCGAGTAGGTTGTTGTGTGATTAGTGTTTGCTTGCTAGATTCAGGAGTAGGTCACTATACTCAGTTTATTCTTCAATCCTTTACCTGATTACTTTCAGATTATGATACATGCTCTGTTATTATTGTCCAAAACTATAAAGGATCCCTTCTAGTATCCATCAGCATGACAACATTATGAGAATTCTTGATTTGAGGCCAAAGATATATATTTTTATTCATTAATTTTGTTAGTTATTAATTGTCTCACGTTTAGTTATTTTATTTGTTTTTTAGCATGATTTTTATTGATCGTGCTTAATAGTGTACTTTATTTGTAGGATTAAATTAGTGTTAAGATGAAGAGATGCGGAGCTAAAATGAATTAAATATGAACAATTATAGAAGGAAATTAAGCAGACAACTTAATGTATTAAATTTTAAAAAATAATATAAAAGTGGTCAAAGTGAAATTTGCAATTGAAATTGCAAATACTTACCGTGGAAACAGATGAAGAATGCCAAAGCGTTGAGGCAGCTGGGCGTGGCGCACTGCTGGCGCGCCGTCCCAGCTCAACCCCAACGTAAAAATTCCACATTATATGGTTTTCAAGGCCATGAAGGAAAAGGAGTTATTTCCTACATTTATAAATATTTTATAAAATTATTTTTTTACACAACTTTTAACTTAGGAAGAGATAGGACGTGCTGTGGAGGCCGGATAAGTTTTGTTCATCTTTTTTTTCTCATTATTTTTTATATTTACATCTTTTCTTTAAATGAATTGTTGTAATTGCTTCATATCTATGTGGAGTTAAACTTCTCTTTCTAGGATTATGGTAACCAATAAGATGACTGTTTAGTAATTTTTTGTTCGACATATTTATTTATCATATTAGTTGTTCTTATATTATTATGCTTACTATATTAATGCTTGATCACCATTAGAATAAACATATTGTCTTATCTTGAACTCGAGAATGGAATAGAGAGATAGAACATAGAATATAAGGAGTATGATTTTTCTTTGTCGAAAACTTAGATTGATTTGTACCTAGGATAGGGATATACCTAGAACCATGCTTGGTTCAAATACAGAAGATAGTGTAATGCTCTGTGGTTATTCATGTCTATCCCTGCTCAACGACGTAGTAAGACTATCAATTATGGTAGACGGTTAAGGGTAGGGAGATCATGACCATATTATAAACCCCGTTAATCTACAACTAAACGATAAAATAAATTGATGAAATTGATACTAAACATGATTATTAATTAAATCATAATCCCAGATTGATTCATTCATTGGTTATGTAAAAATCTACTATTTTCTTGGTTAATTGTTCGCTAGTTATTTTATTTTCATTTTTATTTTAGTTAATTAAATTTATCTTTAAAAACTATCGCTTGAATAAATACTTAGAATTGCTTAATTTAGTAAATAGTTAATCGACAAGTCCCTCTGGGTTCGACATCCAACTCTTAAAAAGAGCCACTTCATTACTTGCACGGCCGCATACACTTGCGTGTTGTTTGGGTGCAACAATTCTCACCAGTTGTTCTCCATTGCTTTCTAGAATTACATTAACTTACCCTGTCACGACCCAAACCAGGTGTAATGATCCTCCAAGTCATTTCTTTCATCGTACGACCTTTTCAGTGTTTAGAGCTTTTCGATAGCGACCCCATGTCATTTATGACTTGCTGTCATTGATAGTTCGGTCGCCTGGTTGTTCGTTTGGTTTTAGGCATGTTTCCTTGTTTTGGAGCTTTTATAACTTGGAAAGTTGACTTCGGTTATAACTTTAGGTAAAAAGCCCCTGAATAAAATTCTAACAGTTCCATAAGCTCCAAAATGGCCAATTAGGTTAGTATCATGGTCGGCATGAGTGTCGAGGCAATCGGTACGAGTTTGGGACCATTTGGCGCTTTTACCTTTGAAATTTGACCTATGATTGACTTTGATCAACATTCTTGGAAAATGCGCTCGATTGAAAATTTCATCAGCATAGTTAGTTCCAAAATATTGAGTTTGGTCTAGAACGACCCCTCATTCATTTCCCAAGGCTCTTGGTCTAATTTCGAGGTCCGTTGTGGAATTTGACTAAAAATGACACTTTGGTGTGAAATCCACTTTTTATTAAAATGACCTCATATGGGAATTTCGAATGCGTCATTGAGTCCGGAAGGTTGAACTTGGTGGGCAACATATGTCATTTGCACACATGAGATTCCGAACAAACTTCGGGCACCACGTAGGTGTATTTGAACTTGGTGAATATCAGCATTCCAACTAATATTTGGTGCAGGAGGATTTTCCCTCCACGATTGTGGGCCTTGGGTCACGTTCGTGAAGGCTTGTCCCTTTGTTCTCCGTGTTCGCGGAGCCCTGTCCCCTTTGCCTTCTTATTCGCGGGCCTCTGACTACATTCGCAAAGGTCAATCCTTCTGACCTCCGCATTCGCGAGAAACTTAGGCCATGTTCACGAAGGCCAATTGTTGGCATGTCTCTTTGAATAAAAGACCATGCGACCAACCATTGAATATATCTTCAAAGGGCAATTTCTCCCTCATTCTAGGCTCAAAATAGGTAATTCAAAGACTTAAGTTTAAGGAAATTTCGTGAGGATCCATTGGTGAGCTCGGAATCTTCATTAGAAGCTTTGTTGAGGTAATTTCGCGACTTTAGCTACTTTCTCTTGCCATTTTCAGAATGGAATTGTTGTGAATTTTGAAAAATTATTTCTTTATCATTTTAGGTCTGTTTTCTGTGATTCAAGAGCCTACTTCGAGGGGGTTGTCGCGAGGATCGTCATGGTTGATTACCTTTGTCTATGGGTGCTTCATTTTTGGTAAATATCTTGTTTTAGCCACTGCCCCATTCTTGTTCTTAGCTTAGAAATTGGGTTTTTCGTTGCGTACGCGTTTATAGCTTTTCCTGTAGCCCAAATTACGTATTAATTAGTCAATAAGTTTGGATTCTATTTAGGACCAACATTTGGGTTCAATTCTGAAATTCCAAACGCGGATCCCATATTTTCCGTTTTGGACCCCAAACTTGATCTATCTCCAAAAAATTATGAATTTAGCGTCAAAATGATCGTATTGATGAGGTGATCTACATTTTGTTAGCATGGAGGTGATTCGGAGGTCGAGAGCTTCATTTTGGTGGATTCATTGAGCGTGTGTTTGGCTACGGTCTTTCCTTTTGACTGAGTTCTATTATATATCGTTTTGTATATATTTCATGTGATTTAGGTTGGTACTGGATGGATTTAGGGCTTTCCTCCTTTGATATCATTTCCTTGACTCCGGTTGAACCTTAGGCTAACTTAGCCTCTTGAGATTCTTATTTTAGATTTGTGGTTTCATTTGCATCGTGGTTTGGTGAGATTATCCTTCTTAGGGTCGGTATTGGTAGCCGTAGGCTAGGTTGAGCCTTAGATGCTTTAATTTTCCCTCCAAGGCCCTTATAGCTAGGTGTTGCTTCCAGATGGGCTTGTGATGGTTGGTGTGACTTAGTACTAGTGCCGGAGACCTTTGTGGATCATCCCAGCCATAGGTTTGGCTTAGCAGTGCTCGTTGGGAGCTAGAGAGAGTTTCTCCTCCTATCTAATATTGATCCATTTCTTGTTCCTTCGTTGTTGTTTAGAGAAATGCTTCGATGCCCCAATATATGTTATTATCGTTGGGCCCGAGGCCATGCTAAGGAGCGATTGGATCCCAGGTTAGTTCCTTTTCTTGATAATTTTGTTTTACTCGATGTTACTTTTTGGACTGTGTGTATCTTGTTTGGATGCTGGTGACAGCATGCTTGCACTGTTTAAGCATTCACTCGCATTGTGGTACGATCTCAGGATTATTTATGGTTTTTTACTACTGTTTTTTGAGAAGGCTTTCTCATGCTTTTACCATTTTTGAAACTGATTTTTAATAGGAGTCGTACCACCTGAATTACTTGGTCACTGGTTTTGAAACTTATGAGGCTTCGTAGATGTACTCTTGTTTATACTTGAGGCATTAGAGGCATCTAGGATATACTCATTTTTTACTTGGCTATTCGGCGCATTGACGCCCTTTCTTGACTTACTGATGCCCCTGGGTTTACTCTTGCTAGCTGGGATGATGCCCCTAGGAGTTTACTAGCTGGCTGGGCGGCCTCTTTTCAGGATAATCACAGTTTGAGGTTACTAATTTATTCATATCCGGCACGGCGTCTCCCTTTCTATATTTTCTTGGCTACTCACTCTCTAATATCACTACAGGGTTACTATATGTCTAGGTAAGTCTTGGTTCAGGCCCAGGTAGTGTAAATGGACTTCCTGCATCCCCTATGGACCCCTTTGGCCAATGCACCACTAAACTAGATAAGGGAGACGCATAGGTCCCACCTGGAAGGCCGGGGTGGGTCTATGCACTTGTTGTTGATCTCTGAGAGCCACCAATGTTGTTAATGTCTTTTACTATAGACTTGCATTCATCAGTATCGTTGATCACCAGTATACTTATTTGTTGTTTGGTCCCCCATTTTTTATGGGGGTCGGGGTATGTTTGTTATTATTTGTACCTTTCATGGGTATGGACATCCAGTCGGTTATTATTTGATCTTACTTGTACTTACTTTTGGTTGTATTTCTAGTTTGTTTAAGTGGTATCTTAGTTGGATTGTGGTTGGTACTTCCTACTAGGTTCAGTCGGATTAGTACTAGGTGATTACATGGTTAGCGTTGCCTATTAGCACTATATTCTCATTTAGTAGATTCCTCTGATGCATTCTTCATGTTAATAGGTTGTTGGATTGCGTTTCAGGTGCATTCTCTGAGTCTTCTCCTTTATCTATGTGTCCAAACACTTTGTCTTATTTCTTGTCATTATTATGATAATTCCTTATTCATTACTTGTGCAGTATTTACCTGATTATATATTATTTATACTTTCTTTATTTGTGGAGCTCAGTCCTCCTATGCCTACTGAGTACCATTTATTTAGTACTCATACTACGGGCTTTTGCCGTTGATTTGGACTAGTGCAGAGTAGATTTTGGTTTGGAGATTTAGTGAGCTCCTAGCATTCGGAGTTGCCGATTTCCATTTATGACGGACTAGGACTAGTCTTTACTTGCTTTAGAAGATTGTCTATACTTATTTTGTATTTTAAAAAGCCTTGTATTTGTTTTTTGATTGAGATGCTCGATTATCAATTGTTGCCAGGTCTTGGGGTGGTTTCTTGTGTTTGTTTCAATTGTTCTCTTTCTTCTCATTATTCCTTACATTTCGTTTTATCTATTCATCTTTCGTTTGATAGCCCGTTGCCTCTGATTTTGAACTAAGGATTAAGCTTACCAGCTGAGGGGTTTTAGCAGGGGTCATCAAGGCCTGAGTAATCGTGTCGTGACAAGTTGGTATCAGAACTGTAGGTTGACCAACATCGCTTTTATGAGGGCAATGTCTAGTATAGTCCTGCGGATCGGTGCAGAGAAGTTTGTATCCTATCTTCGGGAGGCTATATGGCATTTTTAGGGAATTTTATTCTAGACTCCTTATCGTGTATCCTTGTTTTGAATAAATTCTAAACTGATCATTTGGAATCCCTTCTTTCTTAGATAGATAGCATGAGTTTTTCGATGGACAAGGCCGAAGCATCAGTAGGTTCTACTAGAGTTTTGATGGATGGTTCTCAGGACAGAGATGGGTTGGTGGTTCCCTAGCAGGGTTCATCATCAGTATCGGAGTATATCATGGAATTTCTCTAGTAGGATGGGAATAACCCCATATCATCCCCTACGGATCTGGATATGAGTCGGGAGTTCATCAGGAGATTGTCTTTGCTACTCCGATTAGCATTAGAATGCTTGATAGAGGCTGGGTATACCTTTTCTCAAGTGTTAGTCAAGTGAGAGCCATGGATCAGGCATGTCTTGGAGATTACAGATATAGTGGAAAACGGCCTCTCCATCTGCACGGTTGTGACATGTAATGGGTTGGGTCTCTGGGCATTAGAGATGGACCATATTTTGTTAGGGGCAGCAAAAGGAGTTCTCCACGTTCTTCATGCCGGGATTCAGACTTCAGAGGATGCTATGATTGTGGAGATCTTGACCACTGGTCCCGGGAGTGCCCCAGGCAAGAGTTAATATTTCAGACATTTCAAACTCCTCCAACTCACTAGGCTAGAGCAGTTAGACCTGGTTGTACCTATCGAGATTTTGTTCATTAGTATAGAGAGTGCCCCCAGCGTAGGACCAATGCGCAGCTGGATCATCCAAGTCAGCATCATGGTTTTATGTCGCCAAGAGGTAATGCTCAAAGAGCAGCTGGTGATGCTTCAGGGGTTTAGGCCGAGGTCGGACATGATTTGTTCCATGCTTTTATGAGTCAGTCTTAGGCCGAGGATCCAGGTATTTGTGGTATTTTCTTGATTTTCTTGTTTTGCTCTATATTGCTTATTTTGTGTGGTTTTGGGGTTTTTGTACCCATACGTGTCCATTTGACGTTTTAGTTACCTCTTTTCTATTGTGGCTACCTTATTTGGAATTAGGTTATATGTTTTGGTGTTCTAGGTGATTTCTTTTAGTAGTGGGTCGACTAGGCCTACAATCTATGTTGAATAGTAATGGTTGAGCAACTCTCTGTGCCTTGCTTGGGTGGTATCATTTCAAGTTGCGACCAGGCTAGTTAGCCTTCCCTTTTGTCTCCCTTACCGTTGCTTTTGCTGTGGTGCCCATCCTTGTTAGATAGGTGGCTAGACCAACTTTGTTAGTTCTAAGAGTTGTGGTGCTAGTGGATTTGGTTTTAGTAGAAGGTCGCCTTTATTGTGTGTTGTCCCATTCGGTTAGTGGTTCAATGGTTTCTCGTATCCTTGTGCATAGCTAGAGTTTACTTGACTAGTATTTCTCTTTGGCCATTCTAGTTTCTTGTCTTAGATGGCTATCTTCGTTGCTGGGTATTTTTTGTTTTCGGTTCCAGGTTGTGGGTTGAGGTTTGCTTTGTTAGCCTTCCTGGTTAGATTCTTTATGGTAATCCTAGTTGGTCGTCTCTTCCCTTTGCGTTAGTCTTATTCTCAAGTTCAAAGTTGTGGTCCGTTCGTTTAATATTTTGGGAGTGGTCTCTTTTAAATGTTTGAATGCTTGGCCACAATAAGTTGAGAATTTGGGATGTGTGATCTTCTATGTGCCTTGTTACTATTATTATTAGTTCCCTCCGATTGTGTTGGTAGCTCTTGAAGCTTGAGTTTCAGATAGTGTTGGGGCAGCGTTGTTTATGATTGGCTCCAGATATAGCCTACGCTTGAAGATGGGAAGTTGGTTAGAAAGTTCATCTATAGGATGGGGTCAAAGAAATTCGTGGAGTCTGTGATTTTGAATTTATTCAATATAGAAGGTTTGCTTTTGGCATATTCGATAGATTATGGTGCTTGTGAATCGAAGCTAGTGCTATTGGATACCGATCAGCTGTCCATATTTATGCGCCGCCTACCGATATAGTTTTCATTGGGCTAGGATGGTTGACTCAACTTTGAGATGGCCGAGTGGTTGGTTGGCACATGGTGCATGTGTTTTAGAAGTTCCTATGGTAGGAGCAAGTTAGCGGAGTGGGACACTATGCGATATGAACATTCACGGGATAATCATCCTTTTGGAGTGGAGTGTGCAGTTTCAAAAGGTGAGTTTCAGTTTGGGTTCTTGGGTTTTGAAGTTGAGATTGGAATTTTGGGCTTTGACCTGTTTGGGTTTCTTGTTTTGGGTTGTTGTCATCCCTTAAGGCTTAGTTGAGATATGTGACTTCCATGAGGTTTTAGGTGTGGTTCTGTATTCGGATGGCGTTGAAGGTTTTCAGGATAGCTAAGGACCGGCAAAACTCCCTTAGTTTCTAGGATAAAGGGATTTGGAAGCATAAGACAAGTATTTGGAATTTTGAGTTGAGTTGAATCTGCCATGGTCTGGCATTACTAGCGGTTGGTGCTTTAGGTGTAGTTTTTCTTCCTCAGATGAATCTGGTGATTTTGGTCAAGTTCGAGCTAAGCGAGCGAGAGTTGGAGCCCAAAAAGAGATTTGGAAGAGCTTTTGGATTTGGGAGTGAATTTAAAGATCTTCCTCTCGGCTTGAGTTCTATAGATGGCGTCGTTCGACCCGAGAGGGTGTTCGAGGGTCTGGCAAAATATGCGGGTATGATACCCTCGTCCTTGCATGCCTTTAGGCTGTGACTGTACTTTTACTTTCATGGAGAAAATTTCTTTTAGTAGTGGATGTTGTAATGACCCTCCGGGTCATTTCTTTCATCTTCTGACCTTTTTAGCATTTAGAGCTTTCTAGTAGCGGCCCCAAGTCATTTATGACTTGCTGCTACTGACTGTTTGTTGTTCGTTTGCATGTTAGGCCCGTTTTCGTGTTTTGGAGTTTTTATAACTTGAAAACTTGAGTTCGGTCATAACTTTAGGTAAACTACCTCAAAATAGAATTCTAACGATTCCATGAGCCCCGAATGGAAAAATTAGGCTAGTAGCATGATCAAAAGGAGTGTCGAGGTAATTGTTATGAGTTTGGGACCAGTTGACGCTTTTTCCTTTGAAATTTGGCATATGATTGACTTTGGTCAAGATTCTTGGAAAATGAACTCGGATGAAAATTCTGTCAGTGTGGTTAGTTCTGAAATATCGATTGTGATCTAGAATAATCCTTCATTCACTTTTCGAGGCTCCCAATCTAATTTTGAGTCCCGTTGTGGAATTAGGCTAAAAATGGCACTTGGGTATGGGATGACTTTTTATTAAAATGACCTCATATGAGAATTTTGAATGCGCCATTAAGTCTGGAACGTTGAACTTAGTGGGATAACATATCTTATTTGCATGCACAAAATTCCGAATGAATTTCGGGCATCTTGTCAAAGTATTTGAACTAAGTGAATATGGGCATTCCAGCTGATATATGGTGCAGGAGGATTTAACCACTGCAATCGCGGGCGTTGGGTCGCATTCGCGGAGGCTTAGCGGCCGTATTCCCGAAGCCCTGTCCCCTTTGCTTCGCATTTGCGGGCCTCCGGTCACGTTCGCAAAGGGCAATCCTTATGAAATCCACCTTTGTGGACCACTTAGATTGCATTCACGAAGGCCATTTGTTGGTTTGTCCCTTTGAATAAAAGACCAAGCGATCAACCATTGCATGCATCTTCAAATGGCGATTTCTCCCTCATTCTAGGCTCAAAAGAGATGATTCAAAGGCCTAAGTTGAAGGAAATTTTATAGGGAATCCATTGGTGAGCTCGAGATCTTGATTAGAAGCTTTGTATGAGATAAATTACCGACTTTACTGCTGTGTCTTGCCATTTTTGGAATGGAATTGTAGTGCTTTAGGAAATTGTTTTCTATGATTTAACAGCCTATTATTTAGGGTTTTTCACGAGGATCATCATGGTGTGATTACCTTAGTCAATGAGAGCTTCATTTTTTAAAATTTCTTGTTTTAGCTGTTGCCCCGTTCTTGTTCTTAGCTTAGAGATTGGGTTTTTCGTTGCGTGCGCATTTATAGTTTTCTTGTACCCCAAATTGCGTATAAATTAGTCAAATGAGTTTAGGGTGCTGTTTAGGACCAACATTTGGGGTCAATTCCAAAATTCCTGATGCGGGACCCATATTTCTCTTTTTGGACCCCGAAATTAGTCCATCTCTAAATAAAATGTAAATTTAGTGTCAAAACGATCATATTGAGGAGGTGATTAACATTTTGTTAGCATGGAGGTTATTGGAGGTTATTCAGAGGTTGAGAACTTCATCTTGGTGGATTCTCATATGTTCGACTTCAAGGTAGGCTACGGTCTTCACTTTTGACCAAGATCTATTAGATATCATTTAGTATATTTCATGTGATTTAGGTTGGTACTAGCCGGGTTTAGGGCTTTCCTCTCTTTATCTCATATTATCATTTACTTGACTCCGATTGAACCTTAGGCTAGCGTAGCCTCTTGATATCCTTATTTTACGTTTGTGGTTTCTTTGCATCGTGGTTTGGTGAGAATATCCTTCTTAGGATCGGTATTGGTGACCTTAGGATGGGTTCAGCCTTAGCTTTTTTAGTTTGTCCTTCAGGGCCCTTATAGGTAGGTGTAGCTTCCAGTAGGGCTTGTGATGGTTGGTGTGACTTAGTGCTAGTGCCAGAGACCTTTGAGACTCATCATAGCCATAGGTTTGGCTTAGCTATGCTTGTTGGGAGCTGAGATGGCATATTTTGGGGTAAGGCGTCGATCTTAGACATAGTTTCTCCCCCTATCTGATATTGAGCCATTTCTTGTCCCTTCGCTATTGTTTAGCGATAGGCTTCGATGCCCCCATATCTATTATTATCATTGGGCCCGAGGCTGTGCTAAGGAGCGATTGGATTCCAGGTTAGTTCCTTTCCTTGATAATTTGGTTTGACTTGATGTTACCTTTTGAACTTTGTGTATCTTGTTTGGATGTTGGTGATAGCATGCTTGCAATATTTGAGCATTTACTCATTTTGTGGTATGATCCTAGGATTAATTATGGTTTTTCACTACTATTTTTTAGAAGGCTTTCTCACACTTTTACCATTTTCAAAACTGATTTTTAACAGGAGTTGTACCACCTAGATTACTTGGTCACTGGATTACTTCGACTTCGAGGTAGGCTATGGTCTTCTCTTTTGACTGAGTTCTATTAGTTATCATTTAATATATATTTTATGTGATTTAGGTTGGTACTGGCCAGGTTTAGGTCTTTCTTCCTTTTATCTCATTTCCTTGACTCCGGTTGAACCTTACGCTAGCGTAGCCTCTTGAGATCCGTATTTTAGGTTTGTGGTTTCCTTTAGATCTGTTATATCCCGTATTTTATACGGTTGGATATTTTAAAGTAGCCGTGGTAAAGTGAAGAGAATGACCATCTTTCAAAAATTATTTTAATATACAAGTTGGTTATGAATATTATTTATGAACATTAATAGTGTGGAAATACTGGAAAAGGCAAAGGGCAGAAAGGAAAATTCGCAAAGTAGCCTATGGTAATATTGTGGAAGGCTAGGGGTAAAACGGGAATTTCACAAAGTGTTCAAGAAAGTTCTTGAAATACCAAAGTGTTCAAGAAAATTCATGTAGGGGTGCACTCTTTTATTACCATGTGATGAAAATATATGAACCAAAGTGTACATGGCAAGACAATTAAGTCATCTTTATTTTTTTAAAAGAAGATTCTAGAAAAAAATGGAGAAGGGGTCATATGTCTATATTCATATTTGAGGGACTTATTTTCAAATATGGATACGTGGTGGAAGATATATATATATATATATATATATGTGTGTGTATTATGACTCATTAGGGTCATTCTTATCCCAAGAGAATTCTAGAAAATTCAAGAGGAAGAAGAGAAGAGAAACTTGAAGCTAGAGAGAGAGCTCGGTTTTGGGGGAGAAAAAAAGAGGTAAGTCTCCGATATTGTTTTGTAAATTAATTATATAGGGTATAACAAGATGTTATGAAGGTATTGGTAATGTAAATTTATGGTTTGGAGCAGCCCAAAATGTTACCAAACAGCCCCAAAATTTTAGTCGCAGTACGAGAGCTTCCGAGGCAAGTTTTGGCGAGTTTTGGTGAATTTTGAGCAAGGTAAAGTTTTATCTTTCAATTGAAGTTTATGAGGTTGTTATGGGGTATGTTAAATGTATTAAATGATGCTGGAAATTAAAAAAAATGTATAAGGATGCTTGACGTTAGAAACAACTAAATGGAAGTCGTAGTAGTTAAATCGAAGTCGCGTAGTGTGTTGTCGTTGTGGTTCTGCGGTTGCAGCTGGTTGGGTTGCGTGTTGAAGGGCTTTAAAATGTTTTAAAAAGGGTATGGTTGCTTCTGGTTTCAGTCACATGACTCCACGTTTGGTATGATTAAAGATTTTATGAAATAAAGGTTAAAAACTCTATTTTAGTATCGTAAATTTTGAGCTAGTTGTTTAGAGTTGTATTGTGGAATATTGAAGTGATTTAATGGTATATGTGCTTCTGGTTGTTGTTTTTGGATGGTTTTTAATATTGTGGCCGAGTTGAAATAACAGAGATGGTGTATTTACAGGGGAAGTGCTACCGAAATTTCGATTGAAAAAATGTTAGTTTAGGATGAGAATCTTGGATATCTACAACTAATGTTTGCATTCGTTAACATTGTTATAGATTTTTGGGAAGGCCAAGATTTAAGTGGGATTGACTAAGGAAGCGGACAAGGTATGTAAGGCTTACCCTTTTCTTTCAAGGCATGATTCCGATGTTACGGTTTCACAAGTGCTTCCATATTTTCTTTATTTTCAAAAGCTAGGTGTCAATGGTCCCAAGGAAATGACTATTTTTTCTATAACCCGTCAATGTTTTCCAAAATGTCTATAGTTTCCCAAAACAAAGGTTTACAGTATTACAAGCTTTTATGACAATAACGATGGATATGTTTTACAACGACATTGATGATGTCGAGGATGAGAATATGTTTATGATGGCTATGATAAGAACGGCTTCATGTATGTAAGGTTTACCCTTCTTTCTCTTGGCAGGTTTTGACATAAGTATATAGAGCTACTCTTTCTTTTGGCATGGGTTTTATAAAATAATTATATGACATTTATACAATTTCAAGGAAGTCCTATTCGTAGAGCCACTAGGGTGGCCAATTTTCTTGAGTTTCCTAATGATATTTTCTCGTTCTTAGATACGTGTATATGATTCCAAAAGTTTTATTTTGATATAATCCATGGTAATTTTCGGAAGGTCCAGGTGGCAATGCGTCTATAGCGCCACATATGAACCTTCACCATATCCCCTATATACATATACATATACATATACATATAGACAACATGCATGGGAGCTCAACGAAAGTCATGTATCTATCGGAGTGATGGAAGGTCGGTAACCTCTGATTGTAATATAGACTAACCATGGTCGTTTTGTCTCACCTTGAAGGAACAATTATTATAAGATGAGACTATCAACGAAGGATAATATTAAGAGAACGTAGAATAAGGTCAGAATCTCGTAAGGGGCCAAATCGTATACATATGCACATAGGACCAATTTTCAAGACTCGTAGAATAATTGGAATGAGCTATGATTCAAAAATCAAGATAAGAGTCATGTCAAGTACCTTTTGAAAATTACCATGGATTATATCAAAATAAAACTTTTGGAATCATATACACGTATCTAAGAACGAGAAAATATCATTTGGAAACTCAAGAAAATTGGCCATCCTAGTGGCTCTACGAATAGGACTTCCTTGAAATTGTATAAAATGTCATATACTTATTTTATAAAACCCATGCCAAAAGAAAGAGTAGCTCTATATACTTATGTCAAAACCTGCCAAGACAAAGAAGGGTAAACCTTACATACATGAAGTCGTTCTTATCATAGCCATCATAGATATATTCACATCCTCGACATCATCAATGTTGTTGTAAAACATATCCATCATTATTGTCATAAAAGCTTGTAATACTGTAAACCTTTATTTTGGAAAACTATAGACATTTTAGAAAAATATTGACGGGTTATAGGAAAAGTAGTCATTTCCTTGGGACCATTGACACCTAACTTTTGAAAATAAAGAAAATATGGAAGCACTTATGAAACCATAACATCGGAATCATGCCTTGAAAGAAAAGGATAAGCCTTACATACCTTGTCCGCTTCCTTAGTCAATCCCACTTAAATATTGGCCTTCCCAAAAATCTATAACAATGTTAACGAATGCAAACATTAGCTGTAGATATCCAAGATTCTCATCCTAAACTAACATTTTTTCTATCGAAATTTCGGCAGCACTTCCCCTGTAAATACACCATCTCTGTGATTTCAACTCAGCCACAATATTAAAAACCATCCAACAACAACAAACAACAGCACATATACCATTAAATCACTTCAATATTCCACAATACAACTCCAAACAACTAGCTCAAAATTTACGATACCAAAATAGAGTTTTTAACCTTTATTTCATAAAATCTTTATCATACAAAACGGGGGGTCGTGTGGCTGAAACCAGAAGCAACCATACCCTTTTTAAAACACTTTAAATCCCTTCAACACGTAACCCAACCAGCTGCAACTGCAGCACCAAAACGACAACACACTACGCGACTTCGATTTAACTACTACGACTTCCATTTAGTTGTTTCTAACGTCAATCATCCTTATACTTTTTTTTTCATTTCCAGCATCATTTAATACATTTAAAATACCCCATAAAAACCTCATAAACTTCAATTGAAAGATAAAACCTTACCTTGCTCAAAATTCACCAAAACTCGCCAAAACTTGCCTAAGCTCTCGTAGTGCGGCTAAAATTTTGGGGCTGTTTGGTAACATTTTGGGATGCTCCAAACCAAAAATTTACATTATCAATACCTTCATAACATCTTGATATACCCTAGATAATTAATTCACAAAATGAAATCGGAGACTTACCTCTTTTTTTCTCCCCCAAAACCGAGCTCTCTCTCTCTAGCTTCAAGTTTCTCTTCTCTTCTTCCTCTTGAATTTTCTAGAATTCTCTTGGGATAAGAATGACCCTAATGAGTCATAAGACACACACACACACACAAATATATATATCTTCCACCACTTATCCATATTTGAAAATAAGTCCCTCAAATATGAATATAGACACAGGACCCCTTCTCCATTTTTTCTAGAATCTTCTTTAAAAAAAATAAAGATGACTTAATTGTCTTGCCATGTACACTTTGGTTCATATATTTTCATCACATGGCCATAAAAGAGTGAACCCCTACATGAATTTTCTTTAACACTTTGGTCTTTCAAGAACTTTCTTGAACACTTTGTGAAATTCCCGTTTTACCCCTAGCCTTCCACAATATTACCATAGGCTACTTTGCGAATTTTTCTTTTTCCCTTTGCCTTTCCCAATATTTCCACACTATTAATGTTCATAAATAATATTCATAACCAACTTGTATATTAAAATAAATTTTGGAAGATGGTCATTCCCTTCACTTTACCACGACTACTTTAAAATATCCAACCGTATAAAATACGGAATATAACATCCTCCCCACTTTAGAACATTCGTCCTCGAATGTTCAACTGACCTCATGGGATGTCTTAATACTTCGGGAGGGTTCCTCTTATTGTTGTCCTTTTTTTTCATGCCCATTCTTTATCCCGCACTCCATTCTCCTTATACTCGAACTCCTAGGTCTTACATGAGTCCTCATTCCATGTTATGGGTTTTCTTTTCTGGTACTTGAGAATATTGTGATCCCTCTTTGGCCTAATATAATATGGTCTCGCGCTTTGCCGGTGATTTCTCTCGGGAGTTTCACTTACTGAGGTTTCCTTACTTTTCACCTCCTTCTAATACTTTGATCTCTTTTTTTCTATCTACTTACTCTCTTTATTTCCAAATATCGTTCCACTAAAATTTTCAATCTTAACCTATAGTCAAATAATAGTAGCGTACGTTGCAATAATTGTACCCTTTATTCTTGTTGTCGCTCAATTTTCGGTACCCTTGTATGATTAATGCCTTTCTTACCGTGACACCAATTGCTGGAACTCACATGTTCACCGATACAATCGTACGTGGGATATCCTACACATTCATATGTACATGTATATATTTTCCATCGACTAGCCCACAAAATACTTCCAAACGCTGTTCAAGCATATCCTTATTCCAAAGCTGTGATGTACTTTCTGTCTCTTCACCAGCCTAGTCTACCTCGTCTTACGCGGTCTCTTAAGGTTTCTAGCCATTCCATAGCTCTAGTTTTCCCTTAGGTTACTCTAACCTCTCCTTTGTCTCTTACATCTGAATATATAGAATTCTTGCATCCTTCCCAGAGGGGTCACCTATCCTAAAATTGCTCCCACCTAAGCACGCTTAACCTCGTAACTTTGATGGAATTGGATGCATTAATGCCGATATAATCGCATTTATTTCCTCGCATGACCTTTATTACATTATCAAGAGCGAGTCAAGGTCTTACAGGTTCCGAGACATTTTCGTAAAACGTCCTTCTTTTACCATTACTGTTTTTCCCTTTTTGATCCTCAATCTTCACCTTTCGCTTTCGCGCATGACTATATTTCGTTCTGGACTCCCAGATTTTCGAGGGTAGTGATCACACCTTCATCGCCATGCCAAATCCATAACCTCTCTGAAACAACACATCTCACTTATTGTTTATTTACAGTATTTCCTTCTCACGCTTCTTCTTGTTAGGCGTACCCAGTCTGGCAGGATCTCCTCACCATGCCTACTATTCAAAATCTGTGCGTAGCAATTATCAACAGTACCTCACAGAACATACAACTATATGACACCTTCCAGCCATCCAGTATTTCCAGTTTCAGGTAGCAAAGAAAATATATCCACACTTACCTCTATAACTCACCATATTGTTACTCACCTCATTCTGTCGCGGATAAGGCTCATATAGGGAATCTCTTCTCCTATGACTTGGCTCTATAGCACGATCTAGGACGGAAAGAAGGTTAACAATCCCTAGATGCCCCGCAGCCTCCTGTTTATAAATGTGGTCGGCTTCACATCCATAAACAGGACTCTACTGGACATGACTTAGCAGACAACCCATAGACCGACCTGCTTTGATACCACTTTGTCACACCCCGATCTTAATAGGGTGTGATGGGCACCCGACTCCATGCTCGGAGCTGAGCGAACCCGCTGTATCATATTACATACCTAATCTCATTAGACTTTTACAGCAAAAAGAAATGTAAAACATAGCTAAGCTTTCCAAATCATGCTTTCCAAAATTCATCATCCCCTAAAACTTGTGACATACGACATAATAACATATCAGTTGGTGACGCCGCTTACAAAGCTGACACTCTATACCCACGACTCTATCTGCAAAGTCTCTAACTTTGAACGAAACATCATATCGCATATACTCTGACTCGGCCGCACTCCAGGAACAAGTGGAGTTGCTAACCCCACTGGAACATTTTTTATAATAGCTTCTACTCGTTTGGGTGTATCTGCGCGGCATGAAACGCAGCCCCCGAAGAAAAGAGAGTCAGTACGAGTAATGTACCGAGTATGTAAGGCATGAAAATCAGCATAACAAAAAACATAAGGTATGAACAACCATATCATAGAATCATAGAACATATAGTGAGATAAGAGAGTAACCTGAACATGTGAGTGCCTTTTAGACCGGATGCCATGCATGCTTGTCTTTTCCTTTAAAAACATTTCTCTTTCATATCCATAGAAAATAGAACATGTCATATCTCCCACATATGTCCCGCGTATGGGACAACTGACCAAGTGGCAATGCATCTATAGCGCCACATATGAACCTTCCCCATATCCCCTTTATACATATACATATACATATACATATAGACAACATGCAGAAGAGCTCAACGAAAGTCATGTATCTATCGGAGTGACGGAAGGTCATTAACCTCCGATTGTAATATAGACTAACCATGGTCGCTTTGTCTCACCTTGAAGGAACAATTATTATAAGATGAGACTATCAACGAAGGATAATATTAAGAGAACGTAGAATAAGGTCACAATCTCGTAAGGCACCAAATCGTATACATATACATATAGGACCAATTTTCAAGACTCGTAGAATAATCAGAATGAGCTATGATTCAAAAATCAAGATAAGAGTCATGTCAGTTGGCGTAATTTTCATCTCGGACGCATGATGCCCGTACATGGGATATATGTGGGCGATATGACATGTTCTATTTTCTATGGATATGAAAAAGAAATATTTTTAAAGGAAAAGACAAGCATGCATGGCATCCGGCCTAAAAGGCACTCATATGTACAGGTTACTCTCTTATCTCACTATATGTTCTATGATTCTATGATTCTATGATATGGTTGTCCATACCTTATGTTCTTTGTTATGCTGATTTTCATGCCTTACATACTCGGTACATTACTCGTACTGACCCCCTTTTCTCTAGAGGTTGCATTTCATGCCACGCAGGTACACCCAGACGAGTAGAAGCTATTATAAAAGATGTTCTAGTGGGGTTAGCAACTCCACTTGTTCCTGGAGTGTGGCTGAGTCAAAGTATATGTGATATGATGTTTCATTCAAAGTTAGAGACTTTGCAGATAGAGTCGTGGGTATAGAGTGTCAGCTTTGTAAGCGGCGTCACCAACCGATATGTTATTATGTCGTATGTCACAAGTTTTAGGGGATGATGAATTTTGGAAAGCATGATTTGGAAAGCTTATCTATGTTTTATATTTCTTTTTGATGTAAAAGTCTAATGAGATTAGGTATATAATATGATATAGCGGGTTTGCTCGGCTCCAAGCATGGGGTCGAGTGCCCATCACATCCTATTAAGATCGGGGTATGACAACATTGTGGTTATCATGACCCAAACTAGGCCCAAGCTGTGACACGGCGATCGGAATCCCAAATGACTCAAACCAAGCCATCTTATGTATCATACATGAAAACATATAAGGCATAATGAGGATAAACTCAAATAAACTAGAAAAAATGTGGAAGCACCATAGTCAAATCAAATGACAACATAGACTCTATATAGTGTGTCCAACAAGCCTCTAATAATCAACATGGGTGGGAGGCTAAGACATGTCCCTAGCTCACCGTCAGCATAATATAGCAAAGTCTTTAAAAAAGAACAAAAGAAAGAACTCATAAACTTTCCCTAGAATAGATAAGGACTCACCAATCCTTGGAGTACTAGAACTCAACTTTAGCCACGTGGAGAACGGACGTGGTCGTCAACCCCTATAATATGATATAATGTAGGCAATAAAGTATGAGTTAGTATGTTTGAATGTACTAAGTATGAGGGAATGCTATGCAACATAAAGCCTAAGATGCACTGATCAAAATATAAGCATGATATACAAGAGGATAAGTAAGGTCATGAGAGAAATCGTAATGATGAAAGCATTAAGAGACATAATTGAGGTAATGAATAACATAAAAGAGAGTATACATATGTGGGAGATAACATTGGGAGGTTATTAGGAATGGTAAGAGTTTGTGCATAAAGCTTTGGAGGTGTATTTCCTTAAGAGCATGTTTTCTTCTTGTTGATTTCCTTATATTATGCAGTGGGCATTAGGTTGACCGATGATGCTGACCAGTATGTGTTATTTCTATGGATACTACTCTTGCTATGCCACTTGGCATAGTCTGGTTGCAGGGTCACTGATGTTTCTTAGGTGAAGACAAAGATGATTCTCCAACATTTTTTTACTCTTCTTTTCTTATGGTGGGAGATATGTCATTACTCTATTTATGCTTTATATCTTTAGAAGCTCTTGTACCTGTTTAGACTAGTTCCTTGGGAGGTTTTTCAGTGTATTTTCATAACTATTTTAATTATTAATGATATTTCTTATATCTTGTTAACTTTCGCATGATATTTCTATAAGAATTCTCCTATCTAGGTGTTAGAGTAGGTGCCCGCACGGCCCGGTGGGTTGGGTCATGACATCTCTTCTCTTTAAAATAGTATACTCTTCAAACTAAGTGAATGCATTTAAAACATAATCTTAGTTTCTCAACTCAATCTCAAAATAATTGTTTAAATGCATTATACTCAAACTCATTTAGACTCATAATGATCATGCTCAAAATGATGCATGATAGACTTCTCAACTCAAACTAATGCTCAAAACTCCTTACTCAATGCAAAACATGAAAATATATCATTCTCTTATCTTAAAATAATGTATAAAAATAAATAATGAAAATACTCAACTAGGGTTCATGTGAATGCAAACATGAACAATAATCTCAAGAACTTGAACTCATATGGATGATATCAATATTAATAAATATATAGGGAACTTAACAAAAGGTTCATAATTGCTCAAAACTCAATATACAAGATTTAACTCAAGGTCAAACTCATACTTGACAGAATGAAGATGTAGGGAACAGGGACGAACTTAGTCCAATGTTTTTATTAGACTTAAATACCAGAAGATCAATGATCTAAGCAAAACTTAAAGAATTTAGTTGAAACGCTTGAACCCTAGATTTTCTCCTTCTCTCCAATCCTTACTCTTAAAATATTCTAAGTGTTAATGAGAGAAAAGGCACGTTGGGTACTGATAAGGGACTTATTTTTGTCCCAAAATGTCATGGTTTTGTTTGGGAAAGGTGAAAAAAGACTGAATGCCCCTCACTTAAAATTGTTTGGGCCATCAACGGGCCATTCGTACAGACCGTAGGAGCTCCTACGAACTGTAGGGTTCCTCTATTAGAAACTGGGGTCCAAATATTTGACTTTTTGGAATTTGCTCCATGGGTCTACTACCAATCTTCTATAGGTCGTAAGTCATAGTACGAGTCATAATGCTTACTCATAAAACTCAACTGAGGACTTGAATCTTGGGGTCTACGGAACATAAGAATTCTTACGGGTCGTAGGACTTAAAGTGCACATTTCCAGTAGCTACTGGAATGAGTCACGGGAGTTATAAGTTGACCCTACGGATGGTAACTCTTTTGACGAGTTGCAACTCGGATCGTAAGAAATGGTCTTGACAATTAAAAATTTTGCTAAGTATGGAAGGGATCTACGAGTCACATCTACAACTCTTAAACTTTTCTACAGATCATAGGTGCCTTCGTGGCCCACCTGGATAGTCTATTACTTTACTTTCTCTGGACTCCTCAGGATTAGTCTAAGTTAAAATAGCACGGGGTGTTACACCATCCCTACCCCACCATGATAATATAAATTAAACGAATATGAACATGTAAATTAATTTCAAGTCTAATTAAAAATAAGAGATTACAAAGAGTGGATGAACAAGACAATTGGATAATTAATATAAAATTTATATTAATAAAAAATAATAATCTTTTTTCATGGATCTCCAGTTATGAGTAGGGTTTTAGAAAATTCTAGACGTTGATGGTTTGAGGAAATAGATGTTGCCGAAAGCTCATAGTTCTTGATATTATATTCACCTAGGATCCACTAAGATGTATCATAATTTTAGGGAAGTTATTGGTGGACTGGCATGAAGAAGGATATTGCAGAGTTTGTGGCCAAGTGTTCGAACTACCAAAAAAATAAAGATTGAGCATCAAAAATGGGAAGTTTGGCTCAATATATAGAGATTCCTACTTATAAGTGGGAATACATGAATATGGACTTCATAAAGGGCTTGCCTCGTACGCATCGTCAACATGATTTGATTTGGATTTTTGTAGATTGAATAACTAAGTTGGTGCATTTTCTTTCTCTTAAAACTTTTTATTCAGCCAAGGATTATGATAGGCTCTATATTCGAGAGTTGGTTAAGTTGCATGTTGTTTCATTTTCTATCATTTCAAACAGAGGTGCTTAGTTTACTTCTCAGTATTGGAGATCGTTTCAAAAAGGTATTGGTACTCAAGTTAAGTGTAGTACAACTTTTTACCCATAGACAAATAGTCAAGCCGAGTGGACTATTTAGACTTGGAAGATATGTTAAGGGCTTCTGTTATTGACTTCAAAGGTAATTGGGATGACCATTTGCCATTAATTGAGTTTGCTTATAATAATAGATATCATTCGAGTATTCAAATAGCTCAACTTGAGGCTCTCTATAGTAGTAGGTGTAGGTATCCTATTGGGTGATTTGAGGTTGGTGAGATAGCTTTGATAAGGCCGAATTTGCTCATAAGGTGGTGGAGAAATCTAGACTCATTAGAGAGAGGTTGAGAACTTCCCAAAGCCGATAGAAATCTTTTTCGGAGGTAAGAAGAAGAGAGCTTGAGTTTAAAGTTAATGATTGGGTTTACTTGAAAATCTCACCTATTAAAGGTGTGATGCATTTTGGTAAAAAAAGAAATCTTAGTTCTCGTTATGTAGGCACATATCAAACTTTGAGGTATTTCAGTAAGGTGGCTTATGAGTTGGATTTGCCTTTGTAATTGGCATCAGTGTATCCGTTATTCTATGTTTCTTTGATGAAGAAGTGTATGGATGATCCTACTTTGATTGTGCCATTAAAAAGTGTTGGTGTGAAACAAAGTATCTCCTATGAAAAGATGAGGGTTGAGATTCTTGGTCATCAAGTCCATAAGTTGAGGAATAAGAAAGTTGTTTTCGTTAAGGTTCTTCGGAGGAATCAATTAGTTGAGGGAGCTACTTGTGAGGCCGAAGCCGATATGATATCCCGTATGCTCATCTCTTTCCCTCCACTTCAATTTTAGATTGAGGTATTATTTCCTCATGTTTAATCCTCCAAATTCATGCATTCAGCTATTACCATTTTCCCATATGCATGCGTGTTCATAAAATCGGTTTTTAAGTCATGTTATAGCTTGGGATTGATTACCCCTGAGTTTAATGAATTTTAATGTGTTTTGCATTCATATTGGATTGTTAGATCTCTTTCTCTACTCTATTCATACTAGCTTGAGTCGTATTCGAGAAAACCTATTCCCAAGGGAGATATATTATAATACATCGGAAGTTAAAAAGCCAAAGAAGGAAAGAAAATATGTAGAAAAATTTATCGTGCAGGCTCCTACAAGTCATCCTTTGGGTCGTACAAAGTCCTATGGCCCATAGGAAGGCAATCGTAGAAAAAAATTGAGTCTCATAGGTTGGTGCGTGAAGCTTACCTACAGACTGTAGGACTTGTATGGTTTGTAGAAGGTTGTCATAGATTAGGCTTTGAAGGTTGGAAAATTTTAGAGTTTCAACACATTTCCTACGGACTAATAGGATGGTTCGTAGATGTTTATATGGCTCGTAGGTTAAGGTCGTAGAAGGTGAATCAGAGACATTTTATTTAGGATGGTTCCATGAGGGAGTCCTACGGATCATTGAAAACGGTATGGGCCGTAGGTGGTTTCGTACAATGAGATTCAAAGAGTTTATATTAGGAGTTGTACAAGACAACAGGTCTACGAACCATAGAATCATCTACGGCCTGTAGGAGTGGATCATAGAGGGAACTTTTGAGATTTAGAATTTTGACTTGATTTTCATGAGCCCACTCGACGACCCGGGTAGGACCCGTAGGTCATCTATGGCAGATTAATTCCAAGTATGTTTTAGTCAAGTCCTATTCTTTTAATACCTAAGCTATGTCATTTTGTATTATTTCCTAAGGCCTATAACTACCCAAATCCTTCAAATTTCCCCATTCCCTCACATTTACTCAAAAACTCTCAAAAGATTTTAAGAAAATTCTCTCTCAATGTTATCTTCTTCAATCAAACTAGGATTCAAGGATTTCAAGTTTACTCTTTCAATTTCAACCAAGGAATTCATTGAGATATGTGAGAATTTCATCCATGGATCCTTTTTTCAACCATGGAGTCCCCAAGTATTTTCAATTCCTCTTTATAATTTCTTCCTAACCCTTGGTGTTTGGATGATTTTACATTGATTTCAATCAATTATGCTTGTATTAATTCTGAATAAACTTATTATGCATGATTTGATTCTAATTACATATTTTGATGAATTTTCCATGAACCCATGCATTATGCCTATTTTGGGGTTATGAACTATATTTGGGAATTATGCATGCATCATGAATTTATGAACTATGGTTTTAGGGATGCTATCAGATAAAGTATCAATGGTGTTTTTATGAAAACAAGGTTGCTTCAAAAGGTGAAGTATTCTTATCATGAAGAATTGTCGTGATTTCTTTTATGAACAAGCCTATCATGATTTAGATGCTTAGATAAGTGTCTTTATGAATATGTTATGAAATCATGATTTCTTAAATGAGCTATTCTTATGATTTTCAAGTATGTTATGATGAATTTGGTATTACAAGATTATTATCATTTTTAAATATTATGCTATGCTTATGACTATTCTTGCTGAGAGTATTATCTAGCACTGAGTTGGACTAGTGGCGATTACCCAGGTCCCAGAACTACGTACCCCATAGGATTTTTCTTAATTGGCCCTAGCTAGGGGATCCACAAATAGCTCTTGTTAATGGTCCTTACCTTGGCAAGTAGGACAATCTATTTTCGGTGTGGGAGGGATGACACTGGACTCCATGTTATAGATAACATGATTTATGTCCATTATAGTATCTCTCACTTATGTTATGTTAAGCTTATGATTTTCTTACGAATACTGCATTGACCATGTTTTATCTTTCTAACGATGTTTTAAATGATTATGTCATGTGTTAGCTTGGCCCTTGCATTACCATTCTCCATACTCCATATATTTCATAGTACTAACCGTATACTTCTATTGCCTATATTATTTTATAATATAGGTCATAACGCTTCTCATCAGGCACATGGTTAGTACAGACTCCTCTCAGGTAGGGTTGCTTATCAGGCGGATTAGGCAGATAATTTCACTAAAGTCTATTTTTTTTATTCATCCACTCAATGGTGTATTATAATACTAATTTGCCTATCAGATATTGATTTTTAAATTTACTAATTTGTTAGCCAACCTAAAAGATATTGATTGGTTCGGTAGTGGATTAGGAATTATCGGACGATTATCTGGTCGTGTATCAGCTAACCTCTAATTAATTTTTGTGGTATATTTTTTTCGATGAACGCACCTTACAAAAGAGATTGTTGACTTGCTCTTTATTCTTGAAGGTAAAATATATAATTATAGAAAAGTAAATAAGTTTTTCTGGTTTTACGGCTTTTCCCTTTCGAAGTTAGGACTTGTGAAGGAATAGAGTAGGTGTGTAGATGTTCCCTAATAAAGTATCTAGACTAGATTAGATACATTATTCGTTATATTGTTAGCTATACCCAAGGTGTGATTAGTTGCACAGTTAGTTAGAGGGGATTAGGGAGCTATTAGTTAGTTAGCTAAGCTCTAAACTCTATATATACGGATTAGTGAGCTATTAGTTAGTGAGCTAAGTCAGTTAGTTAGCTAACCTCTAAACTCTATATATACAACACTTTGTGCATTGAGCTCAATCAATAGAGAATAATTTCTTTCTCCAAATCTGCTCAATTCCATTGTGTTCTCAGTTCAGATTCATGAAGTTAACATGGTATCTGAGCAATTAGAGCTTAGAGGGGATTCTTACACACGCAGTGAAGAATTCGAGTGATCTTCTTACTTAGTTCTAGTGTTTTAGAGTTTGTTTCTCTGTTTCGTTTGATTCTCATGGAAGCTGTCAGAGTTAATGGCATAGCTACACTAGGGAATTCAATAGTTGCTTCTACAATTGATCATCTTTATCCACTGTATTTGCATCCGTCAGATGCACCGGGATCTCTTAATGTAAGGATTGGGCTTACCAGATCTGAAAATTACGCCTTATGGAGAGAAGCTATGAAATTGAAATTAATTAGAAAGAACAAAGTAGGATTCATTGATGGAAAAGTGAAACGAGATCACTATGCAGGAGATGTGACTTGACTATGGGATCGATGCAATGCAATAGTAGTTTACTGGATTCTATGCAATGTAAGTTCGGAACTTCATGGTGGAGTTCTATTTTGTATAGATGCACATATGATCTGGGAGGACCTGAAGGGAAGGTTTAACAAAGTTAATAGTTCTTGATTTTTTTAGTTACATAAAGAGATTTTTAGTCTTGTTCAAGTAGTTTCCTCTATATTTGTTTACTATTCTAGGCTTAAGGAGCAATGGGATAAGTATGACTCTATTATGCCTCTACCTTCCTGTAATTGTTGAAAATCTAGGGAGTTTTTTTGAAAATCTACAATATCAAAGGATGATGCAGTTTATCATGGGACTCAATGATATCTACAGTCAGGCTAGGAGTCAAATTTTGTTGATGCAGCAGATTCCTTGTACCGATCAGGCATATGTCATGGTTAATCAAGATGAAAGTCAGAAAATGATGGCAGGGTCGAGTAGGATGATGTCTGAAAGAATGATTCTTACAGCAATGTTTACTTCAAGACCTTCTCATGGAACTCAAAAACATAAGAAGCCTTACACTCCAAATGCATTCTGTGATTTCTTTCACACTAAGGGACACTTGAGAATCGATTGTTATAAGATAATGAAGTGTGATTTTAGTCTCAAAAATGGATATCTCAAAGTCGATTGTTATAGGTTAATTGATTATCTAGCTAATTATAAAGAAAGAGAGAAATTGTAGTAGCTGGGAACTCCATATATGATGCAGGAACTATGAAGGGTAAGGGGAAGGAAACAGTGGATTATGATGGTCTACACTACCATCATTACATGCCACATACATATCAACAACATACATATCAACAACATAGTCAACCAATATATCAACAATATGGCTCATCCTCCAACCAATCAATCAACCAATCAGACAAGTTATCTATGCCCTTGCTCACACCAGGTCAAGAGCAATAGTTTCTCAGGATGCTTGATAACACCACTATTAGTGAGTCCAAAGGTGTTGCTTCTAATATTACAGGCACTTCTTTCTTTTCAAATAAAGATGCCTTCATAAAGTAGATAGTAGATACTAGTGCTACTAACCACATGATAGGTGATCCTAAACATTTACATCATGACAGATTGATAAAAAATGCAGGAAAAGTTCAGTTGCCTACAAGGGATTCTGCTAAGGTTTCACATATTGGGGACTGTCATTTAGGAGGAGGTGAAATTCTTAGGAAAAGTTCTATGTGTACCAGTATTCAAGTTCAATCTTTTTTCAGTCTCACAAGTGACAAAAGACTTGAACTGATGTGTCTCTTGGCAGGAGCTCAGACATGCTTGGCAGTCACACAAGGTGTTGATGCTGTCACTTGGCATCAGAGGTTATGCCATATACCTATGGCTATACTCAGGAAAATTCCTGACTTCCATAGTTTTGGTAATAAGTTTGTTTTTAATAATTGTGCAGTTTGTCCTCTTGCTAGACAAACCAGGTTGCCATTTCCACAAAGTACTACTAGATCCACTTGTATTTTTTCCAGTTACTTCACATAGATGTTTGGGGTCCCTGTAAGGTAGAAACATTTGATGGAATGAGATATCATTTGACCATTGTTGATGACTACTCAAGATAGATATGGATTTTTTTAATAAGACTTAAATCTGTTGTCATTAGTTTGTTGACTTATTTCCTTATTGAAGTTGAAACTCAGTTTGGTAAGGAAATTCAGAAAGTAAGATCTAATAATGGATCTGAGTTCTTTAACAACAATTGTAATGCCCTTTTCAAACTTCATGGTGTTGTACATCAGAGCTCATGTCCATACACCCCTCAACAGAATGGTGTAGTTGAAAGATGACATAGACACATCCTTGAGACAGTAAGAGCTATTAAGTTTCAAGCCAGCTTTCCTGATAGATTTTGGGGTCTTTGTATCCAAGCAGTTGTATATGTCTTGAATAGGATACCTTCAATTGACCTAGGAAATGTGTCTCCTTTTGAGAAACTATATGGCAAGTCACCTTCACTAGATCACATGAGAGTCATAGGGTGCTTGTGTTTTGCCACTAATCTCACCAAGCAGGACAAATTTAGTCCAAGGGCAATAAGGGCTTCTACGGTAGGCTATGGGACAACTCAGAAGTGGTACAGGTTGTATGATATGGAAAATAGGATTTTCTTTGTTAGTAGAGATGTAATGTTTATGCAATCCATCTTTCCCTTCAAAGGAAGTTTTGCTGATCAACAGAGTCAGACCAATCCTCAAAACTTCTTTGCTTTTGATAATTTAGTGGCAGCTCCAGACATTGTCATTCATGTGTCTCCAGATGTTACACCAACCTCTAATCATCAGAATGTTTCTCCTAATATTGAAGTCCCTGCATCTGTGGAATCAGCAGGCACTGGTCCTACCCCTGCACCTCCAATAAGGAGGTCCTCTAGAGGATCTAGGCCTCCTATTTAGCACCAAGGCTATGTTGCCAAAACTGGTTTTAGCAGTTTCCTCTATTCCATTTCTTCAGTCTTATATTATACAGGTCTTTCAACCAAATATCAAAGTTTTTTCTCTAAATTATCAGTTGAAATAGAATCAGCTAACTATAATGATGCTGTGGAGGATCAAAGATGGATAGATGCCATGCAAAATGAAATACAAGCCTTGGAGGACAATAAGACTTGGGAGTTAGTTGACTTACCCAAGGGGAAGAAGGCTATAGGATGCAGATGGATTTATAAAATCAAATATACGACAGATGGTGAAGTGGAGAGATTTAAATCCAGGTTGGTAGCTAAGGGTTACAATCAGAAAGAAGGTTTTGATTATCAAGAGACCTTCTCACCAGTAGTTAAGATGGCTACTGTTAGGTCTGTTATTTCTATTGCAGCTGCCAAGCATTGGACAATCCATCAAATGGATGTCTATAATGCATTTCTGCAAGGAGACCTGTATGAGAAAGTATATATGACCATTCCTGATGGTTTTACTCGGACAGCTGGAAACAATCAAGCATGCAGGCTTCAAGGTACACTACTAAAAAGAGTCCAAAAAGCGATAGAACAAAAAGCGATGGACACCGTCGCAAATAAATTGTGATGGAAAAAACGACCATTTCCGTCGTTTTTACTTTTTTTTATTTTTTATTTACTAAGAGCGACGGACTGGGCATTTTGGCTGTTTTTTTTGCTCAAAATAAATATTATATTTATATAAATATTTTATATATTTTATTAAAAAATAATTATTTATAAATTAAATATTATGACGCCGTCCGTCGCAAGTATTTGTTTTTTATTTATTAATATTTTTTTAACATAGCGACGGACAAGGTCGCTAAGTCCGTCGCTATTGGTCAAATGATTTGGTCAAAAATTTAAAAATAGCGACAGACTGGGTCACTTTGTCCGTCATTTTTTGGTCAAAATGGAGGTCAAAAAATATTTGAATTAATTATAACTTCAACTTTTAAAAAAAATATTTGACCTCCATTTTGACCAAAAAATGACGGACAAAGTGACTCAGTCCGTCGCTATTTTTAAATTTTTGACCAAATCATTTGACCAATAGCGACGGACTTAGCGACCTTGTCTGTCGCTATGTTAAAAAAATATTAATAAATAAAAAAAAAATACTTGCGACGGACGGCGTTATAATATTTAATTTATAAATAATTATTTTTTAATAAAATATATAAAATATTTATATAAATATAATATTTATTTTTAATAACATATATCGCCACCCCGCCTCCCACCGTCGTCCCCCCACCCCTGTCGCTGTCCCCCATCAGTCACCCGCCTCCGCCGCTGCGCCGCCACCGTCCTGTGGTGCTTTAGGAGTATTATTCATCTTTAAGAGGTTAGGGCTTAAACCTTATAAAAAAATTATTTTTTTATTATTTGTCATTTTTTTAGTTAGTTAATTAGTTGATTAGATTTAGTTTGTTGTAGTTCATTTGTATATTGGATTGTGAAATTAGTGAATGTAGTTATAGTTTTGATTTTAGGGCTTAAGTTAGATTTGGGTTGTTGAATTAGATTGTATATGTTTTAGTAATTTGTGATGTTAATTAGTTTATGTCATTTAGTTTTTTGTAGTTTATTTGTATATTGGATTGTAAAATTAGTGAATCTAGTTATAGTTTTGATTTTAAGCTTTAAGTTAGATTTGAGATTTTGTATTAGATTGTAAATTGGATAGTAATTTATGATTTAGTAGTTACTTAATTAGTTTATTCAATGTAGTTTGTTGTAGTTTGTTTGTATATTGGATTGTAACTTAGAAAGTTTTGAAGTTTGAAACTTAGAGAAAAATATTGGAACTTAATTAGAGGGTTGAGTTTTAGGACTTTAGAACTTATAATTAGAATAGTTTAGATACTTGAATTTTAGGATACTTAAATTTAGAAGTTGAACTTAATTAGAACTTTGAAGTTGAATTTTTTGTAACTTTAGAAATCTTGTTGAAGTTAAGCTTCCTTTTGAACTAATTAAGCTAATGTTGAACTTTAGAATAACTTAGATACTTGAATATAGGAAATTTTGAAGTTTGAAACTTAGAAAAATATTGGAAATTGTATACTTGAATTATAGGACTTTAATTTAGAACTTATAATTAGAATAACTTAGATACTAATTTTGAACTTTAGGTTTGTATAATTTTTGAAATCTTTAGACTTTGGAATTAATTAAGCTAAGTAAAGTTAGATATTTAAAGTCATTAGGTTGAACTTTAGGACTTTTGAAGTTAAACTTAGAAATTTTTTAGGTGTGTATAAATTTTGAACTCTTTAGACTTTATAGCTATTTTGAATAACTTAGATACTTGAATTTTAGGATATTTTAATTTAGAACTTCAACTTGAATGTCATGAGGTTTGAAACTTAATTTTTACTTGAATTAATTAGAATATGAACTTAATTATAAGTTGAATTAATTAGAAATTAAAATTAATTATAACGTGAATTAATTAGAACATAAAATTAATGATAACTTGAATTAATTAGAATATGAACTTCATTATAACTTGAATTAATTAGAACTTGAACTTAATTATAACTTGAATTAATTAGGACTTGACCTTAATTATAACTTTAATTAATTAGAACTTGAACTTAATTATTATATGAATTAATTAATTATAACTTGAATTAATGACAGTTATAGTCTTTATGAACCAATTAAGCTTGAATATATATAATTTTGTAGATGGATCATCGTTTGTGGATGTATAATATGCATTATGAAGTTAGTGATAGTTTGAAACCTGAATTTATTGAAGGTGTAAGAAGTTTTATCGATCATGCAATGACACTTGATATTTTTAAGAGAAATGGATTGGTTAGGTGTTCTTGTCGTAAATGTAGGTGCTTGAAATTTTTTAATCCAGATATAATTATGGTTCATTTGTATGGTAATGGATTTAAGCCTAGATATTGTGTATGGGTTGATTATGCAGAAATAGATGGATTGAATAATATATTTTATAATCTGCTGCCCGTGGATGAATATAATATTCTTGCACGACATGTCAAATTAGGGTTCTACATGATGGATTTCATGAAATGGTCAATGATGCTTTCGGGGTTCAAGGTGGGATGAAACCCAAAAAATATTTTGATGAAACTCCTAATGAAGAAGCAAGATGCTTCTATCAATAATTAGAAGAGGCTAGTCGTCCACTATGTGAAGGGAGTCAGCATTCTGCTTTGTCAGTTGCATTTAGGTTAATGAATATTAAATCAAATTGGAGTGTTCCTCATACGGCTATGGACTCAATGGTTGATCTTTTGGGCGAACTAGTTAATCCTGAGTTTAACATACCTAAGAACTTCTATCAGGCAAAGAGATTGGTTTCCAAGTTAGGATTGTCGTATGATAGAATTCATTCTTGTGTTAATGGTTGGATGTTGTTCTACAAGACTGATAGTGAATTAGAAAATTGTAACTTTTATGGACAAGCTTGTTATAAGAGGATTCCTACCGAAAAGATGGTCCCAATTAAGGCGATGCATTATTTACATCTTATTCCTAGATTAAAGAGGTTGTATGCATCGATGAGGTTTGCCCCACATATGAGATGACATCGTGAATATAAAAGGCCGTCGGGTGTCTTGTCTGATCCATCTAACGGAGAAACATGGAAATATTTTGATAACATGTATCTTGATTTTGCTAGTGAACCAAGAAATGTAAGATTGAAGTTATGAGCAGATGGATTCACACCATTCTCTAATGCTGCCTCACCTTATTCTTGTTGGCCTGTATTTCTTACCCCGTACAATCTTCCTCTTGAAATGTGCATGACAAGTCCGTACATCTTTCTAAGCTGTGTTATTCTAGGTCCTTGTAATCCTAAAAGTTTGATTGATGTCTATCTACAACCATTAATAAATGAGCTTAAACAATTATGGTTTGAAGGTGTATGACTTATGATATATCAACTATACAGAATTTTATTATGTGTGCTGCTTTAATGTGGACTATTAATGATTTTCCTGCATACGGAATGTTGTCTGATTGGATGACTGCTGAAAAGCTTGCTTGTCCTCATTGCATAAAAAATAGTAAGGCATTCACCTTAAAGCATGGCAGAAAAAATTCATGATTTGATTGTCATCGTCAGTTCTTGCCAATGAACCATGAGTTTAGAAAGATGAAACATATATTCAAAAAAATAGGGTTGAAAATGACCCTCCACCTCCATCACTGATAGGACATCAAATTTGAGAGAGAGTTTCTCAATTGCCTAAAGTTACAGAAACTCCACCATCTAGACTTTCTGGATATGGTGTTGAGCATAATTGGAACAAACAGAGCATATTCTGGGAGTTATTGGAAGTATAATCTCCTATGATATAATCTTGATATGATACACATTGAGAAAAAATATTTTGACAATTTGTTTAACACAGTGATGGATGTTAAGGGCAAGACAAAAGATAACACAAGAGCTAGAATGGACTTAAAGAAATAATGTAGGAGAAAATAATTGTGGTTGCAAGAACTACAAAATGGTAAAATTGTCAGCCTAAAGCCAGTTATTCATTCATATTGTATGAGAAACGTGACATATGTTAGTGGGTTAAAAATTTGAGAATGCCAAAGGGATATGCTTCGAATTTGGGTAAGCGGGCAAATCTGAATGAAGGAAAGTTAATAGGTATGAAAAACCATGATTGACATGTATTCATGAAAACTTTGATTCCTATTGCTTTTAGCCATCTACCTGGCAAGATATGGAAGTCAATCACATAGGTAAGTCTTTTCTTTAGAGATTTATGTTCTGGAAAGTTGTTGGAAAATACTTTAGACAAGATAGAGGAAAATATTTCTGTTATTACTACAAAGTTGGAGAGATTTTTCCATGTGGTTTTTTTTATGTGATGGAGCATCTTCCGATTCATTTTGTAAAAAACGCCTGCCTTGGAGGTCCAGTTCAAACAAGGTGGATGTATCCATTTGAGAGGTAATGTTTTTCTTATATAAGTAATTAAGTTATTTTTCTTATATATACTATAATTATTAGTTAACATATATTGATATATACATTCATAAAAAATAGAAGATGCAAACAAATAAATAAATTGAGAGGAAAGATTGAAGGATCAACTGTTCAAGCTCATAGTACGTGAGAAACTGGTGACTTTTATTCTTATTACTTTGGGGATGAAGTTCCATGTAGGAGAAATAGGCCTAATCACAATGATGAAGGTGATAGTGATCCAATGTTTCCACCGAATTCAATTTTTAATCAAAGTGGTCAAGGATCTAAACGACATGAAAGACGAGGCTTCACTACTATGGAAAGACAATCAGTTGAGACCCATATTCTGCTTAATTATCCAGAAATTCAGTCATATCTTAAGTAAGTGTTAAATTATATTATCAAATTACATAGTAATAAGTGATTACTAACTATCAAAATTGTACATATCAATATCAGCTCGTTCATAAGCACATGGAGCAATGAAGTCATATATATGAGGTTATCCAATTGGCTAAAGGATTATGTAAGTGTAAAAGCTTATATTGAATCAATAGGTATAATGTTTTCATTTTATAGTAAATTGTGTTATTTTTAAATCAATTTGTAGGTTTATGGTGAATACTCAAATGTCGAACATTCGCCATTTGTGAGAGAGATCGCACTATGGCCTAAATCTTATATTCATACAATGAATAAATATTGTGTGAATGGTTATAAGTTTTAAACTGAAGAAGTTTCTATGCACAAGAAAACTAATAATAGTGGTGTGTGCGTTCAAGGTGATGTCGATGGTAATGGCCAAACTGTAGAATATTATGGTGTCATTCAAGAGATTATTGAATTAAGATATTCAGGTTGGCCTAAAAAAATAGTATTGTTTCAGTGTAAGTAGTTTTAACCATCACACAAAGGCACAAGGGTGGACCAACAACATAATATAATTGAAGTTAAGCACACCAGACAATACAAAAGTTATGATCCTTTTATCATTTTCCAAAATGCTAAGCAAATGTATTACGCTTCATATCCATTGCGTAGAGATAAGGCTGATTGGTGGGTTGTTATTAAGACAAAGCCCGTGGAAAGAATTGAAATTAAGAATGTATTAGATGTGGCGTACCAAGTCTTTCTGAGTGAGAACATGATGCAGTTTGCGGTGGTCAGTACTTCACACTTGACACCATAGAGATAATGCTGACAGATCTTTAGAGCAAACACTTCTGCTGCCAGCTCCAACTCATAAGTGGGATATTTCTTCTCATTAACCTACAATTGCCGCAAGGCGTAGCTATAGCATTCTTATCCTGCATCAACAATGTGAAGCAACACCCTTACCTAAATGTACAACATCACAATAAATAATGAAATCTCTACGTTCAACTAGCAGGGCCAAAATAAATGTCGTGGTAAGAAGAGTCTTGAGATTTTGGAAGATCTCTTCAAATTTTTTAGTCCACTCAAATGGTACCTCCTTTTGAGTCAGCCTAGTTAAATGGGTGGTGATAAAATAAAAGTTCCTCACGAACCAACGATAGTAACTAGCAAGTCCAAAAAACTTCTTTGGTCATAGAGTTAGACTGGCCCAGAGCAATACAATGACGGTCTGCATGTTCTCCTTTACTCTTCGAATAAACCTAAATATAGCCTCTAAACACGATCATGAAAGAATCTAGGAATGGCTTGAACACTCCATTTGTCACGATCCAAACTAGGGCCTAGATGTAACACAGCGATCAGGATTTTCAAAGAAATTCCAGCAAAGCCTCTTAGCATATCATAAGCATACATAAGGTAAACAATAAGCGGAAACTCATAAAAGTCCAAAAGACAAAGCATAACTAGAGAGAATCAAGACAACATAGACTCCTTATACATATGCCCAACATGCCTCTACATGAATACATAGTCGAGGACTAGGACATGTTCCTAGCTCACCCTCAAAGAGAGTAATGACACAACATAGAATAGTCTTTAAACATCATCATAGTATAAAAACAATAAAGAAAAGAATGACTCGAATTGCCCTCGAAGCATGAGGAGTCACCAAACTAATCTTTAATTGAACTCCAACTAGCCATGGGTGGAGGATGGAGCATCCTTCTCTACATTGTGATATAATGTAGGCAAAAAGTATGCGTTAGCGTTTGAATGTACTAAGGATGTAGGAAATACAATGCATAGAAAACCATGTTTGTGCAAATGACCATTTTAAATAGCATGATGGGAGAAGTAGTAAGATTCATATGTAGTCATAAGAAGGACCAATGCATAATAAACCATAAGAGTATCATATAAAGTAAATGATAGGATTAGGCATTTAAAAAATAATAAGGACCATACATATGTCAGATATAACAATAACCAAATATAAGACCATGCGAGCCATAACATGGAATCCCGATGTTATTCCTATACTAGAAGAAAGGAAAATCTACTTGCCAATGTAGACTCTAACCCACTAGGCGGGTGATGTACATATACTATATGTGGATCCACTAGCTAAGCCATGAGGCAACCAATGGTTACACGTAGTTTAAGAGATATGAGGCTGCTACGAATGCTTTTGGTAGGGCCCCACCTCAAGTTTACTCGGTGCTAAGTCAAATCCCACGGCATACGTATCATAACATAGTAATCATAGTTAACATATATCATACACATGATCAAAGATTTGAAATTCGTAGAGTAGCTCATTTCATAACATAATTACAATGTGAGTATTGGCCTTCCACAGTACAAATCATACTTGCATAATTCATATCATTAGGCCCTGGGTCACCACATAGGGACCTAATTCACCTTTCTTCATAACTTGCATGAAAATCATAGTTCGAACATACTCATAATTCATGATCATAATTCCTACTTGAATTTAGAGTAAAACTCATATACAAAATCAATTTGATTGCAAATCATAAGAATACCTTGAAAACATTGAACTACGTGATCATAATTCATAAATTTCATCATAGGAAATAGCTTCATGCATAGGCTTTCATAATTAATCTTGAAATCATGTAAATTGGAATAAAAACATTCATGATCATATACTTTTTATCAGCCCATACGTAAATCACAAAGATAATATCCTTTGCAAGTATAATTGAAATACTCATAATTCATATCATGAACCCTAAAGATCAATATAGGAAAATTCATGGGAAAACCCTTCAATTCAATGCAATAGCCATCAATTTATATTAAAATAGACTCATAATCATAATTATAATCATAATTCATTCAATTGGAATAGAGATCATAAAACCTTAAGAATACATACATAAATTGATTGGAAAAGTGGGGAATTCATTGTGCTCAATGGGTGAAAGTACCCCAGGATCAATTACCCACACACCATGAGTGAGAAGACAAAAGAATTTGGAAGAATTTGAGAGTTTTGATGAAGAGCTTGAGTGAATTTCTTGGAAGTCTTCAATTTATTCCTTGAGAGCCTTTTGTAGAGAGCGAAATATTTCAGTGAGTGAATTGTAGAAGAATGAATGAACTTAGAGGTGTAGGTTAGTTTATTGAGCCGAATTTTATTCTAAAAATGTCTAGGTTCATTAACTAACATTTATAGAAACATATAAATTACCCCCACTAAAAATCTGAATTTAGGAACTCGTAAAACGCATTCGGCAAATGTGTTTTATGTAGAAAAGGGTAAAACACATTCATCATATACGTTTTATGCCTTATTTGTCCAGCAATGAGTTTTTGCCAAATTTTGGTTAAATTTGCACGCACCCTCCTGTTTTGTGCAATTCTTGAAAAATTTATCTTTTTATATACGGGTCCTAAAAATCCACTGAGAATCTATGTGAGGCAACAGGTACTTATTTCTAATGCTGACCCTATTCAGTTGCCGATTATCTATACACATTCTCATGCTCCCATCCTTTTTCTTAACAAACAGAATCGGAGCACCCCATAGGAAAGAACTAGGATGGATAAAATCTTTAACAAGATGCTCTTGGATTTGAACCTTAACCTCTCTTAATTCTATCAGAGCCATGTGATAAGGAGGAATAGAAATTGGGTTAGTGCCCTGCTCCAATCAATGCAGAAATCTATATCTTTATCCGGAGCCATACCAGGTATATCAATAGGAAATGCTTCTTTGAACTTAGACACTACCAGAATAGACTCAATAGAGAGAGATGATCTTGGGCGTATTTTGCACCCAATAATCAATAGAACCCACATTTGTAGCCTAGTTTGAGAACAAATTCCCTAAGTTTATTGCAATTTTATAGTCTTTTGTGTGTACTTGAGCTAACCAATGTGATTAAATACTTTCAGAGCTAAACAAGGAAGAATGGACCTTAAAAAGGCATCACGATGGATAGTAGGAGCTTAGAAGTAGAGTTGGGAGGCTAAAGTGCAGAATTTGTACTGGCATGGAGAGGCTTCGCATTGCGCCTATGCTCAGGAATGAAGGCCTATTTTTACCTGAAAACCTCTCTCAATTTGAGTCCATGCCAGTTCGCATTGAGGACTTGGTTGATGAGCAGTGTAATTTTACCGAGGAGCTGAATATTGAAAAACCATGAAGGAATGAAAAAAATTTGCATCATAGAATTCAGTGCCAGTTATGGTTTTTTGCGATTTTTGAGATTATAAATAGCATATTTATAATATTTATTATTCATTCAGTCTTTTATTTTAGTGATTACGAACGGGAACGAAGAGATAACTACTCTAGGAATATTTTTCTCATTTTCTTTTATTTTAACTACTCTTTAATGTTCATTAATTACTTTTCTATTGTAACTAAAACTATGAGTGGCTAAGTTTTCTTATTTTAGGACTGTATCCACAAGATTGTGGTATAATATTATTTTGCTTTGGTTGATAATGGGTATGTGTTCATGATTACTCTTACCTTCTTAATATTACTATTTTAATGGCTGTCCAACATTAGGATAAATTTATTGTCTACCTTGAACTCGAAAGATGGATATGAGAAAGAACGTGGAATGTAGGGAACATGTTTGTTCTAGTGTTAACTAGGATGATTTGTTTATAGGATTCCTGTGGCATATAACTATACATCATGTTTGGTTACAAAACAGGATAATAACATTGATGCAATTTTTTTGGTTAACGCCTATCCCCGCTCAACGATATAGTAATGTTATTAACAAAGATAGGCAATTCGAGGTCGGAAAACCATGATTGTAACATCAATCTTGTGAATCAGTTATTTAATTGATCTATTGTATACCAAAGTTCTGAATATTATACTTCGCATCTATAAATGCTACAACCCAGAAATTCATTTTAATTTGATTAAATCTTTGGTGAAATCATTGAATCGTCTTTAGTAGTAGATTACAATAGTTTAAAATTAGAAGTAACAAAATATCTCAACTCTTTACAATGCACACAATCAATTTAGTTCACTGAAAAGAAATTAAAAACCTCATTAAAGTCCTTTGGGTTCGACAATCTGGCTCTGAAAAGAGTTATTTTAATACTTGTGAGACCGCTTACACTTGCGTGTACTTTAGTAGCAACAACATTTTTGCGCCATTGCCGGGGAATTTAAATTTGGCAAGTGGTTCTTTTCAAAATTTCTTCATTATTTGTGCTAGTGTTGACAACTTGATCTTAGCTGTGATTTCTTGTAGGTACCCTTAAACAATACACTGGACAGGAGTGAGGAAATTATAGAGCCGCTAGCTTAGCCTAAAAGATTTTTACATCAACAAAGGAGAAGAGCAGCCTCGCAGTATCTTGTGCAATAAGTCAACCTGAAGTTTGATCAAGAGGCACCTATAGAGGTTTCTGTAAATATGGAAGCAAGAATGATTAGGGATGTGGAAATTCCTCGAACCACAAATGTTACCAACAGCATCTAGAACCGCCTGCTAGAGGTAGATCCGGACTGAAGTAGAATATGCTGCAACTCTTGCACACTAATGTTCAGTTCACTGATTACCACATAAAGATCCCCAAGTTCATTTACAAAAATTCTTAGAGATCAATGATACTTATACACCAACTAAAGTGTCACCGGACTATGTAAGATTAACCTTGTTTCTCTTTTCGCTGTTGTGGGAAGCAAAGAGGTGGATGAAGTCGGAGCCACCAAACTCAATCACTTATTGGGATGATTTGGCCCAAAACCTTCTAATCAGATTTTTCCCATCAGGGAAAACAACAAAGTTGAGGAGTGAAATTTTGAGTTTCAAACAGAAATCTAGGGAAAATTTATATCAGGCCTGGGATAGGTTTCAATCTTTAATCATTATTTGTCCTCGCATTCATCAAGTTAATGAGGTATTGGTATACACCCTCATTGAAGGGTTGGAACCCAATACTAAAATTTGTCTTGAATTTTTTTTAGATGAAAAGGCTTTGGAGAATACATATAGTAAGCTCTTTGCACTGCTCAATCGCATATCTCAAACTAAGTTGGCTGCAGAGGTTCGCCAAAATTAGTTAGCAACCTAAAACATAGAGAAGCATCTTGGGAAATTAGCTAGTGCTCAGAACTCTCGCCTGTAAGGTGGTTTTCCAGGTAAACCTGACCCAAATCCCAAGCAAGTAAATATGGTGAGTACCAGTAGTAGTTGTCCATTAGCAGAGTTGGATCCTCAAAACAAAGTTATTGATGGAAAAGGTGAAGAAACAGTTATTAAAGCAGGTGAATCTAGTTTGCCAAGAGCTGAAAGGGACCCAAAAGAAAAACCACCTCCTTCATTCCCACAAAAGTTCAAAAAGAAGAAGGAGGAAGAGTGCTTTGAGAAGTTCATCAACATGCTGAAATAGGTATAGATTAACTTACCTTTGATTGATGTTTTGTAGGGTATCCCAAAGAATTCCAAATATGTCAAGGAAATTATGGCCAATAAGATCAAGTTAGCAGAATATAAGACAGTGGCACTCACTGAGTAGTGCAGTTTCAGAATTCTAAACAAGGTCAAGCTCCCAACCAAGCAAAAGGATCCTGGAGTTTAACAGTGCAAGTAACTATTTATAAGTATAGCAATGCTAGAGGGATCTGTGATTTGGGTGCAAATATCAACTTAATGCTTAGATATAAGCCTACCACAATTTTGTTGCAATTGGTTGATCGATCTGTAGCTAGGCCAGATGGTATAATTGAGGATGTTCTAGTCCAAGTTGGATCTCTTATCTTCCCTGTGGATTTTTTTGTTCTAGACTTTGAGCCTGACTCGGAAGTTCCTTCCATCTTGGGATGCCCATTCTAGGAAATAGGAAGGACATTGATTGATGTAGTATCTAGGAGATTAACTATGAGAGCACATGATAAGGTGGAGGTTTTCATGTCTATCAAGCATTGAAGTTTCTTGTTGTTTATGAGGAACTATCTACAATAACTGTGATAGATGAAGAAGTGGTAGCACAGTGTGTGTTAGCAAAAGACCCTCTGTAGAGAGTGTTATTGGGTCAAGATATTAAAGGTGATGTTGAAAAAAAGGAATTGGCTAGTGTGTTAGACATCCCAAATGTAAGTATGTTTAGAAAGCACGTGGAGCGATTGAATAGAGTGCCGGGTCCTTCACCCAAACCATTAATTAAGGAAGCTCTTAAATTGGAGTTGACACTTCTTCCATACCACCTCAGGTATGTCTTTCTAGGTGTCAATAATACTTTATCTGTAATCCTTTCTTCTTCTTTGTCTGAAGTGTAGGTTACAACAGCTCTAGAGATGCTCAAAAGGCAAAACAAAGTCGTAGGATGGCAAATGGATGATCTACATGGGATTAACCCGGCTTTTTTTATGCATAGGATTTAGATGGAAGAGTGGCATAAGCTAGTAAAGTAGCCACAGCAAAGACTGAATCCTGTAATAAAAGATATGGTGAGAAAAGAAATAATCTAATGGTTGAATGCAGGCATCATATACCCCATTCCAGATAGCAAGTGGGTAAGTCTAGTCCAATGTGTGCCTAAAAAAGGTGGGATGACAGTGATCATCAATGAGAAAAATGAATTGATCCCCATCAGAACAATCATTGGATGGCGCATTTTCATGGATTATCGTAAGCTGAATGGTACGACAAGGAAAAACCACTACCCAGTTCCGTTCATTGATCAAATGCTAGACAGTTTGGCTGGGCAAGAGTATTACTGCTTCCTAGATGGGTATTTAGGATATAAGCAGATCACCATCTCTCCTGAAGACCATAAAAATACCACTTTCACTTGCCCTTTTAGGACATATACTTTCAAGTGTATGTCATTCGGACTGTGCAATTCTCCTGCAACTTTCCAAAGGATTATGATGGCAATCTTCCATGATATGGTAGAGGATTTGTTAGAGATCTTCATGGATGACTTCTTATACTTTGGGGAGTCCTTTGAGTTTTGTTTACAAAACTTGGACAGGGTCTTAGAAATATGTGAAGAGACTGGCCTTATCCTAAACTGGAAAAATGACATTTCCTAGTGAAGAAGAGGATTGTGTTAGGCCACAAAGTATCTAGAAAAGAGCAAGATGTAGACAGAGCAAAGATTGAGGTGAGAAACTACCTCCTCCAACTTCAGTCAAGGGTGTCAGCAGTTTTTTGAGACATGCTGGAATTTACAGGAGATTTATCAAAGATTTCTCAAAGATCATCAGGCCTATGTGTAGCCTTTCTGTAAAAAGAAGTAAAGTTTGTTTTTGATAGAAATTGTATGCAAGAATTTGAGCTCCTAAAGAAGAGGCTGACTAAAGCCCCAATCTTGATAGCTCCCAATTGGGAGTTGCCCTTTGAGCTCATGTGTGATGCTAGTGACATAGAAATGGGAGAATTCTTGGTACAAAGTAAGGAGAAGATCTTCCATTCCATCTATTATGCAAGCAAGACTCTAGACTCAGCCCAAGCAAACTATATTATTACAGAAAAAAGAGATGTTGGCACTAGTTTATGCATTTGAAAAATTTAGGTAATACTTGGTAGGTACTAAGGTTGTTGTTTATACTAACCATGCAGCTCTCAGTTACCTATTTAACAAGAATGATGTTAAGTCGAGGATTATTAGGTGGATCCTACTACTACAAGAATTTGACAAAGAGATCAGAGATCGCAAAGGCTGTGAGAATCAAATTGCAGACCATTTATCCAGACTTGAGAGTTCATCAAATATTGGTGAACAAATGTTGATCAAAGAAGAGTTTCCAGATGGGCAGTTGTTATCTTTGGAGGTGACTGAGTTGTCGTGGTATACAGATATTATCAACTATCTAGTAAGTGGAGTCTTCCCACCAGGCACAACTACACAGCAAAAGAAGAGGTTGATGTATGAGGCCAAGTCTTACATATAGGATGAGCCCTATTTGTTCAAAGAGGGCGCTGACATAAGAATCAGAACATATGTGCCTAAGGCTTAGGTTCACCAAGTGTTACATAGATACCATTCATCATCCTACGATGGCTATCATGAGGGGAGTTCACTGCTCACAAGGTACTTCATTCTGGTTTCTTTTGGCCCACATTATTTAAAGATATTGTAAGTTATGTCAGGAGCTACGATCAATGTCAAAGGATGGGTACTATATCAAGGATCCATGAGATGCCATTGAACAACATCCTAGAGGTCAATATCTTTGATGTGTGGGGCATGGACTTCACGGGTCCTTTCCCACCCACTTATGGGAAACAATACATCATGGTTGCAGTGGACTATGAGTCCAAGTGAGTTGAGGCCATCACTCTTCCAACCAATGAGTCAAAAGTGGTGAGCAAATTTTTAAAGATACACATCTCCACCTAGTTTGGTAAACCTAGAGCCATTAACAGAGATGGAGGTAAGCATTTTATAAATCAAATAGTGAAAAATCTTCTAGCCAAGTTTGGTGTGCGGCATAAGGTGGCGATAGTGTACCATCCTCAAATGAGTGGACAGGTTGAAGTGTTCAATAGAGAGGTGAAGCAAATCTTGCAAAAAATAGTGAATGCAACAAGGAAATATTGGTCCATTAAAATGGATATAGCACTTTGGCCCTACAGGACTGTATACAAGACACATGCCACCTGCCAGTTGACATGGAGCATCAGGCCTACTGAGCCATAAAGAAGTTGAATCTGGATCTAGAGCTCGTAAGCAAGAAGTGAATGGATCAATTGCATGAGTTGGAGGATATTAGGCTACACGCCTATGAGAATGCCAAAATCTACAAGGAAAAGACCAAGAGATGGCACGATAAGCACATCATCACTTGCATATTCTAACCAGGGAAAAAGGTACTTCTCTTTAATTCTAGATTGTGACTTTTTACAGGAAATCTAAGGTCTAGAGGGCCCTTTAAAGTGGTGAAAATGACATCCCATGGCGTTGTTGAGTTGTGGAACGCAACAAAAAAGTGACATTTGTGGTCGATGGGAAAAAACGTAAAACATTATTTTAGAAAAGATGTCGATCATGAGGAAGAGGCATTGGAGCTGGAGAATAAGTGAGGAAGGAGTTGAGTCATGCCACGATATTAAATCAGGCGCTACATGGGAGGAAACCTATAAATTGGTGTAGTACTTTTAATTTTAATGTTGTAATTTTTATTTTTTAGGATAGATTGAATTTTTTTTGTTTCTATTGTAATTTAGTCTTAGGTTGATTTTTAATTAAAAAACAAAAAACAAAAAACAAAAAAAAGGTTAGAATGCGCATGGAGTCCGCGACAAGTCTGTGTCACACACTTGTCCCCCCGCAGTTCAACTGGACCCAATTAAGTATTTCAGACCTTTTGAATTTTTAGGTCCAAGTAAAGTTCCTGCCAGGTCTGCGACAATATCAGGCACCTTCGTAAATTAAAAAAAAAAAGTCACACTAAACAGTTAAGTCTGCGATGTCTCTGCATCGCGAACTTAAGCCTAGATTTGTGAATCTTTGATTTAAAAAAATGAGTTTCAACCTATTTTTAATAAAATACCCATTCCTATCCCCTTTTATTATCCAAATCCGACCCAAAACCTTATTTCCCTCACCCAAACTCATGATTTTTCTTATGCCCCAACGCCCTAACTCCCTTGTCTTCTCTCAATTTGCATTGCTCTCTTGGATTTCAACTAGTTCCGCTTGTGTTTTCATCTTCTTCAAGTTATCAAGGTATGTGTTCTTCATTTTTCTTCACTTTGGGAGCCAAAAATTATTGTGGGCATACCTTTTTGTTCGAAATTTCGAATTATTTATTATATTTGGCTCAAAATTTATCGTAAATTATTGTGGGTGAGAGAGATATGCTCTTGAATTGAACTTTTAGGATGCTTTTGTTGGGTAAACTCTCTTGAACTAAAACCCTAGGTTGAAAACTTGTAAGAAATTATTAACATTGTGATTCCATGTACATGTTATGTGAATTTTTGAGTAACATACATGTTTATTTGTGGGAATTTTGAGAAAACTATGCTACATTGGTATTATATGGTGAATTCTTGAATAACATGCATCCCAAATTGTGGGTTATTGTTCGTATTATGCTAAAATTGATGATGTATGTGAATTATTGAGTAGCATAAGAGGTTAATTGGGGATTGAAGTGTTATGAAATGTGTTATTTCTATAATTCTTGAGTAGAGACAATAGGGTAAAACCTAAAGTAATATGTGAAGTATGGGTCGAAGAATCGTTTGTGCTTAGGTGTAATGAGTGAAGAGGAAGCGTGAAAAATCTTGTAGGATTATTTATGCATGAATAGTGATTGTTCCTTGAGTATTTGAGTAAAGGTTCAAATGAACTCATCTAATGTGATTGTTAGTGGTGTTTGAGATTGCATGTTATTAAACTATAGTAAAATAGGGAAGTATGATAACCTTACATTGTTATGCCTTCTATGATAACATTCAAGTGTGGGGTGGTCCATTGTATGTGTTTATCCTCTTGTTCAAAGTGAAATATTGAAGGTTCTTATGTAGTCTGGTGTACGTATGCAAGTTATCATGTCTTCTAGCCATCGATAAGGAAAAGAGTTAGCCTCGAGCAGCCGCAAGAGAGACAGAGAGGTTCCCTCAGTACCACCCGCACTTCCTGTCCCACATGGGTAGTCCTAGCATTATGGTCTAAAGGCAGTTAACCAATAGGGCAAAAATTGGTACAAGTGCCACACTAAATCCAAATATTTTCTGGATGTGCCGCTTGATGATGAAAATTTGGCGAGGGAGTTTCCCCAGATTATGTAGAGACTAATGGAGCTTAACATGAGTTCACATTTGCGGACCCACAACCTTGCAACTTGCACATGGTTGGCGAGTTCTACGCGAATTTCCAACCCGAAAGCCAAACTCATTATGTCATAGTATGAGGAGTGGATGTCCCTTTGTCCCCTCTGGTCATTAATGAGATTTTGGGGACTCCCGAGTTTCCTCCAGCGACATTGACAAAGCTGAACATTCACCCGCCTTATCATGATATCAGATACACTTTATGCGGGCCTTCGTACTGCTAAATGGGTGTGAAAAGGAACAAAGGCTTCTATCTCTAATATCCCTATGCCCACATGAACAGGGAAGCCAGAGTTTGGGTCAAAATTGTTATGCACTGCCTCATACCCGAGCTACACTTCACAGAGATCACTAGGGACCGGGTATGCCTTGTTTACGCCCTTATGAAGAAAGTCAAATTATTGTTAGGGTTGTCCTAAAGTCCTCCATGAGGAAGGCAAGGGTACACAAAGGTAGGGGGTATGCCTTCGGAAGTTGATCACTTTGTTGTGATGACGTGTAGGGGTACCTAAAGATCCCCTAGATTATATGAAACTCCTCTCATCGGAGCCCTTATATGTCACCAAGACTAAGGGACTAGACACCTCTTATGGGCCTACCCTCACTTTAATAGAACGGGCAAAGAGAGATGAGTAGATCATGGCCCATATGTACGAGTTAGAAATGCTCTGTTACAGGACCAGGTGCCGACCATCCCTAATACCCCCTAAATGATCATGCAAATGTTATTCTAGGAATTGTGCCCAAATTATTTGAGCCTACTTATGATGATGTCTCCACTGATGAAACCAAATTGCGGACAGGGTCCAATATTGTGTCTGATTTTAAAGAAGAAGAGGTAGAGCCCTTAGCCCTTGCAGATCCTGAAACTGTAGAGAAGATGAACGAGTAAATTGGGCAGTTTCCTACCTCACTTTTACTCTATGTTGATATTTTATCGCACCGGGGACAGTGCTACATATTTTAAGTGTGGGGTGGGGGATTGATTCTTGTTTAATTGTAAACTCTATCTTGTTTTTTATTGTTTTTGTTTCTTAGATTGTTTTTGTTCGTTTTGGGTTACATGGCATTTGATTTTAATTCTTTCATAATAGATAGTCCCGTTGAACCGTATATAAAAAATCAGAGTGTCATAGGATTAAATAAAATTCATACTGAGTAATGTTGCCCTGTGATGGATGGATGACGACTGGCCTAAGGGTATTCACCGTTATTATGTAGTGTGTGTGTAAGGTGTCCTGCTAGGTTACATGGTTATATAATTGGCAAGTTCCTTGTGAAAAGTATGAGATTAAATAGAATGACTAGTCACGACACCTAAGCTTTATTTTAGACTCAAAGTATGCATGCTTAATATTGAATTCAAGTGAATGTTTGGTTGAAGGTTCATAATAGTTGTCATTCTTGAATTGGGCATATGCCATGTGTGTGAGGTTTGTTTTATTGTCCATGTTATTTCTTGATTGATAGAACTTGTCTATTGTGTGTTTAAAGCGAAATGAGGAGTTTAGAGTTGAGGAAGTGATTTAGGCATTTCTTTGGTAGCCTCATTTTTATACCACTTTGTTGTACCCACCTTGATATGAATCCATAATTACCCCTTTTGAGCCTTTAATTGGTTTGGTTGGTAGCCTTGTATGAAGCCTATTCTCATTTTTTTGAGATCATGAATTTGATCCAAAGAGCCTAAGCGCTTAGGAAAAATAAAATTAAAAGAATAGGAAAAGTTACAATCTTATGCCCCAAAGTGATAGTCATTTGTGCTTGATAGCTTAAAAAACTCTTATTGTTAGGGAGTGAAAAAAATAAAACATTGGAATTTTGAAAAAATAAAGAAAGAAAAAAATGAAAAAGAGAAAAAAACCCTACAATGAGTGTTTAAGTGCTTAAAAAGAAAGGGGTGAACTAAGAAGAAAAAGGGGTAAAAATAAAGTTGTTGAGAATATGTTTGAAGTGTAGAAAAACTCCCTACAATGAGTGTTTAAGTGCTTAAAAGAAAGGGGTGAACTAACAAAAAAAGGGGTAAAAATAAGGTTGTTGAGAATGTGTTTGAAGTGTTAAAAGTAGTGTATTAAAAAGCTTGGGAACATAGCCACTATTCATATCCAAAAATAGTATCTACCCATCCCCTAGCCTACATTTGTCACGACCCAAGCCTAGGGCCTAGACGTGACATGGCGAATGAGGAACCCGAAAGTACCTCAAACAAGCCTCTTAGCATTCTTTTAGCCTTTCATAGGTAATGATGATAAATAAATAAGCAGAAATCATAATAAATCTTCAACTTACATATGTCCAACAATACCTCTAACTATTAGATTTAACGGGGCTAAGACAAGTCCCTAGCTCACCCTCAATCATAATAGAAGAAATTCCATAGTAAAATATCTTAACATATCATAAACTAGAAAGATAAAGGAGTATTGTTCCCGGAACATGGGAACTCACCAAAAGTAGTCTTCAATGGAATATCAACTAGCCACGTGGAGGAGAATGAGGAGGAGCACTGATCCCTACATGGTGATATCATGTAGGCAAAAGAGTATGCATTAGTACTTTGAATGTACTAAGTATGTAAGGATGCATGAACATTGAGGAAACATTAAAACATTTATGTAATATGGAACATAATTTAATGTATGCATAATAAATCATATATATATCCTTTAAAATATTCATTTTGTGGGAAATTAACCATAACCGACATTTAAGACCATGCGAGCTATTACATGGAATCCAACATAACCCCCTACGTTGGCCGGGGAGACTACTTGCCGGGTAGAACTCCGTCAACTTCATTCGTTTCTTTAACTTTAACTTTAAGGGCTATTTATGGATCCATTAGCCTAAGCCTACAAGGGCTCCTATGTTGGCACATAGTTAATGAGACAAGGGGTTGCTACTAGGATTCCCTTACCGAATCCCACCTCAATGCCTCATTCGGTGCTAAGTCAATCCCACGGAATAGTTTAATACTTCAAAATATTCATAGCATATAACTTGAGAATTCAAACATCATATTCGGTAGAATAGCTCATTAAAACATTTGATAATTCAAATATGCAAGAATTGTCCTTATTGCATAAAGAATCCATGATTCATATCATTTCATCATTCTTTCATTTCATAAGACTCCCTTTTTGATCATAGATATTACTTTCATAAATATTTATTTGGAGTCAAAGCTTTCAAGTCAAACTTTATTAAAAACATAGTAAAACTAGGTGGGTTCAAATCACTTCAACTTGCAAATATGTATGTAAATAAATATACATAAATACTTTGAAATCCATTAATTAAAAATCATGCTTTAAACAACCCACCATGAATTTCAAGAACCTTTAAATAGATAAATAAAAGAATTACTTGTAAACCATTAATTCATACATATGAAATTATGTTGCATCAAAATAGAGCAATAATCATTAGTTTAACCATGATTCATATTATTAAGTAAAATTAAGAATTACCATAAGAAAATATTACTTGAAATCAAGAGACTTAATTGAAAGAGTTTTTGGACTACATGGGTGGAAGAACCCATGGATAAATACCCACATAACTTAGAGTAGAGCTTAGAGAAAATAAATATAATTTATCATATAATCAAAATAATTTAGACATGAGAGTGGAAGGAATACTCTCATTGAAGCCTTACATACCTGGAAACCGAAGTTTTAGTTGGTACCGGAAGACTTAATGACCACTCTTGAGTCCTAGCTTTTCTCCTTGCCGGAACGTTTTGTGTACTACCCGGAATATATAAATTACCGGAATAGTATTTCTTCACTACTAAGAACTAAAACTATATTTGAGAATGTGTAAAGAAGTGTATAGAGAGAAGATTTGCTTGAGAAAGCTTGATGAATAAAATGAGGAAATAAGGTGGGTATTTATAGGTGGGAAAGAGGACCTAACAATAAATAAAATAATTATAAATAAAAATCTGAAAATTTAGTGGAATATATTGATGTCATGGATGATGTTAAATGGAGGACAATTTATGTCATGAGTGATGTCAAATGTATCTAGATCTTTCTATGGTAGGTGAAATGAGTTATCTTTGACAGAATACTCGTTTTGGGAGCTACGTTTGAATAAGATAAATTCCTTATTAGGATTTGGTGTCTTCATAAGAAGTGTAGATATGGAAGTCTAGTTTCATATCGTTCAAGAATCAACCAATTTGGATAAACCTACAGTGAGATATGAGTTTTCTTCTATAAACACTCATTTCCGTCACAGCATCCTACCTTACAAAGATTAATTTATTTGACCTACTTAACCTCCGAATCGTAAAATATGGTATTCATAAAAGTTGTAGGTAATGATCTTGTGGTTACTCAGAAATTTGAATCACTCAATTTGGATATTCCTATGAAAAGTTATGACCAAAATACAGAGGATGTATCATGTTTAGGCAAAAATTGAAACATCGTATACAACGTTTTTAGGGGATGTTACAACATTACAATCCCGAAAGTCCGAAGTGATCCTTAATCTTAACTTCCTTAAAGTAGCGACGCATTACACTAAGGTAAATCCTATGGTTCATCTTGAGTAACAAGTGAATTCATTTGGGAGAGTGAGCGAACTTCATCGTTGATACCCATTGTTGTTTAAATTGATTATATTTGTGAGTGAATATGGGTAAATTCTTTGTGGTGAGGGCACATGTTCATTCAAGGAGTGGTAATTTTGCATGATTCTTGACTAAAAAATTCACATGATTTTACGGTATTATAGAGTCAACTTTTGAGGTAAGGTTGTGTTGGATTTGTCATTCTCGTGGGAAATTCGAACATGGTTGTTGTGATGTGAGCTTTTTATGCAATCAGTTGTGGCTGAGTAGGATTTCCTTATGTACAGGTTGTTTTAGTGTTGCATACATGAGTTTGAGAATTTGTTCAAGGATGAACAAACTATAAGTGTGGGGTGGTGATCTTGGGTGTATTTATGCGCCCAATAACCAACATAACCTATATTTGTAGCTTAGTTTGAGAACAAATTCCCTAAGTTTATTGCAATTTTAGAGTCATTTGTATGTACTTGAGCTAACCAGCGTGATTAGATACTTTCAGGGCTAAACAAGGAAGAATGGACCTTGAAAGGGCATCATCATGGAAAGTAGGAGCTTAGGAATGAAATTGGGAGGCAATAGTGGAGAATTTATACTGCAGGGAGCAGCTCTGCATCGCTCCAATGATCCAGGAATGAAGGCCTGATTTTTACCTGAAAACCTCGCTCAATAGTTGAGTCTACGCCAGCTCCGCTTCGCGGACCTGGTTGCTAAGCAATGTAATTCTACCGAGGAGCTAAAGATTGAAAAACTATGAAGGAATGAAACAAGTCTACATCGCGGACTTCGGTGCCAGTTATGGTTTTTCATGATTTTTGAGCCTATAAATAACACACTTGTAATTTTCATTATTCATTATGTATTTTATTTTGGAGATTACGAATGGGAACGAAGAGAGAACTACTCTAGTGTTATTTTTCTCATAGAGAACTACTCTAGGGTTATTTTTCTCATTCTCTTTCATTTTAACTACTCTTTAATGTTCATTAATTACTTTGGTATTGTAATTCAAACTATGAGTGACTAAGTTTTCTTATTATAGGGTTGTAGCCACAAGATTATGGTGTAATATTACTTTGCTTTAGTTGATAATGGGTATGCATTCATGATTACTCTTACCTTCTTGATTTTACTATTTTAATGTCTGGCAAACATTAGGATAAATTTATTGTCTACATTGAACTCAGATGGATAGGAGATAGAACATGGAATGTAGGGAACATATTTGTTCTAGGACTAACTAGGATGATTTATGTATAGGGTGCCCGTGGCACATAACTATACACCATATTTGGTTATTAAACATGATCATAACATTAATGCATTTTTGTTGGTTAACGCTTATCCGCGCTCATCAATGTAGTTAGGTTGTCAACAAAGGTAGGAAATTAGAGGTTGGAAGACCATGATTGTAACATCAATCCTGTGAATTGGTGATTTAAATGAACCATTGGATACCAAAGTACTGAATATTATACCCAACATCTATAAATGCTACAGCCCTGGAATTTATTTTAATCTAATTAAATCTCCAGTGGAATCATTGAATCGCCTTTAGTAGTAGTTTACAATTGTTTAAAATTAGAAGTAACAAAATACTTCAACTCTTTACAACACACGCAATTAATTAGTTCATTGAAAAGAAATTAAAAGCCTCATTAAAGTCCTTTGGATTTGACAATTCGTCTTTGAAAAAAGTCACTTTACTACATGTGAGACAGCGTACACTTGTGTGTACTTTGGTAGCAACAAGAAACTCAACATCAACATCTCGAATATGAGTCAAATATGCCAAACAACCACCTTAGCTGACTTAGGCTTGTACACCTCTTCATACTCTAAACTTTCACTCTCTGAGATCCCTAGAGTCACGGTCTTAGCATTATGGTTAAGCACAACATAATAGGGGGACAACCATGTCATGCCTAAGATCACACCAAAATCAGTCATATCTAAAATTACCAAGTCAGCCCAAGTCTGGAAAACCATAAACATAACAGGACAAGCACGATAGACATGGATAACTATAACAGACTCTCCAACTGGGGTAGAAACATGGATGGGGGCATCAAGTACATCACAAATCATATCAAAACCCAAGGCAAACTGTACTGACATATATGAATAAGTAAAATCTGAATCAAACAAAATAGTAGTCATTCGGTCACAAATAAGAATAGTACCTGTGATCACTGTATTAGACGTCTCAGCCTCTATCTTGCCTGAAAAGGCGTAAAACTAAGCCCTATCATCTTGATGAGCCACCTCCTTACCTGGTTGCACTGCTATTCGACCTACATTACCAATTTACCATTACCTCGGCCTCCAAGGCCTCTCTAATTTCCTCCTCACCCACCTTATGGACATCCACTACCAGTACCACCTCTGCCCTTTGGTACCACTACTCTGGTCTGATATGGCGCTGAATCAGTCCCGTGAGGATGGGGATACTATCTCCTCATATTTCCTAGCTCTCTACAATTAAAATAGTCATGCTCAAAGGATGGCCTACTGTTTGGCATGAATGAGGCTCTCTAACCTTCTTGGATAGGATTCTGCTGTGGAGTACCTGAGTGGGCATAGCTAGTTGAATTGGCCGGGCTATAATTGTCGGCCTGCTTATTCCCCTAGAATAAGATCCCTAGAAGTTACCTGTGTTTTTGGGCTACTTGGCCAAAGATTTGGTTTGCCCATTTCATCAATCCTTATACCTTTTTCATAAAGTTTGTCACTTCATTAAAATTCTTACCTAATGAGGTCATATGGACAGACAACACTTGCAACTCGGTATTTAATCCCTTCACAAATAGTCAGATCCTCTTCTCTTCTATGGTCACCAGCTGAGTAGAATACCTGGATGGTGTGTGGAACTTAGCCTCATATGAAGCAACAGTCATACCACCCTGTTCCAAGGCCATAAACTCACCCTTCTTGTGATCTCTAAAGGTCCGAGGTACATATTCTTTTAGAAATAGAGCATAGAAATAAACTCAAATAAGTGGGGGGGGGGGGGAATTGGAGAGAGATACTCCACATAGGCCCTCCACCACTCCTTGGCTTCACCTTGCAGCTGGAAGGTCGCAAACTCAACCCCATGCTGGTGGACCATTCCCAACTTGTGCAACCTCTCAGAATAGTCAAGAATGAACTCATAAGCATCCTCATTCTCAAAACTGTGGAAGACTGGAGGCTTAAGCTTCAGAAACTTAGTCAGCATATCATGCTCAGTGTCAGTCATCACTGGGCCCATAAGTGGACGGAAGAAGGCATTAGTGCCTAACACTCCATCTATCTAAGGAACTGCAGTAGTAAATGGGCGACTAACTGGAGCTGGTTCTATGGGCATTGTGGGAATAGCTCTAGCGCTGGACAACTCATTAAAAAGGGCCATGATCTGCTGAGCTAAAATTAGGTTTAGAGGGGGAAGACTTGCAACCGCAGCTTGGGCGTCCTCCACTTGTTCAGAATTTTCTCCTTCCTAGACCTCTACATTCCCATCTACCTCATCTTGGGGTGCGGGAGGGGCTTCTTATCTCAATATCTCCTTAATTGGAGTTTTACCCCTGGTGGGTGCTACTCTTCCCTGACCTCAACCGCGTTCTCTTGTAGTTGGATCCTCTTCTGGCTCGAAGGGAGCTACGGCTCGAACACCATTGTAGCAAGTGTTAACCATCTACAGAAAAGAGAATGAAAGAGGCTAAATACCAATTTGGATCACCAAGTATCAATTGGAATTAGGTTATAGCACGAACAAAACAAGATAGAAAACTTTTTCCTAAAGTCCTGTAGCCTCTTGAAGAAAAGTACAGACGTCTATGTACCGTTTCACAAGACTCTCATTTTTTGTACAACAAGATCAACTAACCTAGGGTGCTGATACTAACTTTTTTACAACCCTGACTTGCCGTGATTGTCACCCACTCTAACTGTGGTGGGAGAAACACTATTACAACCCACACTAAGCAGCAATAACAAGCCATAAGCAATTTAAGATGTGGAAATATGTTAAACATAGAAAAAGATGCTGACTCCCCATAAACTCAACCAATCCAACTAAAACATAAGAAAATATTCCTAAAATCTGAAAGCCATTGTACTAGAACTCTAATGAAATAATAAGTCTAAAGAAAGGGGATGCAACCCAGAAAAGTCATAACCAAAGTGTTCGAAACTCTAAGTCTAGGAAGGAGCGACCAGGATAGAAAAGTTCTCATGGTAGCCTAAAAGAACTTGCTCACCCTTGAACTCTATAAATCAATGATCTTCTATGTGAGGTCTCTCAACCGCCGCCTGAAGATGTCCTATACTCAATAAAGAAAAATAATGGTGTACTGGTAGGATCACGTAGCTATTCTGGTAAATGAGATATGAATAAGTAACTACAACACTGTAAACACACATCTATAGAATACCTTACAATTTATTTTCTCATGAACAACACATATACATATACATAGGTTAGCAGCCTCGATTTCAAACACATTCAAGGATAGTTCTCTCATGGAGCCTACGCTTCACCTATTAGTGTGTCAGAATATGACACGCAGTCCAGGATTGTGTCGAAATATGACACTCGATCCAAATACATGTCAGAATATGACACCGAATCCAGTTATGTATCAGAATATGACACTCGGTTTAGTCAAACACAGCACAATTCACAACACAAAGAATAGTCTCAACACCTACAAATACCAAGAACTGGTTCATTGCACACCATTGACATTAAACGGTCATTTCCTATGGTTCATTTCACCCTTCCTACTCATATACATATATGCATACAACAAAGTAGTTAAAAAGCACATATGACACATACAGAAAGACAAAATCATCACCTACCTCAAAACCAAGCCTTGAAAACTCTAAACTGCTGGAGCTTTCCCTTTTCGAAGCCTTTTATTTTGTTCACGGTCTAAAACAGTCACACATATGCAAAGGATCAAATAAATGATCTAATTTATCTGAATTATAATAAAATTCCCAACTTTAGCCAAACTCATGATCCTAACAACCATCTACGGCTACTTCCCACCATTAAAATCAAGTCAAGAACCCTCCCCTAAGTTATCCCTCATGGATTCTAGATACTAACAATCAAAATACAAGTTAGGGGAGCGATTAACTTACCTTTAGCACGAAATTTGTGAAAAACTGCATGAAATTTCCCTAGGTTGCTTCCAATCTCTTAAGAACGAAATAAAATGATTAAAAATAGTTTTGGTACTTTTTCCCATATTAATTCCCGACAATCCAGCCACAACAAGACTATCCTGCTACAGCGGCCCTATCCTGGCGAGAATAATCCCGCTCTAACTGGATGCACGGAGACAGAATGTCCTTGTTTGAGTCCCAAGCTTCTTATTTTACAATACACCCTCATTCCATGATGTTCTAATATATATATTTCATGCCAAGTTCAATTTTGGGAGTTTTACTCGTTCGAATATAATTTTGCAAAGCCTTCCAGGCTCCGTATCGTCTTAGCTATCAAATTCAAACTATCAAACGAACAATTTATTCCCCCATCCGTTCCCAGATTACCCTGGACCTCACCTGACTTAGATTTCGTCCAAGTTTGGCCTAGGCTCCAAATTTCCAAGTTAATACCCGAAAGTTTTCTGGTCCGATTTCCTTCCCTATTGACTTATCCATAAAGACGGGAACATGTCTTTACAATTTTGATTTGACACACATTTTTTAAAAAATAAAGAAAATTTTTGAATTTTGTGATTTAAAAACTAAAAATATGTCAAATGTATCAAAATGCTCTTTAATTTTGTGGTCTTAGACATGTCATGTAGAAAGTTGAAATTAATTAGTTGCTAAAAAGGGAAAAGGTTATTTTTAAAAAAAATTAAAAAGAAAAATAGGTCAAACAAATTAAAACAGATGGAGTATATAACAACAATTGTATTGTTTATTCCATTGAGTAGTTAGTTTTAGCAGAAAGATAAAATTATTCCAAAGAAGCAACAACACATTGAAATCTAGTGATAAATTTCTTGAATCAAGTTTCATCATATAAGTTTTCTAGTTTATTTTTTAATTCATCTTGTATTAGTTATTTTTACTTTATAGGCATTTTAAAAATTATTAATTAAAATTTAAATATGTCAACTAAAGAATATGAGTCCAACTATTCAAAATTCCAAAAAAAAGGTTGAAAATCGAATACAATTTACAAAAAAGGAACTTTTAATTATTTTATCGACAATTATTTTTAGCTGAAATAAGTTTTTGAAAATTAAAATTGATCAAATCTTACTCAAGATCAACAATGTATTAAAAGACATTGAATTGACTTGGTATATTATCAATTCAAGAAAAAAATTTATTAGAAGAACTCGATTATAAAATAATTATTCATCACTTTGAATTTCAAAAAGTTAGAAATATATATTTTAAATTAAGGTTTCATTTTAAAATTTGCTTTAGATCATCAATAGTATCGAGCCGCTCCTCGAAAAAATAATTGGTTACATGAAATCAACATATTATTTGAGTGTTTACATTTATACAAAAGAAAATATGAGTAGTTTATATCTAATTGAAAAAGAACAATTTCATTGGAAAAATATTATATATAAAAAGTTGTCATTTCTATCCGACTTGTGGCGATGGGATTGTTTCCCAATCCTTAAGGGGTAGTTAGATAGGATGTATAAAAATGGTATTGAATATGGTATATTAATAATATTGGCATTAGTAATGTTTGTATTAATTATGATGAGATTATTTTTCATGCACTATTTTCTTTGATGTTTTAGAAATAATATGTATTGCATAATTCTTAAAACTAAATATTTGTTTACAAAATATCTTTCATAAATATGATGGAAAGGCTATGGAAAGATTTTAAGGGACAGTTGTGTCTTTAATCATGTTAATACATGCATTAAAACTTTTTACAATACTCATACCATGAATTTTCATGTATTAGTTATATATATCTTTAACATCAAATAAAGTGTATAACTATGTATGGGTTGAAAAATATATCAAAGTAATAAAAATACACAAAGTTAATACATATATTATTTTTTCTAATGCACTCTATCAATTGATCCCTAAATGTTAAGTGGGTAAAGTAGAATTGACTCAATAAAGAATGAGTAGAAATTGTTTACTTATGTAAATATAAATTGGGAGAAACGATACTCACATACAATATTAATGATAAAAATTCTAAATAAGGAAAGACACCAAATAAAAATAAGTAATAATACATACGGTGAAAAATTTTGAAATGTCATTATTAAGATATTATATTTTGAGTTATAACAAAATGTTATAAGTTTCAAATTGTAATAGTAAAATTTTATCAAGTTAAAATAAATTTTAAAATATAATACAGTAATTAATTTATTAATAAACGAATTAAAGAAAAATGTAATAATAGTATTAATGGTAATACCAAATTATCATTCAATCAGGACTCTAGTTTTAATTTATAAATTAATTAATTATACTTTATTAAGTAATTAAATAACAATATACTTTTCCTTAAATATAGTATTTTATAAATGGCCTGATATATCAATCCTTAATTTTCTCCATTTAGTTGGACACTATTTTGATTGTTATCAATCTCCTAATTAATATCCTAATTAATAGTATCCATCTGTTGTTTTAGTTTCTCCTTCTTTCTACGATATTTTTTTTATTGTTTTGAAAATTGATATCATTTTTTAATTTTTATTTGAAAATAGTTTTTTTTAGTTTAATATTCTTATTTCTTAAATCTGTTTTTTTAAAATCTTTCCTTAATATTCTTACACAATTTTCTCCCTTAATATACCCACATTAGTTATTTTTTCTTTAATTTTTCATGCACATTTTTTTTTCCTATTTATCTTCAATAAAAATTTTATACTTTCATCCATGATTTTAAATTAATTTATTTTTTATATAAATTTTATAAAGTAGAATAATTACCATCAATCCAGGAATTAAACCCCTTATTTTTCTCATTTAGTTGATTTAGTTGTAACAGTAATTCGAATTTATTGTTCTTAATGTTCTCAATTAGTTGATGTGGTTAGATATACTCTTGAAATTTATTATTTTAATATATAAAGAATTAATTAAAATGAAATAAAAGAAAAGGGCAATTAATTTGAGTTATCATAAAATCTGGAATTACCATCAATCCAGGAATTAAACCCCTTATTTTTCTCATTCAATTGATTTAGTTGTAATAGTAATTCGCATTTACTATACTTAATTTTCTCAATTAGTTGTGTAAAATATTTTGTTTTGTGTATGAAATTTGTTTGAATTTGGAATATACAAGTTCTTATCAACTATTGTATGAAATTTGGTTAAAAATTTAAATTTCAGAAGTGTTTGTATAAAACATGTGTATAACAGTGAATGAAATATGTATCCAAGTAATAAATTTGAGTATTAAAGGTGTCTGAATTTGTAAATCCAATGAAACCACACTTATTAAATATGATCAGTGTTGAAAATATAAAAAAATATACAAATTTCATAAATCATAATCATATTTTAAAATATAATCACGTGTAAATATAATGATGTCTAAAAAAGATCAAAGTATATAAATTTTATGACAATATCATACATAGTAAAAAGGGTTCAGTGTTGAAAAATGTTCGAATTATACAAATATCATACCAAGATCATAATCAGATATGTTATACTAGAAAATATTTGTATTAATTTAGAAGTCATATGATATAAAATAACAAATACACTTTCATAAATCATTCTCATAACAAAATAAATAATGTTTTAAAAAAACACAAAATAAAATCCAAAAGCATAGTATGTGTTGTTGTTTTGTTAGAAAAAACGCATTAATACTAGAATACAAAAGCAAACACACGAGTCCATCCTTTATTTGGGAGCAGGTTTCCTTGATTTTGGCGTGGGATACTTGGTGGTGTCTGAATCCTGTTCAATTTCATGATAAATGAAAAAAATATTATCAAGTTTAGTCCAATTTAACCCAATTTTGGATAATTATAAAACAAGCATAAAATTAGGACTATGATACATAAACTGTGATTATATCAGTTACATGTCTTTTATATACAAATTTCATATAGAAAAACTACTATATACTTATCATATTATGCCAATTTCATACCATTTACAGTCCAATTAAAATACACATAATAGAACTACAAAAAAAATCATAATTATATAAGTTTAAATGCAGTAATGAAAGACAAATTCATATCAATTTCATTAGAAGTTAATGTCAACACAATTAAAAGTTAATATCAAACTTAATGACAAATATACAAATAATATAGCTAAATTACATGACTTTCATACTAATTATATATCTTTATATATACAGTATACACCCATTGACCACTATGCCAAGTCTATACAAATTTCATGTCACTTTCCTTCCATTTAGGTTAATAGAGTACAAATTTCAATTCAAAGGTATATGCCAATTTCATTTAACTTTCATGCTATTTCATATCTGGAGCATATTTCATGCCAAAAAAATATTACAAATTTAAAATACAATTGTAAAACGCACAACAAAAAATGTAGTCCGTAATAATAATAAACAATCTAAAAATATACATAATGTATACCAAAATCATCTCATTTTCACACAAAAAATCAAGACATAAATTATACCAATTTAGCAATAATTTCATACAACTTTCAGTACAGGGGTATGCATAAAAAAATTAAAAAGAATTTGTTCATAAATATAAATACTTTCACAACATGTTTTGCCTTTTTTGATTTGAGGAGTTTTGAATCCTTCAATGTTGAACTACTGGGCCTTTTTGTAGAGGGTTTTGATGGCTTACCCTTTTTCACAGTCTTTGCCTTCTTTGATTTATTCTTACTTACGAAATCAGAATCAAAATCTAAATTCGAAAAATCGGATGAATGAGAATCGAATGAGTGGGACTCCAACATCTTCCCCTTTCTTTTTTTCCTTCTCTGTGTTTCTTTGTTCTTCACTTGAGTTTTCTTCTTCTTGGGTGTATTCTTCTTCTTAGGTGTAATCTTCGGAGAGGTTGGATTCTTCTTCTGAGGAGTTGGATTCTCAAAAGAACCGTTGAAGTCGTATTGAACACAAATGTTTTGAAATAGAGTGAAAACTGTTTTGAATAAAGTTCAAGAGAGAAGATAAAGTAGAAAAAGAAAGTGAAACTGAAAACTACACGATAAAGGTAAAAATCAGAATGTAACAATCTCTCTCCACATAATTATCTCTTATTAAAGGTAAAAATCAGAATGTAATAATGTCTCTCCACGTAATTATCTCCTATTAATTATGTACTAAGTAAATATATTAAAAAGGAATTAATTTAAATAAATTTTAAATAAATACAGATATGTTAAAACGTGTAAATAAAATATTATAAGTGGTAAATACTTAAAACTACATTTAAAACTTGTAATATTGACTCTTAAATACATATATGGTGTGATTTCTCCATACATAAATATACTCTTTAACTTGACTTCAGCTTGTATCTATGTCCTCAAATTTTGAATGTGCACAAAAGATACTTCAATATGTATAAAATTGAACAAGTACGCATATGCGTCCTATGTAGTATCTTACATGGCCAATTTGCATCCTATGTGGCATCCTATATGTATTATGTCACTTAGGACACATGTGCTACGTGTTCAATTTCACAATTCATACAAGTTAAAATGTCTAATTTTTGCATATCCAAAATTGGAGGATATAAATATCAATTAAAACTAAGTTAAAAAGTATACTTATGCATTATGCCTAAAAATAATGCACGACACATGTCCTATTTTTCTAATAAATTTCTATCACTTAATCATATCAGTGCTGAAGTCTTTTGAAAGGGGAATAATCGTATAAGAAACCTCTTTTTCATTGGTATAACCGTAAATAAAAAAATCTTAAATAATAAAATCAGCAACAATTGACATGTATGAAGCTAATCCACTTTGGGATGGGATCAATTCAATGATAAAGTTGATCAAATCAGCGTTTAAGTTATTTTTTAATTTTTAGAAGTGTTTGACAAATCAAAAAAAGTTGTTGAAATAAGTTAAAATTTATACCAAAAAAAATCAATAGTTAAAAATTGATCCCCCAACTTTTTCTTTTTTGACTTCAAAGTCATTTACGTTTGACCAACACTTTTACTTTTTTATCCTTAATATTTTTTATAATTTCAATACTATTTTCCTCCTATTTTTTTCCTTTTTTTCTTTTTCTTTTCTTTCTTTCTTCCCTTTTTTTCTTTTTTTTGTTCTTCAATTTTTTCCTTCTTCTTCCTCTTTCTTTATTTTGTTCTTATAAATTATTAAATTATTTGTAGTAAAGAAGAAATATAGTCGTTATTATTTATAAATATAATTAGAAAAACATCTCAAATTTTTCATGTGCTTTACAATAATAGCATTTTATAATGTTTAACTTTTTAAAGAAAATTTCAGACATTTTGATTAAAAAAAGTGTTTGACAACATTTCTGTACCAAATACATCAACTTTTTTTCAATTGAAACACTTTAATCCAAACACATAACTAGCTATTTTAAAAATAAATTTTTGCACTTTAAAAAGTAACTTTTTAAAAGCTACTCTTTTCATCAAATCCAAACAGGCTCTAAGGTTGTTCAATAGAAAGAAAAATGGGTTTTTTTGAAAAATATTTTTTCAGGAAAATAAGAGATTTTTTAACTTATTTTTTTGTATTTGACAAAGTAAAAAAATATTATCCTAAAAATATTTGTATATACCTAAAATAAAACTATAAGGATGGGAGAGGTTGGGGTGGTGCAGGAATGGGGTTCAGGTAGGTAGTTGTGAGGGTATGGATCGAGACGATGTGACTTGTTTTTTCTACTTTCATTTAGAAAAGTCATTGTACTTAGTTTTAAGAGCCTGTTTTTCAAGAAATATTTTTTAAAATTTTTGACCAATCGAACTGACAAAAGAAAAATATATGTTCCCCACTATCTTCCTTTCTCCAATTTAGGGGGAAAGAACTGCTCTTCAAAGATTTTTACATCCAAAACTGACCAGCAAAAAAAAGAGAAGTCAAATTTTGAGTTGAACTTGCTTTCAGTTGGGCATATTCCTAGAGTTGTGAACGTCCTGCAGCAGAAGAAAACTACAGCACTGGATGTTGCTAATGTCTAGAAAGCCATACTCCCAGCAAGCCTGCTTTCTGAGACTCTTCTGTCTATTGCTGCATCTATTGAGGTGTTAGGGGAAATTGAGTTGTTCACTTTAGCAGTGGAAATTGAGTTGTTCACTTTAGCAGGTGAGCTTAATGGCACACTTGTTGTCCGCATCGGCAAACTTTGAACAAAATTGTTGTTAGGAACCACAGAAAATAATGGTTGAGACACAGGAACAGGTGGGGTAGATACTGTCAGTCCTGGAGGAACAACAAGTAATGATAGTTGAAGTATAGGTGGTGCAGTTGCTGGCACTAGAGGCCTCACATTCTGCACAGGAAACATTGGTTGTTGTCGCAAACCCATAGGTGCAGGAGGTAGAAGCATGACAGCAGGATACTATGGATACCAAGGTTGGGGGCGACGGGGAACTGGCCAACCAGTAGGATGCATTGGAATAGCAGGATTGTAGCTATAATAAAATGTTTATTATGATAAATTTATACAAATAGATTACTCAACGATAAGTTGAACCAAATTGATGGATAAAATAACTAAAATATTAATGAACTGAAAGTACTTTTATTTCAACACAAGAAATGTTTATTTTTCGCCAAAAATAATTTTAATATTGCTATGTACAATAATTTTAACTTTAAAATTCTCATTTTGATTCTTAATGAGATGATTTATGGCACATAAAATACATGGCATGCTTTAAATCAGATGTTTCAAGTGCTTTTTTCTTAAACTTTGTCTTATAAAATAATGATGTCACATAAATTGAGATAAAAAGAACACCAAAAATTATGAGTTCATGGTATTATAGCTCTATAAATTTTTAGAAGTTAAATTCACAGTACGTGCAGAAAAATAATTTAATTTGCTGACAGATCAATCTAACATTTACTCTTCTAAGTATCAACAACAACAACAACATACCCAGTGAAACCCCACAAGTAGGGTCTGGGGAGGGTAGAGTATACGCAGACCTTACCACTAACTCATGGACAAAGAGAGGTTGTTTCCCAAAGACTCTCGGCTCAAAAGTATCTGTCCCAAGAAAGAGAGAACAACAATATATATATATACTATATCGGCTAAAACGAGAAGTGATGCAAATTCTACAAGACAAGAACAATACCAATAGCAAAATAAAGTGATAATCAAAGGGCAATAACAACACAACTATACTGACATGCCTAGACCTAAGACCAACCCTAAATCGTCACAGGGTGAGACAACATTCTACCCCTGCTAGCCTTCTATACTAATACGCGACCTCTACTCTTTTCTATCTAAGGTCATGTCCTCGGTGATATAGAGTTGCCATATCCTGTCTAATCACCTCTCCCCAATAATTTTTTGGTCTAACCTACCCCTCCGTATAATCCCCAAATCCAACTGCTTGCACCTCCTAACTAGGTCGTCGACACACCTCCTCTGCACATGCCCAAACCATCTCAGACTCGCTTATCTCATCTTGTCTGCCACAGAGGCCACTCTCACCTTCTCCTGAATAACCTCATTCTTAATCTTATCACTCCTAGTATGTCCACACATCCATCTTAACATCCTCATCTCCGCAACATGCATATTCTTAACATGAGAGTTCTTGACTAGCCAGCACTCCACACCATATAATGACGACAGCCTAACCACCATTCTTTAGAACTTACCTTTAAGTTTAAGTGGTACCTTCTTATCACACAGGACTCTAGAGGCAAGCTTCTATTTCATCTATGCTGCCCCAATGCGATGCATGACATCATCATCGATGTGCGCACTACTGTGAATAATGGATTCAAGATATTTAAAGCTTTCTGTCTTGAGGATAGGTTGAGTGGAAATCCCCACTTACATGCCCTCTTCATCCATCGCAACACTGAATTTGCACTCCAGGTACTCTGTCTTGGTCCTGCTCAATTTGAACCTTTGGACTCAAAAGTTTATCTCCAAACCTCCAACCTATCATTGACTCTGTCCCGAGTCTCATCAATCAAAACTATGTCATCTCCAAATAGGATACACCATGAAACCTCCTCATGGATAGATCATGTCAGCTCATCCATCACCAAGGCAAAAAGAAAAGGACTCAACACCAATCCCTAATGTAGTCCTATCTCAACAAGAAAGTGCTCTGAGTCACCTCCCACAGTACCCGAGTCTTGGCTCCAGCATACATATCTTTTATCGCCCTGATATAAACCATAGGAACACCTTTAGCCTCCACACACCTCTAGAGAACATTCCTCAGAACTTTTTCATAAGCCTTTACAAGATCAACGAACACCATAAAACGATCCCTCTTTCTTTCCCTAAATTTCTCCACAAGTCTCCGCACAAAATGGATTGCTTCAGTAGTCGAATGTCCTAGCATGAGTCCGAATTGATTCTCTGAAATTGGCACTCCTCACCTCACCCTCATCTCCACCACCCTCTCCAAAATCTTTATAGTATGGCTTAACAATTTAATACCTCTATAATTATTACAATTATGGGTATCACCCCTGTTCTTATACAATGGAACCATAGTACTCACCTCCATTCATCGGGAATCTTAGCTGTCTTCAAAATAATGTTAAACAACCTAGTCAACCACTCTAAATCTGCCTTGTCAATGCTCTTCCAAAAGTCCACCAGAATCTCGTCGGGTCCGATCGCTTTCCCCCTTCCTCATCCTACTAATAGCACGTCTAACCTCCTCAACCCTAAAGTACCTGCAGTACCCAAAATCCCAAAAACTATGAGAGTGCACCAAATCACCCAGTACAATATCTTGGTCCCCTTTTTCATTTAAGAGTTTGTGGAAGTAAGATTGTCACATTTTCTTAATAGATGTCTCATCCACTAACACTTCACCTTCCTCATCCTTGATGCACTTTACTTGGTCAAAGTCGTGAGATTTTCTCTCTCTCGCTTTGTCGAGTCTATACAATCTCTTATCCCCACCTTTTCCCCCTAAATTGACATATAAGCGTTCAAAAGCTGCCGTCTTAGCACTCGTGACCGCCGACTTTGCTTCCGTCTTTGCCATCTAATAGATAACTTTAAGCCTACACTTCTCAGCTTCATCCACGCACTCTAACCATTCCGTATAGGCAACCTTCTTAACTTTTACTTTGTCTTGAACTTCTCCATTCCACCACCAATCTCCTTGACGACCATAAAAGATTCCCCTCAATACCCCTAGTACCTCAATAGCTATATTTCTAATGCAACCAGCACTCGTTTCCCGATATTTTATTCACATTCCCGCTACTACTCCAGGCCCCCATATCAATTAACCTCTCCCCCATCTCTCGAGAAAGGGCAGGGGTTAGGCCCCCTCATCTAATCCTTGATCGATTATAAAGGGTCTTCTTTCTCCTATTTAATCTCCAAGTTCATCACCAAGAGCCTATGTTGGGTAGTAATATTTTCACTCAGAATAACCTTGCAATCCTTACAAAGGCATCCATCACCCTTTCGAAAGAGTAGGTAATCAATCTGCATGCTAGCTACCGTGCTACTAAAAGTAACCAAGTGATTTTCCCTCTTCAGAAAACACGAGTTAGCAATTACCAACTCAAAAGTTTTAGCAAACTCCAAGAGAGATGCACTGCCACCATTCTTTTCCCCAAAACCAAAGCTTCCATGGACATCATCCAGACCACTAGACATTGTACTGATATAACTATTGAAATCTCCACCAATGAAAATTTTATCGGTGCACGATATACCTTTCACTACCTCATCCAAATCCTCCCAAAAGAGCCTTTTGACTTCCTCATCCAGGCACACATGGGGTGCATACGCACTAACAACATTCACAATAAGCCTGCCTATAACTAGCTTAATAGTCATTATCCTATCACTAATCGTCTTTACCTCCACCACACTCCCAAAGATCCGCGTCAACTAGAATACCTACTTTATTTCCATCTCTTGAGCTTCCTGAGTACCATAATTTAAACCCATCCACATCCCGAGCTTTAATACCTACCCATCTAGCCTCCTGAACACAAGCTATATTAATATTTCTCCTCTTAAGACTCTCCACTATCTCTATGGAATTCTCTATAAGTGGCCCTTTGTTCCACGATCCTATTCTCAACTTAAGAAAACCCGCCACCCTCTTACCACTATTTCCCCTTGCCTTCAACCCCAATCGAGGACATGACCCTAATCCACCATCAGTTTCTATCGCCACTAAAAAATATGAACTACAAGGTGATAAACTGAGAACAAATAAATCAAGAGAATACAAGCAACAAGATAATAAATGATAATATAGAATGTAGAGTAGAGACAACACTCATTAACTAATAGGCAAGTATGAGAAAACAAGAACACTACTCAATAAGTGGCGATAGAGGAAAGAATAGGAAGAACAATAAAGGTAAGACTAAAACAAAAACAAGAACAGTAGTGGTAAGCAAACTGATTAGAGGCAAGAACAATAGTTGGAACTCAAGAAATCATCTAGGGAAGGGAAAGGAAAGGGAAGATAGAACCTGATTGGAGAAAGCTGTGAGTAAGAGTCTGACCGGAATTCTGGACATTGCCAGAATCTGCTTGAAGCCGCCGGAATCTGGACAATCCTGTTTCGCCGGAAAATGCAAGAATATAAAAGAAGAAAGAAAGAAGAGTTTTGTCGGAAAACTTTATTGAAAAATAAATAAGAAGATGAAGTCCGCCGGAAGATCACTCTGGAAAATAACCAAGAAGGAGACAAAAGTAGCTCCTCACTGTAAAATCTCCAGATCGATAGGCCACTAGGTTGAAACGGCGAGATCGATATCTGATGTCGTCAGAGGTCGTCGAAAAATATTGATCGTCACCGGATATTATTGGGAGTTACTATGAGATCCTAACAATCGCCGGAAACTGGTAGATTGTATTTCGGATTTGGGCAAATCTAGTTTCGTGGCCACCAGCAGAAACAAAGTGTTTGAGAGAGGTTTTATCGTTCACTAAAAAAGAAAGAAAGAAGAAGATCAAAGTTTCTTATGTTCGCCGAAAAGGAGAGAAGAAGTAACAAACTTGATGAAAAAGAGATGTTGCTGGTATGATAGCACTGTATATCTAATCGAAATATTACAAAGTTTGGTTGTATTGAATATGAGAATACCAATAAAACAAATGCACTGGGAGAAAGTGTTCAATTACTATCAAGATTAGAAATGACACCTTTTACTTGTACATGTTCAATCCGTTCCCTCACACTGGGGCTGGTTTTTTTCTTAAAAAAATATTACTCTTATCTATGAAATTTTTACATTATATATTGTATTATTAAATTATATATGATAATAATCAAACAAAAAATCAATTTCTCTTTTAAGTTGTTTAAGCTACCATAAGCTACAAACACGGGGCCATGAAAGAGAAAATCAAAAGGCAGTAACTTTCCACAAGCTACATACATGTGGCTATGAAAGAGGAAAAATATATTCAAAAGGCTGTAACTTTTAGTTGATGCATCAAAGGTTAATTCGGTCAGTACGGTGAAATATTCATTCAATAGCTATAATAAAACTTAATTCAAACCAATCATGTTATTCCTTTAAACTGAAATGACTAAATTTCCCTTACAAACCCAAGAGGACATATTGACCAGCTTCTTGGTTAACTCCCTCTTATAAGATAGTTATTTGCCAAAAATCAAACTATTTTTCTTTGAGAAAAAACTCGACCAACTTCAACTATAAAAAAAAAAGTGAAGTGGTGCAAACACTCCTGAATTTGGCACGAATTATCATTTCAGACCCTAAACTATGCCCAATAATTAAAACACCCCTACATTTATCTAACATTCTAACTGAACTTAAATATATTCTAAATCTGTCATATGACATAGTAAGTGATCTCAGACCCTTTTAAGAGCGTGAGACTCTTAATAAAAATGACACCTAAGTAGCAAACACTTGAAAAACAGTAAAAACATGATTTTTACTTTTCCATTTAATTTTAAAAGACCAACAACTATAATAACCCTTCTTCCTATTTAAGTTTCCTCCGTTAAAACATACCTCAAACGCACTTCAAATTTGAACTCAAATTTAAGTCTCCTCCATTAAAACATACCTCAAACACATCTCAAATTTTGAGCGCAAATTTAAGAGCCTATTTGGATTGGATTTTCATTTTTGATTTTTGGCTTATTTATATCATTTTAGCTTAAAATCAAGTGCTTATAAGCATTTAAAATTTATCCAAACACTCCAAAAGTTCTTAAAAGTTAATTAAGCTTAGAAGCACTTAAAATAAGTCGATCCAAATAGATTCTAACGTGTGACTTTTGGCTTATTTTTATCTTTTTTAGCTTAAAATCAAATGTTTATAAGCATTTTTTAAATTTATCCAAACATTTCAAAAGTGCTTAAAAGTTACTTGAGTTTAGAAGCACTTAAAATAAACCAATCCAAACAAACTCATTAATTCATGTTTTTGAAATTCTACTCAATTTTCAGACTCCCTAATTAATAATAAAAAATGATCCTTTGAAGAAGCACTAACTATTGAACAGGATGACTAAAATACTTGACGAAAGGAGCAGAATAAAATACTTGACGAAAGGAGAGAAGACCAATCGTAGAAGTACCGGCGATCGGAACTAACAACCCAACGGAACCCTAACCAAAATCACAAATTGAACCCCCCTTCCAAACTAAATAAATCACAAATTAGTATAATACGGTCTAAAACCCTAACCCAATCTTTGAATTAAAGATTTCTAGGCTAAAACCCTTTGATTTCTTTGATTTTCACTGAAATCAAAGGGTTAGGTTGTGATTTTGAGAGAGATGGGTTCTTTTGAGAGACAATTCGGATAGAGATAGATGACTTCTTTTGAGAATTTGATCGATGAGGTTATTTTAGTTGGGTACGTAATAATAGAGTGAAGTGGCTTTAAATTATCTATGTGGAGGACACATCTATAACACATCAACACAATATTCCAACTGATCACAAGTGTTTACACGTTATTTTCTTGTGGAAGATCAAGGTGTATTTAAGTTCAGTCACATAAGTGTAGGATGTCTTAATTACTTGACATAGTTCGGTGACTATAGTAATAATCTTGTGAAGTTCGGGAATGCTCTCACTACTTCACTCAACAAAAAATAAAAAAGCTCACTAAACAAAAGCATTAGTGCTAAAGGTATCAGAGAATCGTGAGTAGATATTGACAGTCGGGGTGAAACAATAGAGATCTTTTGAATAAAAAATGCCTCTTTTTAGCTCTAACTAGGGAACTGTGTCATTACCCCTTTGTTCCTATAACTCTCTTCGATGAGGCCTTCTCCGTTGAAAGTTTCTATTACACTATGGGTGATAATCTAATCTTTACTTCAAATGATAAATCATTTGAGTTAGCAAATATAAGTGATGATCGCATCCATTGGTTCTCAATCATGGAATAAGACGGAAGCTTTACAAGCAGTATCAAGATCGACGAACACAACCTCTGTTGGTTGTGCACAATCCTATGTATAGCATCTAAAGGGACAAGAGACTTATACAAAAGATGTAAAGGAAAGAACAATCTAATCTACCCAGGGTCTATCAAAACTACAACATATTTGGTCGATTCTTGAGTGTGGAAGTGTGACTAGGAGATCAAAAACAGGACCAGAGAATGATCTATTGTACGAGAGAATTTGTAGTGAGAATCCTCCGTGATCTGAAGAATCAACGTTCATTTGCACCGCCGATGCCATTAACAAAATCTATTTCTGCAGCTGCAACTATTCTGAACAAGCCAGTAGAGCCAACAACAACTCCGTATGGGTATGATAGCAATCATCCTATTGCTAGGTGTCTAATTGGAAGATCCAAGGATCCTTTCAACCACAGCCCAAAGGAGGAAATTATCCTGAAATAGTTTGTCTCAAGATGAAAAATCACCGCATGCCTGAAAATTACTCTAGTTGACCATAATATTTTCCTTTTTGAATTCTCATTAAGACAGGAGGCAGTTAGAGCTTTCTTGAAATGCGAATGGTTTTGGAGTGGAAAATATTTGACTCTCAAATAGTGGTTTCTAGATTCTGGCTGAAAGAAAGGGCAAGCACCTTCACAAAGTATCTCGGTTGAAGCTTTTGTATCTTGTTGAATGCTTGATCATTGGATACCTTCAAATTCATTAGAAAAAATGTGGAGGGTTCATCGGAGTCGACGAGGACACAAAAGGTTCCATTTCGTGTTGTCTATTTGTACTTAATGTTCTTCAACAATCTTGTCTATCTTCTTCACCTCTATTTAAGTGAGAAACTCTAAGTTCGTGATAGCTAGGAGGCTTTATCCTTAGGCCATGTTTCTCTACGACCACAATGAATTTATCAAAAGTTTTGTAATTGACACAATTAAAAGGAATCCATACATCATAGAACTGTAATGCAAAAGCAGTTACAATGTGCTCCCTTAGATCTTCTTGGTTTCATCAAATTTTTACTTTTCTAAGCTTCCCTTTTGCTGTGATTTCTGCGAAAAATAAAAATTGAGAGGACCTTTCTTCATGGTATGTACCATGGATGATCCACTAGAAGACCTGTTTTTGAGTTTTCGAGGGAGGAAACATCATTTCATCATCTTATTTAATGATATTAACCACATATACTTCGTGTCTCATTTGATTTTTTGGATTACTCGTAGCTTTATTTTCAACACTCACTTTTACATCGACCCTAATTGCAAGCAAACAACCTGGAGTTGCTATTACATTTTATAACACCACCAATCAAATGTTGCTTGTGACGATCACCATTATAAGTGTTTGCAAAACATACCTATAACAGAATCTCTTGTTGGACTTTGAATACCATAAGTTCAACCTATATCTTTCTTTTGTCACTCTTTTTGCTACAATCAGATAGTGCCATTGAAAATTATTGTTTATAGGCAAACATTTCATGTATTAATTAGTATATACCTAAACTGAACTGGGAAGAAAATAAAAAATAAATGGACTAGAAAATGAAAAGATAAAAACTGGTCAGGAAATGAATAACAAAGGACAAAAAATAGAGGAAAGAAGTTGTGCAAGGAGAATCTACTGGAAACAGCGGAGAAAGAAGAAAGAAGAAGAAAGGATCCGCTAGAAACTGAGGAGAATGAAGAAAGAAGAAGAATAAAGGAAAAGAAAGATCAAAGAAGAGAACAAGGAAAAGATGGAGAACTCTGTCGACTGAAAAAAGATTAGTCAAAAAAACCCTAAAACTGAGACACCCTCTGCAAAAACTCTAAAACTGAGTCATCCTCTACAACTGGAGTAGCCTTACCCCTATAAATTGCGAATTAATTTTTTGGATTTTTGTTAGCTCGTTAAACTTAGCTTAGTTACATATGTATGGAGTTAGCGCTACTTTTGCTTTTGTATCTATTTTGCATCCGCTTGGTGTCTTTCAATGAAATCACTGTTACTTCAATAAATAAAAAAAAGGATATTGACATACTGTACTAATATTATAACAGTACAGTACGAGCCAAGACATTGTTGCAAACACTGTACCAAAAACCTTGATAACTGCCTCCAATCTCAGTCTAAACAACATTCTGCTTTTTTCAATAATCATGGTGTCCTAGGTAGCTTGCACGCCTTGACTTATTCCATAGGATATCTGCTACCTCCCGCCAGCACATGTACCATTTAACTTTGTCCATTAATGCTTGGTTGGTACATATTGGAAGAAATCGTCTAATGCTTTTACCTCTGTTGGGATTTGAACCTAATACCTCGTGGTTCTCAAACCACTTCATTAACCACTAGGCCACACCCTTGGGTGCTTTAACATTTTGCTTTTTAACTAAGCAAGATAATCCTAACATATAGATTCTACATAAAGTTAACAATGAGTAATCATAGCATGGACATTACAGACAAGTATAGAAAAGAGGAAGTACAGAACAAGTTTAGGTTCATTACAAAGATCAGAAATAAACTAAAAAAAGAAAAAACCCATCTCAAGGTGAATGTTTTCTAAGGGTACTCAACATTCTGCTTTTTAACTAAATAAACAAATCCTACCATAGAGATTCTTTAAACAGAAAATTATAAGTTATCCTGGCATGGAGATTAAAGACAAGAATAGAAATGAGAAAGTACAAACAAGATCAGGTTCATTACAAAGATCAGAAATCAACTAAAAATGAAAGAAAAAGAAATAGCTCAATGTGAGTGTTTTCTACTCACCTTTTCCTGATCTACCCACACAAAATGAAGATTTATTTTGCACTTAACTCGCTATAGATTGTCTCTTCACAGTATTAGTTTCGTTCTTGACTATTAATACATATCACATTGTTTTCTTTGTATTACAACAATTTTCTCATTTTGGGAATATTAGAGGTTCATCTTCATTTTATTCTATCTAAAAAAACACAGAACTTCTTCTCAGAACATACTCTGTGGTCCAAAAATATATGAATGGAAGAAATATTGATCATGGAATGACTCCTGACTTCTGATTTTAAGCTTCTCGGGTAATTCACCGATTCCACATAATTTCATTGCTACTAGAAAAGAAGCTATATGTCCAAAGTTTTAACGAACAGCATATGAAATGAACAAAACCCTCCAAATTTCTTTAAACATCAGGAAATTTCAAAAGATGGGAAGTATATCCATGCAAACATACAGTGGTGATACTGTGCCCAAAGTTGCCTGGGGAGGATAACCAGCAGCGATTGATCCTGGAAGCATACAACCAACATACTGGGATGATAGGATGTCCACTTTGGCAGTCTTCGTCGGGGCCTCATCCTCTGCAAGAGAATGCAATCCATTGAAGGAAAAGTTTAAATTTTGCAGTCGCAATATAAGAGTGGAAAATCCATTTTAAAAATGAAAGTGTAACGCAATATGCAGTTGTACCATAGTTTATGTGAAAAACTAGCAGAGATAGAAATAAGCTTTGTATCAACTCAAACATGGAATTAAGAAAGACATAAAAATCTCAAGAATCCTAAAACCAGAAACTGAGAAGTTGACAACTCAACTTACTGCTTTTAGTTTATTGAGATGGTAACAACCAAACTATCAACTTCTGAAAATTAGAGGCTTCTAAAAATTATAAAACTTGAGGAGCCCATATTAAAAAAACAGAATCTAAGCCTAGCAATAATTGGATATTTAATATGATAAAGGCGCTAGAAAGCTGCCCTAACAATTCAAACTAACATTGAAACTTTTATTTAATTCACATCTTGACTTTAACTTCATATAAACAAATTTCTTGCTACCATCTTTCTGTAAGAATAGTACAAATTGGATAGTATCATGGAATGAAATGGCAAGGGTATAAAAATGCAAAAATAACTCTTAACTTTCTATAGTACAAGAGAGGAGTCGGACTTCTAGTTCCTAATAAATAAAAGGGCAAATTCTTTAACATCAGACAACAATTGTCATACCTTCTTCTCCATAGTGAGCAGCCAACACATCCGGTGGGATTCCTTGCATTCCATATATTTCAACATCTGTTGATTCTATGCCTGCTTTGGCATTTGGTACCATGTAACAAGAAATCATTTTAAATTTTCAAATTTAATTGTAAATTCCAGCATGCAAACGTTCCTCCTCTTCCAAAGCTAAAATGATACACAGTAGATAGTCTATTGCTAGCTTTCTCCTGGAAAGGCTATCAGTCACTTGAGCTGGCAACTTTAGGTGATTTGAAAATCTATGGAGATAAATGGACAAGAAACAAGGCTTTAACTTTATTTCTTTGTGTGTGTGTTGTTGGGGGGAGAGGGGGTAGATCAGGAAAAATAAAAACAACTTACACAATTCAAAGTAACCAAACACATAAAAATGACTCGATCAATATTTTATGTCATATCAAACAAACCATTTAGTTAAATCAAAACCTTTAAAATTTACTCTCAGGAATGATGATTGTAAGGAACTTTACACATACACGAGCGAAAGACAAAATAGTCCCTTTAAGTATGTCTGTAGAAGTATTTTAATCCTTTATACATACCTCTAAACCTTACAACATCATTTATGTTTGTAAAAGTGGACAATTTTGGTCTTTGTCAAAGAAAACCATAAAAGCTAACAGAATTGTACACATTGTTGGTTAAAACTAACGGATCTAACTTAAAGTTTGGTTCTTGAGCCACTAGAAGAAGATGTGACCTTTCCCATCTACTCAATCAAAACCTGAACTTTGTCTGTATTTTTCTCATCATTTACGCAAGATGGAATTAGTGAATTGGTGGAGAGCAATTCCCTCATGCATATGGTGGACGGTGTAGAGGGGAAGTAATGAGAGGTGTTTCGAGGACAAATTTAATCCTACCCAGAAAATTAAGTGGAATTGTATTATAAACTTTTATATTTGGTGTAAAGAAGCGTGTGGAGGGGAAGTAATGAGAGGTGTTTCGAGGACAAATTTAATCCTACCCAGAAAATTAAGTGGAATTGTATTATAAACTTTTATATTTGGTGTAAAGAAGCAAGTGTAGAGGAAGCTGATCAGTTAGTAGACCTTCTACTGTCTCTCTAATTGGTCTTAGGCTACAAGTCTCTATAATTTTTTGGAGGTCTTCAGCATGTCCTTAATGCTGAGGAATATAACTTACCAGTTCTCAAAAAAGAAAATCGAGTTTGGAATCCATCAAATTTGTATAATGGACTTAACCTAAATCTAAAAGAGAACGGAACAAGTTAGAGGGACACAAGGGGTTGGGACCTTTTGGGAGTTAAGGTGTAGGAATTTTCAGATTGGGAGGTTACTGAGTTTCAAAGATTGTTAGTTTTACTTCAAAACCAATGTGAGTCAGTTGACAGACAACCAATTGCTTTGAGTTGTGAAATAACAATTTGTTCTCAATTAAGTCCTTATATGAAAAGCTTCTGGTCAGGGCAGAGGTTAGTTTTCCAAATATCTTGGTTTGGATTCCTAAGGTGTCAAGAAATGTGTGCTTCTTCACATTAGGGGTGGTTTTGACAACGGAGAACCTTAGGATACAAAAGATTGTTTGCTTGAGCTAGTGTTCTTTTGTAAGGAAGCGGGTGAGGACGTGGATTATATTTTATTACATTGCGAATTAGCTACGAGGTTATGGGAGGATATCTTTAGATATTTAGGAGTTTCTAGGGTAATGCCGAGACCCATAAAGGAGTTGATGTTCAATTTGAAGAGTGGAGCTAGAAGAAGGCATAAGGCTTGAAATGTTACTCCTTTTGCTTTAACATGGGTCATTTTGAAAGAGAGAAATCAGAGAGATTTTGAAGGGGTGGAGATGAGCTTTGCTCAACTGGGGAGTAATATCTGATCACTTATTTTCTTTTGGTGCACCCATGTAATTCCTATTTGTACAGTAAAACCTCTATAAATACATATGCTTGGTACCAGAAAAAAATATTCATTTATTGAGATGATTAGTTTATCGATAAATGCATAAAATATTTATTCATCGATAAATAAATATTTATTATTTTAGAAAATATTTTGTAGTATGTGCCATAAGAAAGAAAAAAAAATTGAATTAAGAATTTCAAAAGTTTAAATCTAGGAAACTAAAAAGTGTAGTCTTTGCACATTTATTATTTAAATCTAGGAAATCTAAACGAATTTAGTGAAGTTTAATATTTCTAATTGTATTCATGCCGAGAGTCTTTCGAAAACAGTCGTCCTGCCTTGGTAGGAGTCAGGTCTGCGTACACTTTATCCACCCCAGACCCCACGTTGTGGGATTTCACTGGGTCGTTGTTGTTGTTGTATATAGAATATGAAATGTGATGGATGTTGAACATCTTTTGAACTACCCTAACGAAAACGATACAGTTGTGGAATCACCTATAGAGGAAGATATTATTCAATCTGTAATGAATAATGATGATGAGAATTGTCACACCCCGATCTCAACAGGGTGTGATGGGCACCCGACCCCATGCTTGGAGCCGAGCGAACCCGCTGCTTCATAGTACATACTTAATCTCTTAGAATTTTACATCAACAAGAAATGAAAAACATAACTAAGCTTCGTGAATTATTTTTTTCCAAAATCTATCATCCCATAAAACTCATAACATACGACATAATAACATATCGGCTGGTGATGCCGCTTACAAAGATGACACTCTATACCCACAACTCTGTCTGCAAAGTCGCTAACTTCGAATGAAACATCATAGCGCATAAACTCTGACTCGGTAGCACTCCAGAACAAGTGGAGTTGCCAACCCCGCTGGAACATCTTCTATAGTAGCTTCTACTTGTCTGGGTGTACCTGTGTGGCACGAAACACAGTCCCTAAAGAAAAGGGGGTCAGTACGAGTAATGTACTGAGTATGTAAGGCATGAAAATCAGCATAATAAAGAACATAAGGTATGAACAACCATATCGTAGAATCATAGACATATAGTGAGATAAGAGAGTAACCTGTACATATGAGTGCCCTTTTAGGCCGGATGCCATGCATGCCTGTCTTATCATATAAAACATATCTTTTTCATATGCATAGAAAATAGAAGTCATATCACCGAACAACGTCGGCGTGCCCACATATGTCCCGCATCCGGGCATCCCGCGTCCAGGATGAAAATTACTCCAACTGATCAGGTGGGAATGCGTCTATAGCGCCACATATACACCTCCCCATATCCCACATATACATATACATATACATATACATATAGACAGCATGCTGGAGAGCTCAACGAAAGTCGTGTATTTATCGGAGTGACGGAAGGTCGGTAACCTCCGATTGTATTATAGACTAACCATGGTCGCTTTGTCTCACCTTGAAGGAACAATTATTATAGGATGAGACTATCAACGAAAGATAATATTAAGAGAACGTAGAATAAGGTCACAATCTTATAAGGCGTCAAATCGTATACATATGCACATAGGACCAATTTTCAAGACTCATAGAATAATCGGAATGAGCTATGATTAACAAAACAAGATAAGAGTCATGTCAAGTACCTTTCGAAAATTACCATGGATTATATCAAAATAAAACTTTTGGAATCATATACACATATCTAAGCACGAGAAAATATCTTTTTGAAACTCAAGAAAATGGCCATCCTAGTGGCTCTACGAATAAGACTTCCTTGAAATTGTATAAAATGTCATTTACTTATTTCATAAAAACCATGCCCAAAAGAAAGAGTAGCTCTATATACTTATGTCAAAACATGTCAAGAGAAAGAAGGATAAACCTTACATACATGAAGCCGTTCTTATCATAGCCGTCATAGACATATTCTCATCCTCAATATCATCAATGTCGTTATAAAACATATCCATCGTCATTATCATAAAAGCTTGTAATATTGTAAACCTTTGTTTTGGAAAACTATAGACATTTTAGAAAACATTGACGGGTTATAGAAAAGGTAGTCATTCCCTTGGGACCATTGAGACCTAGCTCTTGAAAACAAAGAAAATATGGAAGCACTTATGAAACCATAACATCGGAATCATGCCTTGAAAAAGAAGGGTAAGCCTCACATACTTATACCAAAGATATGCCAAAAGAAGGAACGGTTAGCTTCACATACCTGTACCGCGCCTTACTAGCTTTTCTTATCTTCCAACTTGCTAGTCTACATTCAAGAGAGTTGACATAACCATTAGATTCATCACCATATACTTGTCTCAATCCTTCAAACAAATTAATTTCCAATCTGCCGAAATTTCGGCAGCATCTCCCCTATAAATACACCATTCCCGAGATCTCAACTCGGCCACCATGTCAACAACCATATCAAAAACAACAACCAGCAGTATATATACAATCAAATCACCTCAACTTTACACAACACAAGCTCCAAACAACTAGCATAAAACTACGATACCAAAATAGAGTTTTTAACCTTTATTTCGTAAAATCTTTAACCATACCAAACGGGGGGTCGTGTGGCTGCAACCAGCAGCAACCACACCCTTTTTAAAATACTTTAAAGCCCTGCAACATACAATCCAACCAGCTGCACCCGCAGCGCCTCAACGACCATACACTACGCGACTTCGATTTAGCTACTACGACTTTAATTTAGTAGTTTCCAACATCATGCCTTCTTATACATTTTCTCTGATTCCAGCCATATTTAGGACACGTAATACACCTCATAACAACATCATAAACTCTAATTTGAAAGGAGAGACCTTACCTTTACCGAAACTCTCCAAAACTTGCCTCGGAAGCTCTCCTAGCGCGGCTAAAACTTTGGGGCTGTTTGGTAACGTTTTTGGGATGCTACAAACCATAAATTTACGTTACCAATACCTTCATAACATCTTGGTACACCTTAGATACTTAATTCACGAAGCAAAATCGGAGACTTACCTTTTTTTTTCCTTTGGCCGAACCCATTCTTCCTCTAGCTTCAAGTTTCTTCTCTTCCTTTCTCTCTAGAACTCTCTTGAATCCTCTTGTTGATAAAGAAAACTTAATGGATAAATATAACTTAAAAGTCATCAACATATATATATATATATATATATATATATATATATATATATATAAGCCACTTAATTAATGGGCTAAGTTCCAAGACTTGGGCCTTTTTCCTTGTGTTGGGCCTCTCTTGTTTTCCTTTTTGTTTTCCAAGCCCAATCACTTAGTTCCTATTATTATTATCATTATTTGAGCCCAACAAAACCATAAGTCGTATTAGTAATTCACCAACTAGTTTCCAAAATTTCCAATTTTGCCCTCGGCCTTCCTCCGTATTTTCACACCAATTTTTCCATGAACATCACACCGGTACTAATTAAAATGAATAAAATAATTCACAACTCTACTCCTTGCAAGCCAAAAATATATTATTTTTTTCCCTCTTTCTGCATGCCCAAAAGTGCGGGATATAACATCCTTCCCCCCTTTAGAACATTCGTCCTTGAATGTTAAACCGACTTTATGGGATGTCTTAATACTTCGGAAGGGTTCCTCTTATTGTTGTCCTTTTCTTCATGCCCATTCCTTATCCCTCACTTCATTCTCCTTATACTCGAACTCCTAGGTCTTACACGAGTCCTCATTCCATGTTATGGGTTTCCTTTTCTGGTACTTGAGAATATTGTGATCCCTCTTTGGCCTAATATAATATGGTCTCGCGCATTATCGGTGATTTCTCTCGGGAGTTTCACTTACTGAGGTTTCTTTACTTTTCGCCTCCTTCTAATACTTTGATCTCTTTGCTTTCCATCTACTCACTCTCTTTATTTTCCAAATATCGTTTTACGAGAATTTCCAATCCTAACCTATGGTCAAATAATAGCAGCGTACGTTACAACAGTTGTACCCTTTATTCTTGCTGTCGCTCGATCTTCGGTACCCTTATATGATTAATGCCCTCCTTACCATGACACCAGTTGCTGGAACTCACATGTCCACCAATACAATCATACGTGGGACATCCTACACATTCATATGTACATGTATATATTTACCATCGACTAGCCCATAAAATACTTCCAAACGTTGTTTAAGCATATCCTTATTCTAGAGCTGTGATGCACTTTCTGTCTCTTCACTAGCCTAGTCTACCTCGTCTTACGCGACCTCTTAAAGTTTCCAGCCATTCCATAAACTCTAGTTTTTCCTTAGGTTACTCTAACCTCTCATTTGTCTCTTACGTCTGGATATATAGAATTCTTGCTTACTTCCTAGGGGGTCACCCATTTTAGTACCACTCTTGCCCAAGCACGCTTAACCTCATAACTTTGATGGAATCGGGTGCATTAATGCCGATATAATCGCGTCCACTTCCTCGCATTACCTTTATTACATCATCGGGAGTGAGTCAAGGTCTTACAGGTTCCGAGATACTTTCATAACACGTCCTTCTTTTACAATTATTGTTTTGCCCTTTTTGATTCTCAATCTTCCCCTTTCGCTTTCGTGCATGACTATCTTTCGTTCTTGACTCCTAGATTCTCGAGGGTAGTGATCGCATTTTCATCGCCATAACCTCTGTGAAACAGCGCATCTCACTTATTGTTTATTTACTGTATTTCCTTCCCACGCTTCTTCCTGTTAGACGTACCCAGTCTGGCAAGATCTCCTTACCATGCCCACTATTCAAAATCTGTGCGTAGAAAATATCAACAGTACTTCACAGAACATACAACTATATGACACATTCCATCCATCCAGTATTTCCAGTTTCAGGTACCAACGCAGATATATCCAGACTCACCTCTATAACTCGTCATATCGTCACTCACCTCCTTCAGTCGCGTATAAAGCTCATATAGGGAATCCCTTTTCCTATGACTTGGCTCTATCGCACGAAGTAGGATGGAAAGAAGGTCGACAATTCCTAGATGCCCCGCAGCCTCCTGCTTATAAATGTGGCCGCTTCACATCCATAAACAAGACTCTACTAGACACGACTTTGCAGACAACCCTTTGACCGACCTGCTCTGATACCACTTTGTCACACCCCGATCTCAACAGGGTGTGATGGGCACCCGACCCCATGCTTGAAGCCGAGCGAACCCGCTGCTTCATAGTACATACTTAATCTCTTAGACTTTTACATCAACAAGAAATGAAAAACATAACTAAACTTCGTGAATTATTTTTTTCCAAAATCTATCATCCCATAAAACTCATAACATACGACATAATAACATATCGGCTGGTGACGCCGCTTACAAAGATGACACTCTATACCCACAACTCTGTCTGAAAAGTCTCTAACTTCGAACGAAATATCATAGCGCATAAACTCTGACTCGGCAGCACTCCAGAACAAGTGGAGTTGCCAACCCCGCTGGAACATCTTCTATAGTAGCTTCTACTTGTCTGGGTATACCTGTGTGGCACGAAACGCAGCCCCCAAAGAAAAGGGGGTCAGTACGAGTAATGTACTGAGTATGTAAGGCATGAAAATCAGCATAATAAAGAACATAAGGTATGAACAACCATATCGTAGAATCATAGACATATAGTGAGATAAGAGAGTAACCTGTACATATGAGTGCCCTTTTAGGCCGGATGTCATGCATGCGTGTCTTATCATATAAAACATATCTTTTTCATATGCATAGAAAATAGAAGTCATATCACCGAACAACGTCGGCGTACCCACATATGTCCCGCGTCCGGGCATCCCGCGTCCAGGATGAAAATTACTCCAACTGATTAGGTGGGAATGCGTCTATAGCGCCACATATACACCTCCCCATATCCCACATATACATATACATATACATATACATATAGACAGCATGCAGGAGAGCTCAACGAAAGTCGGTTATTTATCGGAGTGACGGAAGGTCGGTAACCTCCGATTGTATTATAGACTAACCATGGTCGCTTTGTCTCACCTTGAAGGAAAAATTATTATAGGATGAGACTATCAACGAAAGATAATATTAAGAGAACGTAGAATAAGGTCACAATCTTATAAGGCGTCAAATCGTATACATATGCACATAGGACCAATTTTCAAGACTCATAGAATAATCGGAATGAGCTATGATTAACAAAACAAGATAAGAGTCATGTCAAGTACCTTTCGAAAATTACCATGGATTATATCAAAATAAAACTTTTGGAATCATATACACATATCTAAGCACGAGAAAATATCTTTTGGAAACTCAAGAAAATGTCCATCCTAGTGGCTCTACGAATAAGACTTCCTTGAAATTGTATAAAATGTCATTTACTTATTTCATAAAAACCATGCCCAAAAGAAAGAGTAGCTCTATATACTTATGTCAAAACATGTCAAGAGAAAGAAGGATAAACCTTACATACATGAAGCCGTTCTTATCATAGCCGTCATAGACATATTCTCATCCTCGATATCATCAATGTCGTTATAAAACATATCCATCGTCATTATCATAAAAGCTTGTAATATTGTAAACCTTTGTTTTGAAAAACTATAGACATTTTAGAAAACATTGACGGGTTATAGAAAAGGTAGTCATTCCCTTGGGACCATTGAGACCTAGCTCTTGAAAACAAAGAAAATATGGAAGCACTTATGAAACCATAACATCGGAATCATGCCTTGAAAAAGAAGGGTAAGCCTCACATACTTATACCAAAGATATGCCAAAAGAAGGAACGGTTAGCTTCACATACCTGTACCGCGCCTTACTAGCTTTTCTTATTCTTCCAACTTGCTAGTCTACATTCAAGAGAGTTGACATAACCATTAGATTCATCACCATATACTTGTCTCAATCCTTCAAACAAATTAATTTCCAATCTGCCGAAATTTCGGCAGCATCTCCCCTATAAATACACCATCCCCGAGATCTCAACTCGGCCACCATGTCAACAACCATATCAAAAACAACAACCAGCAGTATATATACAATCAAATCACCTCAACTTTACATAACACAAGCTCCAAACAACTAGCATAAAACTACGATACCAAAATAGAGTTTTTAACCTTTATTTCGTAAAATCTTTAACCATACCAAACGGGGGGTCGTGTGGCTGCAACCAGCAGCAACCACGCCCTTTTTAAAATACTTTAAAGCCCTGCAACATACAATCCAACCAGCTGCAACCGCAGCGCCTCAACGACCATACACTACGCGACTTCGATTTAGCTACTACGACTTTAATTTAGTAGTTTCCAACATCATGCCTCCTTATACATTTTCTCTGATTCCAGCCATATTTAGGACACGTAATACACCTCATAACAACATCATAAACTCCAATTTGAAAGGAGAGACCTTACCTTTACCGAAACTCTCCAAAACTTGCCTCGGAAGCTCTCCTAGCGCGGCTAAAACTTTGGGGCTGTTTGGTAACGTTTTTGGGATGCTACAAACCATAAATTTACGTTACCAATACCTTCATAACATCTTGGTACACCTTAGATACTTAATTCACGAAGCAAAATCGGAGACTTACCTTTTTTTTTCCTTTGGCCGAACCCATTCTTCCTCTAGCTTCAAGTTTCTTCTCTTCCTTTCTCTCTAGAACTCTCTTGAATCCTCTTGTTGATAAAGAAAACTTAATGGATAAATATGACTTAAAAGTCATCAACATATATATATATATATATATATATAAGCCACTTAATTAATGGGCTAAGTTCCAAGACTTGGGCCTTTTTCCTTGTGTTGGGCCTCTCTTGTTTTCCTTTTTGTTTTTCAAGCCCAATCACTTAGTTCCTATTATTATTATCATTATTTGAGCCCAACAAAACCATAAGTCGTATTAGTAATTCACCAACTAGTTTCCAAAATTTCCAATTTTGCCCTCGGCCTTCCTCCGTATTTTCACACCAATTTTTCCATGAACATCACACCGGTACTAATTAAAATGAATAAAATAATTCACAACTCTACTCCTTGCAAGCCAAAAATATATTATTTTTTTTTCTTCTTTCTGCATGCCCAAAAGTGCGGGATATAACAAGAATGATCCTGAACAAGATGATAGTAGCATTGTCCCACATGTATCGTCAAAGGAGGCATTTCAAGCAATGACTACATTGTCAAACTATTTGGTACAACACAAATAAAATACTTCAGAAATTGTGTTCGCTCTTCAAAAAGTTAAGGATAAGATTAATTTTGGTTTTGGTGGGAAGAAAAAACAATCAACTATAGAATCATATTTTAAAAAGAAATAGTTTTTGATCTAGTATTATTGACTGATTAAATATATATAAATTCTTGATTTATTCTGGTAATTATTACCTTATATTTTTTTGGGGCCTTTAAAACTTTATTTTTAATTATTATCTAATGCATTTAGCAAGAATATTACTTTAATATAACTGGCCCAAGTCGGGACCGGAGAAAAATATTCATTTAGCGAGATTATTACTTTATCGAATATTACTTTATCGAGATTTTACTGTATAGAGGATTGGTGTCTTTTAAAGAGAATGATATTTTGTAGGTTTCTCTTCTTTTGGTATAGCACTTGTATATGGCCAAGTTGGCCTTGTTTTTATGAATGAAAACTTTTACTTGATATGTAATGAAATAATTTTTTTTTTAAAATAAGCAAAAACAGAATATAAAAGCATAAATGATCCTACAAGCTTCAGTGCTAGTTAAAACATAAAGGCTAAAAGTAAAAGAGCAAAGATTCTCCAGTGATAAATTAAAATATTAAATAAATAGAAAATCAAATTAACATGAAACCTAAAACGCAAATATGAGTACTTTCACCATAACATGGAGTGTTGGGGTAGTCTTCCACGACTCTTTTTGATAAGCGATGATAGTAACTGAAAAATATCACTAAGTCAATTTTTTGACATGGAAGAATTTAGGTCATTTTGCCTTTCACATCTGACGAGATTTAGGAAGAGAATTGCTCCCTTTTCCTTGTTTCTTTTGTTGTTATTTCCAGCCATTTAACAAAAACTCTTTTCCTTTAGTTTGTGGTGATTTGCTTGGCCAAGGAACAAAGCTATGCACTTTTGTAAACTTGGGTTGTTTTATATTCAGTGGATATATAAAGGATCAAAATAATATTTAAGTTAAGGGACTATTTTAGTTTGTTCCTCCACATACACGCATACATTAGAAGTAGTCAAGTTTCATATCAATAACAAATATCATCTTTCCAACAACACTAAGCACACATCACTTTTGTTTCTTCCAAGTTCCAAATTAAGCCTTTTAAACCACAAGCAAAGATATCAGTATATTGAAAAGGATGGGAAATGAAGAGAGTAAAATTTTACGCACTTGTTGACAGGCTCTTTGAGAACCTGGAGGACGTGAATGGCCATGCCACCAGCAGTGGAGAGCTTCCTATGGCAAAAGCTGCACTTGAAGTGTGTGGCTTTCTGGTGCTGAACCAGTATCTTCTCATCATCAAATTCCCTATCACAGTAATAGCACCAAACCTTATCTGACGCTCTCTTCTTCTTTCCCATTCCTTAATTTCAAATCAATTCGAAGATGTATACACGATCCTATGTCAAGAATTAAAATTGGGGATTGATGTTAGGGTTAGGGTTCTAAAAGCAGCAGGTAATATTTGGGTTTATTTCCGGTTCTAGAGTTGACGGCGGTTCAAATATGATCATATGTTGATGTACTGAAATCTCTCAAATATATGATATCATTTGATAATTAAACTGTGAAAAAAAAATATTTTTGTTATAAAATATAGCAATATAAAATAAGAAATATAAATTTACAGATATAAAATATAAAATGTAAAAATTATTTTTATTGAAATATAATCAAGTGTGTTCTAGTATATCTTTTTTAAGGTGAATAACATTCTAATTTATAAAATAATAAACCACGTAAAGATTATAAAAGTTAAGCCTAATATTAATATAGGACATTGTTAGCCCTTTGATGAGCGAGCACGAATGGGTGGCAACAGCGGCAAGAGTATGGATTTTTTGGCCTTGTCATGCGCGTACGTCGGGGCGTAATTAACATGCAAAGGCAGGCACAGGCAGCAGGACTGTTGGCGAAGCTAAGGTGCGCGCAATGCAGGCACCACGGCTTGACACTGGAATGGCAAGTACGAACCAAGAACTTGGGTGTGGCAAGGCAGATTGGTGAGGGCTAGACAATGGCACAAGGATGTGGCATTGATATTCAAAACAACAGTCGGCAAAAGATTAGCACTACTAAGAGCAGCAAGACATGGGGCATTGATATCAAGACAAGGCAACGTATGGCTAAGGCATGTGTGGGTGGCATTGGCATTGGCATTGACATAATGGCATTGAGCGAGGAGCCGTGCCCAACTAAGAAGTCCAAAGTTAGGAGTGTCAAGCACATGTGCGGCACGTCCAGCAGGCAGACATGATCGGTAGTTACAAAATGAATGTCAGGCATATGGCAGACAATTACGGCGGTCGAGTCTTGTCCAAATTCGATTGTGGCTAAGTTTAGGCTACTGGTTTAGATTGTTTTGAATATCCCCAGCAACGGTAGTCCGTCAACTGCATTAGGATAAAATAGGTTGAGTGGGAAAAGTGTTCCTATAATTGTACGTCACATGTTGGTAGTTGACTGTCACACAAATTGTAAATGTGCATGATGCCTTATTGACAACAATGGATTGTATTTCTTAGAATATTTGGGAATACTTTTTTGAGAGCAGAATCTAGTAAGGTCAAGATGATCTTAATGTCTAGGGTGGTGCGAATTTAAATGTTCTTGTATTCACTATAATAATGCAGGTTGGGAATTGAGTTTTTTGTAAAGCAGTCTCATATGTCTTTCATTCAATATTGTTTCTTTTCATAAATTGCCTCCAAGAAATGTCTAAGCTATAGACTGCATTATTGTTGCCTAATAACTGAATCAAGGCTAAACTGCTTAAAATCTGGCTAAGTGTTGGAAGAAACTGAGTTGACAAGGGTGTTGGTTGTCGCGTAGAGACAAACCTCGCTGCACATAGTGTTTGGAAATCGCCCATATAACAGACACTATCCATGGACATTCATCAAATACAATAGATTTATAACATTCTCCATTGAATGTCCATAGATAATATGTCTCGCTAAAATTTTACTAGAAAAGTTCTAGTGGGAAAGACCAACGAAGAAGAAAAAAAATACACATTTATAGTAATGCATATTTGGGAGCAAATGAGCCTCTGGATGTGATTATTTCTGCGAAGCTGCTAAGTACATCGAGTGAAAGCTCCACTTTCGATTCTAAGAGTGTATAAAAAAACTTTGGGCTGGTCTATTGAATTCCTCTGAGAATTCGCACTCATAAGACAAGTTGGGGAAAAATTGTATCCTGAATATTAAGCATCAAAGAATGTTGAATTAACTCACACGAGAGGTGGTGAAAAAGTAGATCATAAAGTGGTTGGATGCAGAAGTTGTATATCTAATTGCTGATAGCAAGTGGGTGATCCCATTTCAAAGCATGCTCAAAAAGGGTAGCATGATAGTGGTTCTCAATGATAAAAACAAGTTCATACGCATGTGCATTTAGAGTGTTTGCATGGATTACTAGAAGCTATATTGGTAGACAGAGAAAAAACACTTTCATATGTCATTTTGTTGCACTCTATTTTTCTCGTAAATTATGGGTCATCGACGTGACAACTCTGTTCAGATAAAAAGAGAAGAATTATCACCTAACGAATTAAAGACGCATTAGGGCACATCATTCTACATTAAATTACAAAATAAAATTAATTTAAAAATTTACAAAAGTATAGATCGGAAGATGTTAAGCACCTTTCGAGGTCCACAAATGTGGATTCCAACCGAATCTCATATTGCAGTATAATATCTTTATATATTTGGTAGCATATTTGTAGGGAAATAATTACCATATAATTCTTTGTATATTTGGTAGCATATTAAGGAGATATTTAGTTTCCTTATTTCAATATTGTATCACATATATATTCTCTCTTGGGGGAATGGATAAAGAGTAGTCAAGATTGTACAGTTCTTTTCATGGTATCTGAGCCAAAAAAAATTTCTTCATCGTAAATTTCCATGGCTGGTGACGACGTACCTCCTCCACCACCACCCAAAATTAAGTCTAATTCTCTCTATTTTCTCAATCCTCAAGACCGACCCGGGGAATATATCACGCCTACTCATTTCAAGGGTAATAATTTTGATGAATAGACAGCTGCATCAAATACCACTGTCGTGGGTCAGCACTTTACTTCCGATCAATGGAAGGCTATTAGGGGATTTTTTGGTAATGCTATAATTCCAAAAAATCGCTTGAATGGTAAGTTTGATGTTTCTTCTTGGATTATTGACACCGGTGCTAATCATCACGTTATCAGTGAGAAATCTTGGTTGTTTGATGTTCATACTGTTGATTGTCCTGTTGGTTTGCCTAATGGTGAAAAGGTGCTTGCTTCTTTGGAAGATTCCGTTCGACTGTCAGATAAAATCACCTTATATCATGTCCTTTATGTGTCTTATTTACGTTGCAACTTACTCTCTGTCCCCCAACTTACTAATAATTTATGCAATACTGTCTCTTTTAATTCTTATATGTGTGCTATTCAGGACCCACTAAAGGAGATGATTGGAATGGGAGTTGGGAGGGACGGACTATACTATTTTAGCAAACCGAACGTGGTGCAACATCTGTCTACTGTCATGGCAGCGTCAGCATTGGCATTGTGGCATCGACGATTGGGCATCCTTCCGGAGTAGTTAAGTTGCTTCTTCATGTTATTAGTGATAAGAGTAGTTTGGCAAAGGATTGTGAAGTGTGTTTACGTGCTAAGCATCCTAGAGACAAATTTTCTTTAAGTGATAATAAAGCGTCTAGAATGTTTGAGAAAATACATTGTGATATGTGGGGTCCATATCGACATGTTTCTTCGTGTGGAGCTCGTTATTTTCTAATAATTGTTGATGATTTTTCCAAGCTATTTGGATCTACTTGTTGATTGATAAAACAGAAGTGTTTCAGATGTTTATGGCTTTTGTTGCTATGGTTGATCGATAATTTAATCAAACAATTAAAATTGTACAAAGTGATAATGGTACTGAATTTAATTGTTTGATCAATTATTTTTCCGCCACTGGTATTCTGTTTCATACCTTTTATGTGGGTACTCCGCAATAAAATGGGAGAGTAGAGAGAAAGTATAAACATGTGTTGAATGTTGCTAGGGCTCTAAGATTTCAGGCCAATTTGCTTTTTTTTTTCTAGGGTGAATGTGTTCTTGCTGTATCTCATCTCATAAATCGCACCCCCACACCCAATTTAAAAAATAAAACACCTTTCGAAATTTTATTCAATAAACTTTTTTCTTTCAATGTTATTCTTACCTTTGGGTGTTTGTGCTTTTCTCATAATCAAAACACTCGGGGTGAAAAATTTGCTAGTCGGAGTAGAAATTGTTTGTTTTGGGATATCCATTTGGTAAGAAAGGGTGGCGGTTGTTTGATTTTAATACGAAAGAATTTTTTATCTCTCGTGATGTGAAGTTTGTGGAGGATGTATTTCCTTTTGCTTGTCCGGATGATGTTCATATTTCATCTACTTTTTTTGATGTGGTGTTGAAATCGATAGTGATTTTATGGTGTACGAAGATGACTTAGGGGGTGAAGTTGATAGTTCGAAGGCTGCCGGGCAGCAGCCGCAAGCAACAACCCAACCAGCGTCTACTGGCAGCCAGGACGAGCTGCAGCCAACGGCCACTGCCCAGCCCGCTGGGAACCCAGTGCCCGCTGGCAGCGAGGGGGGTCAGCAACACCATACTCCAGCCACGGATGTGGAAGGTGGCTTGGGGCGTGGTTTTCGGGAGAAATTTCCCTTTGTTTTGCTTCCTGATCATGTGACATACTCAGTTTTTGCTAATAGTCTGTCTCCTACTACTCCGGTTAACAATCAATCCTCAGGTACTCCCTATCCTTTGGCACACTATATTAATTATGACAATTTCTCTGTAAATTATCATAAGTTTCTTGCAGCTATTATTTCGGGTAAGGATCCTAAGACCTTCAAAGAAGTCATAAAACATGAAGGTTGGAGACATTCAATGAAAGACGAGATACGTGCATTGGAAGACAATGGTACATGGACTTTGGAACATCTTCCTCCAGGTAAGAAAGCACTTGGTAATCAATGGGTGTACAAGACCAAGTTTTTGTCAAATGGAGATGTGAAACGGCTCAAATTGCGCTTGGTTGTCTTGGGAAATTATCAACAAGCAGGGATTGACTACAATGAAACTTTTGTTCCGATCGCCAAGATGACTACTATTCAAGCCTTTCTAGCCATTGCAGCATCCAAAAATTGAGAACTTCACCAAATGGATGTTCATAACGCCTTTTTACATGGTGACCTTGATGAGGAGGTCTATATGAAGCTCCCTCTCGGGTTTGAAAGTCCAGATCCTACGTTGGTGTGTCATTTATGAAAATCGATGTATGGGTTGAAACAAGCCCCTAGATGATGGTTTGCAAAATTGGTGACTGCTTTGAAAGGGTACGATTTCCTACAATCTTATTCTGATTATTCTCTTTTTATATTTACTAGAGGGAATATTCAGATTAATATCTTGGTTTATGTTGATGATCTTATTGTTTCTGAGAATGATTCCGCTGCACTTTCAATTTTCAAAGCCTATTTGAGTGATTATTTTAAAATGAAAGACCTTGGGTCCCTCAAATATTTTTTGGGTATTAAAGTAGCTCGTAGTTCACCAGGGTTATTTTTGTGTCAACGCAAGTATACTCTTAATATTGTCTCTAAAGCAGGGTTGTTAGGTGCAAAGCCAAGTGGGTTCCTTATTGAGCAAAATTATAAACTTGATCTTGCAAGTGGAGATTTGTTGTCGGATTCGGAGATCTACCATAGATTAGTCGGGCGTTTGTTTTATTTGGGGGTCACTCGATCGGACTTGGCATACTCTGTTCATATTTTATCTCAATTCATGCAAGAACCTCGAATTGAACATTGGGAAGCGGCCTTACGAGTGGTCCATTATTTGAAAGGCACCCTAGGACAGGGTATTTTGTTACGTGCCGACAGTGAGTTGACTTTGCAGGAATGGTGTGATTTTGATTTGGAGGCTTGTCCGCTTACTCGTCGTTCGTTGACAGGTTGGCTAGTATTTCTAGGTCAATCTCCCATCTCTTGGAAGACAAAGAAGCAGCACACAGTTTTTAGATCTTCTGCAGAAGCTGAATATAGGTCTATGGCTGCGGTTACTTGTGCGTTGAAGTGGATGAAAGGTCTGTTGTTGAGTTTAGGTATACAACATCCCAAAGCGATCAAATTATTTTGTGATAGTCAGTCTGCTTTGACATTGCAAAAAATCCGACTTTCCATGAACGAACAAAGCACATTGAGATAGATTGTCACTTTGTTCTTGATGCAATTAATGAAGGTTTGATCTCTCCGTCGCACGTTTCAACATCTTCATAATTGACAGACATTTTTACCAAAGCTCTCGGCAAAACTTAGTTTGACTTCTTGCTTTCCAAGTTGGGCATTTTTGATTCTCATGCTCCAACTTGAGGGGGGTATTGCAGTATAATATCTTTATATTTATTTGGTAGCATATTTGTAGGGAAATAATTACCATATAATTCTTTGTATATTTGGTAGAATATTTGTAGGAAAATAATTACCATATAATTCTTTGTATATTTGGTAGCATATTAAGGAGATATTTAGTTTTCTTATTTCAATATTGTATCACATATATATTCTTTCTTGGGGAATGAATATAAAGTAGTCAAGATTGTACAGGTTTTTTCATCTCGTGAATTATATTATGGATTGTGTGGCAAACATAGGTCACTAATTATTTATTATTAATTAAAAAAAATTATGTGATAAAAGATATAAAATGTCATTTAATACAAAATGATCAAAAATATGTCAAGATTCTATTATTAATACCAGATCTAAGTAATAAGATAATTAAAGAAGTTACTTATTTATTATTTAAGTAAAATATACATGTGAGGCTAATTATTAAAAATGAATATAAAATAATAAGACAAATAATTTACAAAGAAGAGAAAAGCACGAAGGAAGATTTGACACTAAGATATACGGTAAAATCGTAAAGGTTATATCGAAACTTAAACTACCCCAAATAATTTTACACAAAAATATATAAAGAAAAATGGGAGAGATTGTATTTTACGGAGTAATTATTCAACCCCTACAAAGTCCATAAATACTTTTTGGCCAAAGTGCAAGGGCTATCAGGTTATAAGTGTATCATGTTGATTACTCCTTTAGGAGGAAAACAAATAGAGACAAAGGAGTTTTTTAACCTAACGAGATCACCCATGCAACTAAAATAATACTTCAACGGATTAAAGTTGCTCATATTATTTAGCGAGCACATCATCTTTCACTATACACTTGGTTGGTTAAAGCTATTATTAATCCTAAAAGCTTATTATAAAGAAATGATAAAACTAATGCCTCAAAATGTGTTTATTCATCCTAACTTAATGTTCAAAAGGCACTGAATTTACTATTTTGAATTAGGTTCTAGACTCAAAGAAAATTTCTTATGTTCTTAATAAGACGCATTATTGTCAGACGAAATAAACAAGACTAAAAGAAGTTGGTACACGAAGATTTCACATATGCCTCTAAATTATTATTAAAACAAACAAGTTGAATACATGCAGAAACATTCATCATGTTATAACAGTCCGTGTGAGCGGACAAATGTATGCCACATGGTTTAAAAAAAAAACTAAGTGGTAAAAGGCTATATATAGTTATTTAGCAGGTGATACATTTAAAAACTATGTGAGATAACAGAGTCATTTAGTTAACATATTAAACAGATTCGTAATACCGTAAATGCATTAATACCTATAGGCAGTATATCTAGATAAGGTTCATAATAACGACATACTAAAATTTTAAATTGTTATAGGCAAACGTGCTGAAATTTGATAATAAATATATGATATTCAATGACATGGACATGATAAAATTAATATTCTTGGTAGAATACATATATCATGGTAATAGCAGGAACGTTAACAAGTAATCTCTTATATCCATGATTTTAGATTACAACATGTTTGAACATACAGCTTTTCATAAACATGATATGCTGAAAATTAATTATGTGATTGAGTCCTATAGACAAGCTATATAACATGTTAATGAAATGGGTATGCAAATAATTAAAACCCGATAGATATGGTTCTACATGGATACTGATATGAAATCTATTTTGAATTAAATGACTGTTCTTCTAAGCATGGTACCAAGAATGTTAAAATTAAGCATTGTGATGCACGATCATTGAACAAAACATTATAGTGGTGGATCTGCTTAATTCCACATATATGCATACTTTCTATATTAATTTTTACAAACATGCGAGAGAGAATAAAATTTCTAGTCATGATTTTTTTAAATATACTGTACAAATTAAAGCTGTCAAATGGGCCGGTTGGCCCCTTAACCGCCCCCCTATGACCCGCCCATTAAGGATCCGAAACGGGGGAGACCGGACCGGCCACCGGCCCAACACACAAAAAAATTGAGCCGGTTTGGTCTATTTTTGGCCTCGGACCGATAAAACCGGCCTGGTAAGGGGATCGGTACCGGCCCACCGGTGCACCGGTCCGGTTCGCAAAATCTTTTATTTTTTAATTTTCAGGAAGTTTAGCTTTTGGGCCAAATACAAAAAGAGTTGTTGGACCCAACGGCTATATAGCCGTTGGCCCAATTGCCAAATCTGAATATATGCCTTTTTAAAAATAATAAAAAATTAATTATCAATTTTTTTTCTATAAATACCTACAACATTTAATCATTTTTTTCCACCAACAATTATCTAATTCTCTCAATTTCTCAATTCTCTCTTAAAGTGATATCAATCTTTTATTATTTTTTGCAATTAACAACAATAAGTGGAAGTTTTCAACTTTCAAATGTTCAACATTTCATCAATTTTACGATTCTTTGTTTGATTCCGACAATTTGGTATAATTATTTCTTCTCTTGCTTTTATTTAGTAAATTAATTCTAGTATAATAAATATTTAATTTTTGTGTTTATAATTTTTATCAGTAAAATTTTCATAATGGATGATTAAAAAATATAGGTAAAAGTGTTAAAAATTTGTGTCTCAGTGAAAGTAGTGGGAATAAGAAAAAAGTGCTTCAGGTAGAGGTAGTACAAGTAGAAATTATTCTTGTATGCCTGAAGCACCACCTAGTGAATTTGGAGAAATAGGTGTAGATGCACATGATATGAATGAAAATGAATATAAAAAAACATACGGTATAGAAGAACCAAACGAATTTGAAGTAGAAATAGAACAAGATACCAACTAGTCCTGATGTAGATTTAGGTAATGCTCAATCTAGAACTGTTAATCTTCCTCCACAACCTGTAAAAGAAAGGAAAAACCTAGTTTAGTATGACATTATTTTGAACGCATAGTCGGAACAACTAAAGTTCAATGTAAAGAGTATCAAAAAAAATTTGAGCATAAGACCAAGGGTAATAGAGATGGAACAGGTCAATTGACTAGACATCTAGACAATGAGCATCCTGGTTGGAAAGAACAAATAGGGGGTGCTATTGGCCCAGTACAAGCTAGAATAAACCCACAGACCAAAAAATTAACAGGGATGTATAATAAAATGAGGGACCGTGAAGAGATAGCGAAAATGATAGTTGTGGGTTGTCTACCTTTTTCATTTTTTCTTCTGATGCTTTTATTCATTATATACAATCAATTTATAATCTCATATTTAACGGTATTCCTAGAAGTACTTGTAGATCAGATATTTTTAAACTTCATGAAAAATATGCATATTATTTGCGTTGGTTATTAACAAATCTTTCATGTAGAGTTTCACTTACTTCTGATCTTGGTCGTGCTATAAATAATAATGATCATTTAACTGTTACTTGTCATTGGATAGATAGTAATTTTATTATGCAAAAATGTATTTTAGCATTTCAATATGATGAAGACCGAAGGCATAATATAATGCATAATTTATTTCTGATTCTATATCAATGGTTGCAAAATATTATGGTCTTGAATACAAAGTTTTATGTATTTCTTTTTATAATGCATCTAAAAATACCGTTGTTATTAATTCTTTGAAAACTGAGCCCCCCCCCCCCTCCCCTTTAAATGATATTTTTCATGTTAGATATGTTTTTATATATATAATTTAATTGTAAAAGATGGATTTTATTTTTTTAGCCAACAATTAAAAAAATTAGGCATGCAGTTGGTTTTATTCAAGAAAATAATAGAAAATCTAGATTTAAAGAATTTAAAAGAAAATGCGAGGAAAATAATCTTAAACCTAGATTAATGCCCGAAGAATTCGAGACTAGGTGGAATTCGACTTATGATTTTTTAAAGACTTGTAACATTTATAAAACCCCTATAACTACAACTTTTAATCAATATGCATATAAATTTTTTGAAGTCATGTTAGAAGAATCTGATTGGACTAAAATTGATGATGTTGTTTTGTTTTTAGAAAAATTTTATTTGGTTACTCTTGAATTTTTCGGTGCTTATTATCCTATTGTTTCTAATATTTTAACTTATTTAGCCGAAATATCTATATAGCTTATGAAAGATAGAAAAAATTTTAAAATATTTTTTTCCTATTCCTCCTATTTATTTAATTGGTGCTATGTTAAATCTGTATATGAAATTTAATACTATGTCTGAATGTGTTTGCCTTGTATATACTTCTATAGAAATTGGAAAAGATGAAAATCATAGTATGTTTAAGGCGATGAGTGATACAAATGATTATAGTCAAACATTATATAATCATTATATCGATTTACTTGATAATGTTATCCCTAGTCATAATGTTCTTCCATCTGGTCCTTCTGACGAACCATCATCTTCTAAAAAGCAAGCATGTGGTATGCTTGCCCATGGTTTTTCTAATTTATCTATTTGGAATAGAATACAGTCTACATCACAACGGAGTATAAATTGAACGAGCTTAATTATTATTTGAGATAAACTGCAAAGACCTATGATGAAAATTGTGTCACTACACTGGAATGGTGGAAGAACAATCAAAAATAATTTTCAGTATTATCAACCATGGCTAAGGATGTGCTAAATGTTTCAATGTCAACTGTTGCATCGGAGAGTGCATTTAGTCAAGGAAGACAGCAGATCAGAGACAATCGACACTCTTTAGGAAGCAATGCCATGAATGTTTTAGTTTGCCTCAGAGATTGGATTAGATCAGAGCGTAGGAATAAATAAAGAGCAGAAGACACGAAAAAAGATGAAGAACTTGAAGAAATAAAGTCAATTGGAAATCCTTCAACACAAGCTAGTCCAAATTACGGATTTGTTGATTTTAAAAAATATGAGTCAATTCATGTTAATGTTAATACAGATGAATTGGAGAAAATGATTCGAAATATGTAGAAGTTATAATTTATTATATACAACTAATTGTAAGTTCGTAACTTGTATGTTTTGAATTTTATCAATATATTAATAAAGTCAAAGTCTTTGCATTGCTTAAGTTTTTTTCCTACAAATTTTGTATGATTCAAAAATAATAATTTTTACTTTACATAATCATCTAAAGAAAATTAAATTTGTAGTCACTACAAAATTTCAATACTTAAAAAAATATTATTATAATAAATAGTATATTATGAGTATATATTTGTTATACATTGTAAGTATATATAATATATAATGTAAGTAATAGATAGTATATTGTGACTATATTAGATATACATTGTAAGTATATATAATATATAATGTAAGTAATAGATTGTATATTGTGGGTATATTAGATATACATTGTAAGTATATATAATGTAAGTATAACACTATAATAGATAGTATAATGTTAGTATACTTGATATACATAGTACATATATATATATATATATATATATATATATATATATATATATATATATATATATATATATATATATATATAGTATAATGTAAGTATATACATACTAATAGATAGTATATTGTGAGTATATAGTGAGTATATTATTATAATAGATAGTATATTGTGAGTATATTAGATATACATTGTAGGTATATATAATATATAAGATAAGTATATTATTATAATAGATAGTATATATTGTGATTATATTAGATATACATTGTAAGTATATATAATGTAAGTATATTATTAGAATAGATAGTATATTGTGAGTATGTTAGATGTACATTGTAAGTATATATATTATAATATAAGTATATACATACTAATAGATAGTATATTGTGAGTATATTATTATAATAGATAGTATATTGTGATTATATTAGATATACATTGTAAGTATATATAATATATAACATAAGTACATTATTATAATAGATAGTATATTGTGATTATATTAGATATACATTGTAAATATATATAATGTAAGTATGTCACTATACTAGATAGTATATTGTGAGTATATTAGATATACATTGTACGTATATATAATATAATGTAAGTATATACATACTAATAGATAGTATATTGTGAGTATATTTTGTATACTTTGTAAGTATATATATAATATATAATTAATTATATCACTATAATATATAGTATAATGTTAGTATATTAGATATAGATTGTAAGTATATATATAATATATAATTAAGCATATCACTATCATACATAGTATATTGTGAGTATATAAATTGTTATAATTACTTCTAAATTAAATATATAACAATACACTATATTCATGATTGACTCAACTTTTCGAATACATAAACGCTGCAAAAAAGAAGAAGTCCAACAGGCCCAATCCAGCCCGACCCATTAAGCCCGGACCCTATACCCTTAATGGGTCATGGGCTGGGTTTTTCAGAATTTTTTCACTCTTCAAACCAGCCCGGCCCGACCCACTAAGGATCCGATCTGACCCAGACCGATCCGATACCCGGTGATCCAAAAAAAAGGTGGACCGATCTGACCCAGTTCGACCAACTTAACACCCTTAGTACAAATTGATTATTATGCTCATAGTTATTAAATGACGTGGTGACTAGTGAATATGATAAGAACGAGACATGAAGAAAATAGCTAACTTCATTGACATATTAACTTCATAAGGACCACATTAAGAGTGGTAGTTGTGCAAATTGAGAAAATAGCTAAAAGTCCCCCCAAGCTATAATTGGATTTTCAACTACACACACAATCTTCACGGGGGTCCTATCACCTCCCTGGACTATTTAAAATTAAAATTATCACCCCTAAATGCTTATGTGGCAAGGTGAGTGTATTTTATTCTTTTTGAGAGAGTGAAGACCAAAAAAAAATCTTAGAACTTTATTTTTCCCTTTTGTCCTTATTTTTCATCTTACTTTTAATTTTTTATAAAATATTTTTATAATACATTTGACTTTTTGTTAAACATAATTTTTTTTTACTTTTCTCTTTTATTTTCTTATCCTTACGGGTTTTTTTTGTCCTCTTTTTCTCCTCAACTCAACACTCACCCACTGCCATCTCCTCCACCTTGAACCACCACCACCACAACAACCCCGTCAACTTATCATCTTGTAATAATTTCTTCATGATTTGCCTTATCATTATCCACAACTAACACTACAAATCACTATTAAAATCATCAAATAGTTATTAAAATAATTATTCATGTTATCGAAAAAAATAAATCGTCATTAGTTTCACTTCTCCAAAAAAAATTGCACAGAAAAGATACAAAAAAATCAGAAGAAGAAAGAATGGAAAAAAAATAAAAAAAGAATAAATTTATTAGACACCTTCCATCATAAAATTCATTTAATTACTAAAGTCTTTTTTTAAAAAAATTATCAAAGAAGTTCAGTCAATTAAAACCACCATAACTGTAAAATAATTCTTTTGATCAACAATCTCATAAAGTAAGCTAAAAATGAGTTTTTTTTTTTTTTTTTTTTTTTTTTACGGGAACAGACCCTACACGAGGCTCCCACCTCTCGTGCACAGTCAGGGGTTAAGCAACACCCCCAAGCCTTAACATAAATAATCAAAATAAAATACAAGGAGGGGGACATAAACCTTACCTCCAATCCTATGGTGGTTCATAAGTCGGCTAACCTATTAAGGTCGGCTAACTCATCCCCGATACAAAAAGAGACTAACTATAACTAGAAAGCAGTAAACCTGTGAGAGGACTCCTCCCGGTACAATTTCAACTATGAAAGCATAAATGAGGGAGACTCTCCCCTTCCATGAGAAAAAAAGAAAGTAACCTACACTAGTCCTATTCCAACTATGCTACGTACCAGACATAGCTACATTGAAGAAGAACAAGTATACGAAACTTCTATCTCGCATGGGATGGGAAAATTCTTTTCATCTTTGCTCTTTCTAGTCTTGTCGTACCAAGTAAATCCAGGTGAGATGTGTCATTGCATCAGTATCATGATTATCAGCTATGGGGGCTGAAAGGAGAGGAAATATATGGAGCTATAGTATTTAACAGCCTTGGAGTTGTTGTGGATAAAATTGAGAGCCTGAATATCAGAACAAGTGTAGCTGCATTCGACCACCCTAGTAAGCCATGCTTTAGTATCCAGTTGTTTACAATTGTGAGGATCTGCACCTATAAGTAGCCAAGGAGACAAACAAACATGGGTGTTGCAGTCCTGTATCCAGTTCCTTGCTACCTCTCTAGCTGCAGTGATAGCATGCTTGTTGTTGCAGGTTAGGTTCAGTAGTAGATCCCTTTTTTGGTACCTGCACATGCAAACAACACCAGAAAAACACACAAGCAAACAATGGCTCTTGTGTGCTGCATATGCTGCATATTGCTGCTGCTGTGCTGCATTAGCAACTAACAAAGGGGTAGGCAATTGTGGGAAATGAACAGGCTGGTGCAGATTTGTGTGCAGCTTCTTGTTGTTGCCATTGTAGTTAGGCTGCTTGTTGGTCCTTGCTTTGAAGTGGTTCAGCTTCTTGGAGTACCTGCACAGCCAGACAAAACCAACAAAACATACAACCAAAGAAGTGTGCAGGTCTTGTTTGGTTGTATCTCCATCAACCTTCATAAACAAAGAAGCAAACAAACAAGCAAGCACACAATTATAAGAACTTGCAGCTGGCTTCCACCTGCCAATCTGCAGGTTGCTGGAGCTGATGGCTGCAGGTTCCCTAGGCTGCTTGTTGGTCATTGTTTTGAGTTGGTTAGACTTCTTGGAATACCTGCACAGCAAAACAAAACCAACAAACTTGTGTATGTTTCTTGTCTGCTGCAGGTTGATGGAGTTGTTGCTGAGGTTTGTTGATAATGGAGAAAGTGGTTGGCAAGCTGATTGTGCTGCTCCAAAGCAACCCCAGGTTACTGCAACCCTTTTAGCATTTCCAAGGGAGGTCTGCCAGCTACATTGGTGAGAGCTGTAGCTGGGGTACCTGCATAGAACAAAACCACCAAACCTCACAAACAAGGAGATCTGCAGGCTGCTGTATCCATGTTCTTTATGTGCTGCCAGTTGGTGGAGTGTTTGCTGTGGTGTGTTTATGTTAGAGAGTGTGGATGGAAGGCTGAGTGTGCTGCTCCATGGGAGCCCCAGGATATTGCAGCTCTCATAGCAGTTCCAAAGAGGGCCTGCATAAATGAAAAAAGGCCATGGCCAAACAGGTTGAGAAGAACAAAGCCAAAGGTTGGAGTGGATGTAATGAGATTGCTTCTGTGGAATCCTGGTAGGCAGCTCCAATTTGTGATGGAATAGCTCCCCAGTTGTTGATGTACCTAAACAAAAACAATCAAACAAATACAAACAACCAAACAAACACAAAATGAGTTATGGGATATATGATATGGGTCTTCATCCTTTTTTTTTTTCATTTTATCAATCTCATATTAGATCAAAATCAACACCATTAATCTACCTCCTCGCTGGAAAAAAAAATTCAATGCAATTTTTTTTCTCTTTTTTTTTTAGTTATTCTATATAAATTTTGGATCAGTAACATTCATCAACTTCAGATCTTATCTTCAATTTGTATTATTGTTTGGCGAAGACCCAAGAATTTAACCATCGACAACTCGTAAATAAAGTATTACAAATTTGGTGTGATGAAGAAAAAGAAGGAACACAATAAAAAAAATTAAGAGGAAAAGAGACGGGTAATTAAACTAGTTAAGGTGCTTGAAGGATGGTATAAATTGATGAAAAATAAAAATGAAGAAGGGAATGAAAAATAAAAGAGAAAAAAAAGAAATAAAGTAAGAATAAAGATCTCTTTGTAATTAATGAAAAATTGGATAAAGAGAGAAAAATAAATATAAAAAATTTAAAATGACAGTTGGCAGCGAGCGTACGTCACTATATGTTAAGAATGTGGTTGTCTAGTTTTAGAGTGATATATATTTTTTTTTAAAAAAAAAAATCAGAGGGGTAATACAACCTCCGATCCGTAAATATGTAATTAATAATTCAATAATAGATTGGGAGGGATTTAACTATTTTGTCTAACGAATTTAAAGGTAATGAATATGGATAACCAAATTTTGTACACTGACAATTCTAGTAACATGCTGACAGTAAAGGTAACCTGCAAATTTTAATATTAGTAACATGTGAATTTAAAGATGATGCAGAACATGTTGATAGTAGGTTATTTTAATTACACATTTAAACAAATTCAACAGTTAATGATTCTAAACACCAGTTTAATAAATGATGGCAAATAGTTACTTTCTATAGACATGGTTTCTAACGTGCACAAGTGTAATATGATAAAAAATAAATACAAGTAGTGTACTGTCCCCTCCTCCATAGACAGTCACCGAGTTATCTGATATATAAAGCAATGTTAATACAGTATTATTACAAATCAAGAATGAATAACAAAATAATACATATATCAAAAGAATATGAAATTCTTAAGCAGAATTGGTCCTGTCTTGAACATCTCATCCCTGGCGAACTCTTCACATTTAATTTTGAACTTACATTCAAATTTTTATTAATCAATAAAAGATGCACAAATGCTATTTAAGAAAAATAAAAATATACACTAATTAATTTTAACTATAATAGTTATAGACAAACAGATAAGAAGATACCAAATTATTAATTTTGCAAATAAACAGATATTACACACAAAGGGAGAGTGAAGATTAACTTGGATGTTTTTTTTTTTTTTGAATAATAATAACGATGCAAAAATTTAAAGAAGGAATATACTATATGAAAAAAAATTGAAACTGTTCAAATAAGAATTACTAATTGGGTAAGAAGACAGCAATAAAAATAATTAAAAAGAGAGCTTGGATCCATAGATTCGACAGTAAAAGCAGCAAAGAAGTTTTAGGAACTATGAGAGAGTATTACTTTTTTCAGTATTCAAAAGCATATCCAAGTGTAAAAATGATGGATTGTTAATATAGATAAGAATACTGTCACGATCCGAATCCGGGTGTGATGACACTCGTCTCAACCCACCAAGTCAAGTGAGTCCAAAATCCAATAAAAATGGATAATAAGCGAAAACATTATAGTAGATAAGTAACTACAATAATGCGGAAGACTTGAACAACTATAAAACCTCAAAGGATTGGTTGTCACATGTACAAGCCTCTAAAACAGTAGAATTGAAATAAACATAAGTCTCAAAAATGCATTTGTCTCTCGAATGGAACAAAAGCAGGAAAAGGAGCAAGGGGGATCGCCAGCATCAACATCTACCTCTCAAATATTTCCAAAAGCCACGGATGAAGAAAGGAGAATTAGAATCACTGTCCGGCCTCAGAACCTACACAGATGTAGTTACCAAGGGGTGAGTACCAAACAACACGGTACCTAGCAAGTAAAATAGTAAACACATCTAAAGCTAAATAGAATGAGTACTCCTAACACCCCATTCGAACCTCCCATAACTACAACCTACAAGAAGAACAACCAAATCTAATAGTCTATGCAAAGATATAGCTCATGTAGCAAGTAAGTTAAATACACCTCCGAAGCCCAACATATAGTATCAATATCGTACATATTTAAGTCTCAATAGCTCACATAATAAGGCAAGTAATCAGATAATCAAGTCAATGCAACAATGCAATGCGATGAATGCCCAATGTGATGCTAAAATAACAACCATGGAGCATGGCATATCCCACGTATGCAAAATATAATAACCACGATACGTGGCATGTCCCTCGATGCAATAATATAACAACCACGATGTGTTGCATGTCCCTCGAGGCAATAGTATAACAACAACGACACATGACACGTCCCTCGATGCATTAATAGTAACAACCACGGCACGTGGCACGTCCCTTGAATCCTCTTTGTTATTCTTTTTCATATTCATTTAGCTGAAACTATTTCCCTTCGGTGAATTTCTTAAAAAAAAGGGGACCTCAATACATATTTCAACCCAAATACAAATGAAAATAACCGTGCAATCGATGAAAAAGGAATGAAGTCCAGTATCATATAAAGTCCATGTCTTTATTAACACCAAGTAAGCTTCACAACGAGACAACAAGATTAACTCAATTCAAATAGGCCAATTCATTGGGTTAATTTCTCTTTTATAACACCGATTACTCAATTCTAAGCATTTTGCATGATTCATATCAACTCAATACAAATTTCAATCAATTTACATAGCACATATCAAGAATACACATTCTATGAAGCTTACGAAAGTTTAGAATTCCACTTGCCTCGATATCTCACCCTACTACTCTGGAACTTGGACTTTTCCCTTCCATCGATGCTCCGAATCATAGGAATCTAATCAAGTACTAATTCTAAATCAAATTACATAACTAATGACATCCAAATCATAATTTTGAAATCCGGACAAAAACTGACTTGAAATACCTGAGAAAATTCGATTTCAAAAACGAATAGTAAATTCAAATTTTTTTACATGAAAATGATCCGTGAAGTATTTGAAATCTATTAATGAAAATGGAATCTCATTTGGACTTGAAATGAGTTCAAAATCATCCAAAACATTAAAACCCCATGTTCTTGAAAACTCCCAAATTTTCTCAATTGAAAACCTCAAATTCAAGCTAAAATCAGTGAATAATTAATGGGTAATGAAGAATTCATGGTTAAAGGACATACCCAGCCAATAACTCTCGAAAATCCTTCAAAAATAGTCCCTCTCGAGCTTCCCAAAGTTCAAAAATAGTGAAATGGGGTTTAAAACTCGATTTAGGGAAATAAACACTGTTCAGGCCTAAATATACCTTCGCGATCGCGAACAACTTACTCCGCGAACACGAAAGGTAAAGTTCCATCTCTCCGCGAACGCGGCACACCCCCTCACGAACGCAGAGGTCAAGTGTCAAAGCCCTTCACGAATGCATTCAAGCTTCCACGAACACGAAGGCCAAATCAGCAGCCTTTCGCGAACGCGAAAAATCTTGCACCAGACCTTAGATATCAGCAATTCACCACTTAGCAAAATCTCAGTTTGACCCCTCGGAATTTGTTAGAAATCCCGTATACACAAACCATATATGCACCGTAATAAATTCGATGTTCAGGACTCAATGGAACTATCAGAATTCGAATTTGAGGTCTCTTTGTTCCGAAATTCCATAAGTCGCAACCAAACTAACTTTAAGTCTTAAAATAACCCCCTGGTTCCAACGTAATCGTCAGAATTCAATTCCGAGCATCGAATCCCCAAATATTGATCAAAGTCAATCCTATGCTTAAAATTTCAAAAATTCTCAACTCAAGACCTCAAATCTTCGTTACAATCCAATTTTGATTTCCGTCAACTCTCCTGGACCAATTTCCACATTCTGAATCTGTTGAAATCGATGAAATTCCATTTCAAGACTCGTAGCTTCAGTTGGTTCCGTATACCACTTTTAAACACTTTTAAGCCTTTAAACTCAAAAACTCCCTAAAACGCACCTTTTCATAATTCCCACAACCAATCCCCAACACATATTACAAATGACTCAGGACGACTATCAAAAGGGATAAAATGACCATTTTTTAAAAATTTCTAAAAATGACCTTTAGGGTCATTACAAATACGAGCTCATAGAGAGCGAAAAGGAAAGAGAATAATGTGTAAATCAATTCCGTATTTTGGAAATTCAATTAACTGACATAATTATTTAGAGTTATCATAAACATGCGAGTAAAACAATTAAATCAATCAATGCTATCTAAATAAAAAAGTAAAGAAAGCTCGGATTAAAAAGGAAAAGAGCAAGAGATGTGAAATTTATCATAAATAACTTAATATCAAAGTTGTAACAAGATCGAATATCAAATTGTCCGTATAGTAATATGATAATTACTATAATTATTTCTCAAAATCAAGCATTTCAGCCATTAGATCAAGTAATGCCATAATTAAGTTAATTACATAAGCAACAAAATCAATTCAGAAAGTATGATATGCTAGGATCAAGAAATAATCAACTACATACCAAAGTTTATCAAAATAATCAAATACTAGCAATCTTCATTCAATTTTAAAAAGGAATCAAAATATATAGAATATAACTGTCTTACAACTTAAATTTAAAAGGAATAGCTCCAATTGGTACACAAATTATCACGAATTACATTCAAACAGATTAGAAAAATATTAAGGTTCTAACGACATTAGGTCAAATTATGTCTTTTCAGTAGAGCAACAGAGAACGAGAATTAAATATAAATACACAAATTAAGCGAAAGTAAACATGAATAAAAAATAAATAGCCCACACACATAAGTAGGATCCGAAATCTTAAGAACGAACCAGCATGACGTGTCGCATATCTAAGAGTCCATTTGAAAAAGAATAAAGAGTTAAAAAGATGAGTATAGAAATTAAACCAGACAATATTATATCTGAACGAATTTGTAAAGATTCATTTTTACCAAAATGAAATTTCAGAGTTTTCTAACCACGATGGAGTAGTCAGAAATGGGGCATTGTAGCTGTAAGTGCCTATAACTCATAATCAACCTTGTCGGAGTTTGCTCATTTGCAGGAGAGTTCACTGTGAGACAGAGAGATAGAGGGAGGCAAGGTGGCGCTCGCCGATCTACGGGTAGAGGGAGAAGAGGAGGAGTGAAGAAAAAAGAGAGGATTTCAGAGGTGGTGTTCACCGGAGTCCGCTGGTCCGCAGTGAAAGAAGCGAGAAACAAGAAGGAGCCATCTTTTTCAGAGATAGCGGTCTCCGGCGGAGGAAGAGAGTGCGATGAGAGAAGAGGGAGAGGCGACTCCTACTAATCTCTTAGTTGATGGCCACAATATTGGTGGAGCAGAGGGTGATTCTGGAACAGTGGTTTAAAGGGGGAGGCACTGCCTGTAAGACGTCGTAAGATGTAAAGTCGAATGTAAGATTTTTTTTAAAAAACAATTGGAACTGCCCAAACTTACGAGTCATTCTACGACTCGTTTGAGTTATTACGGGTCGTAAACTGGACTCGCAAAGGTGAAGAAGATAATTGAAAATTTAGCTAAGGCAGGTGAGAGTCTACGAGTTGTATTATGACTCGTGAAGGAGTCTGCGACTCGTTGAAGGTAGTTGTCACGATCCAACCCCGTGGGCCGTGACTAGTGCCCGAACTGGACACTCGTATATACACCTGTCAACAACTAAACATGATAGGGGACTTATACGAGCAGAACTTTGCCTCAAAACAGTCATATATATATATATATATATATATCAAAACCACCTGTCTCCTGGGGAGTCATAATTGTCAAAAGATAACATAGTATGTAAACCAACAAGGCTTTCATTACATGTAGGAATGTCCCACTATATATCATATACAGATACGCAAGCCGACAAGACTGCCACTACACATCACATTCCAAATATACATGTATATACGCAAGCCGGCAAGGCTGCCACTATGAATGAGGACGTTTCAAAACATTAGTCATACTAGTACAGCTGGATAACATCTATATACAACCCACACATATATGCCTACAGACCTCTAAGAATATCAATAATAACATATGACGGAACAAGGCCCCACCGTACCCTTAGATAAATAAATATATACATCAAAAGGTCGATATCAAAAGTCAATGCTCCGAAACAATGGAGCACTTTCAAAATAGATGGATGGAAATCCTAAGCTAGCGGATCCCCGAAATAAGTATCTGTATCTGCGGGCATGAAACGCAGCTCCCCGAAGAGAGGGGGTCAGTACGACATATGTACTGAGTATATAAAGCATAAAATACCATAAAGGAGATAACATTTGAAAGGGGCAATTAGGAAACAAGTATAATACCGATAATCAAGAAATCACTTTACTTGTGCCTTATGAAATAAAATCATTCATGATCATATCATATATCATATCCGGCCCATTATGAACTCGGTGAATCTGTCATATATATGCATATCATATTTAGCCCATCATGGGGCTCGGCGCCATCATCATATCACCATGTCATCATATCATATCATCATATATATATATATCGTACCCGGCCTTCTAGTGAGAGACTCGGTGAATAATGCAGTGAAACTGTGCACGAATACATACCCGACCCGGGACTCGATGAAAGATACATTAAGACATGCATGAGTAGAGTAGTGAGTAACCATATGCATTTAAATCATCATTTAAGACTTCATGGAATAATCAAAACAAACCATTATTTGAAAATCAGGATGGTAGTCATTTCAAGTACTCTTTGATTGTCGTTAGGCATTATGTCAAACACGAATTATACCAAAATATATATTGTACCAAAATATAAATTATACCAACTAGGATGGCTGAAATCATACTCATGAGACAAGACATAACAATATAAATTCTGTAAACCAAGAACGTTAGCCATCCGAATGTATCTAAGAATAGGTGTTTCTTTGGAATTTAAGTATGCATCGTCCGTTTGTTTCATATGGATCATGCCAAAAGGAAGAAAGGTTAGCTTTACATACCTTTAGCGTTTAATTGCGCTCACTACGTATATGCTTCCAATATTGTCTCAACCTATATTAAAACGTTAGACACTACGATTAAGCTATGGAAAGGCATAAAATGTACTTTATCGTTAGTAGGTTATTTCTGGAAAAAAACTGGACAGCACCTCCCCTTAACGTCATCACCCTTTTTTGAGTATATAAAAGTAAAAATAGGTTTTAGATCCTGAATAAAAATTTTAGATCTATGAAATAGCTTTCCAAAACATCTTCAATGACTCAAAATGAAGCTTTACACAAAGAGTTATGCTAAAATTACTAACAGCAGTCCCATCCAAAAATGGGTTTGCAAAACACAAAAATTTGAGCAGCAACTCCCTTATACTACTCACTTTCTCCACTTCCAAATCATCCATACAATCACCAAGTAACATCAATAATCACACATTAAAATGCCATGTCAAGACAATCCAAGACGATATTCAAAAATACTTCAAATAACCCACATACAACTACTACATCTTCCAATTATCCTTAATGATCCATAGTCTTAATGTTTTATCGAAACAATCCTAAAATAGCCTAACCAACATATAATGCAACATATAACCTTAATTATCATTAATCTTCCAAGCTCAACAAGAACAACAACAACCTATCAAAACAGCCCCTAACCAACAACATAAAGATGCTCAAAAATTTTATGAACACCTACAACAAGCCAAGCAAACCACCTACAATTTTTACACCTTATTTCATACTACTTTTCATCCAATTTTTGTGGCCTATAACAACAGCCACATACAACCACAACATCATTCATTCATATGCAAGAAAGCCATGTTAATATCACCACAAGTTCTACAACAAATTCATTCTCAACCTTAACCATTTAATTCCTTCACTCTCATCACAAAATCCATAACAATAACAATCCAATACTAAGCAAAATTAATTCATCCTTTTCTACATCAAGCAGCTCCAAATATCTCCTACCATGCCTCAACATCAACACCCATAATTTCATACATTCATCACTCATTTATCAACTCACACAAGCTTCAATTACCTTCAAGACGAGGGAAAAATGAAAAAGGAGATGAAATCTTATCTTAGGCTTTTATGACATAATTTGCTTGAAAACTTGAGGGCTTGGTCAAAAACGTTTTTGCTTCTCTAATGGATCCATCCTTTCTTCCATGACCTTGAATAATCACCACACTTAACCCTTCAATTTCTTCCTCACTCTCTAGCTTGTCCGCCTCTCTCTTTCTCTACACTTCCGTTGCTTTTCTCTATCTTCATTTGTTGAAGATGAGAGTTCTTCCTTCTTGGAGAACTCTCTAGAGTTGGAAAAGAAGTGGCTGCAGATTTTTGTCAATAAGGGGACCAAGTTGATACCCAAGAGGCCTAATTGTCCCTTACAAAAATGTGGGCCAATAGGAATTGGCCATGTGGCAGTGGGGGACCACTTTTCATTCCACTAATTAACTTAATTCTTCTTAATTAATCCCAAATTCCCACTTAATAATCCAACGATGGTTAATTAATTCATAATATCAACTAATATCTTCTAATTAGAATTAGGAATTAAAGATTTCTACCTCATGTCTAAAGATGATCCCGTCTTTAACTTGAGTCAATTCTCTTGAGATTGACTCGATGTATGAAAATACAGAATATAACAGCCCATTAGCTCGCGAATAGTCTAATGCACAAAATCATGGAATATAACAATTATCATTCTGTTTATGACATGTTTTTTAGCCTACTTATAGATAAAGGGCGGTGGAGTGGTCCGACCACGTGTCAGGCTCTCTAATTACGATCAACGCCTTTGTTTTATAAAATAGTCATATCTTTTGATTTCGATATTGAATAAATTACCATGCCTATGGTTAGAAAGATAATTCAATTATCTACAACTTTTATTTTATGAGATTTTCCAAATTACCGAATCATGATGACGTTATGGTCTCTCCAAATCAGATCTCCCGAAAACATAACTTAGAAATATCTTTTTGGAGAGCTTACACTTGGATTTGGCTCAAGGTTCCTTCTTGAGTTGTGTTTAACTTTACATATATTATCCATATAACTTATCATATATCATTTTTATATATTAAAAAAATTCCATCATGTGGACCCCACCTTAGCTTACGATTACAAGGGCTATATATCTTTTAACATACCATTCCAATCATATTGTACGAACTCCAAATATTATACTCGTGCTATCCTCATACTAATACGATAGAATTTCATTCTTTATACTCGTAATATTTTCTCCTCCTCGAACTCACATTAAGCCATCAGTAGCCTTAGTAACACGGAATGTTCTGGGGTGTAACAGTAGTTGTAGTGCAAACTATTGAACCTTAGAACTGTCTATGACCCAACAAGATGATTTGTAGAGAAGTTTACGACTAGTAGAAATGAGTTGTGATGAAACTTCAGAGACTATCTAACTTGCAGGTTTTCAGACCTGCAAAATGAGTCATTTGATGACTCGTAAAGACAACGATGAGTCGTAAACATGACTCTAACAAATGATCAAAAACTTGTTTTATAGGTCTTTTACAGGACCTGTAGGATGAGTCATTGGAATGACCCTTTACTGCTTCTACGAATCGTAGTATCAAGTCATAAAAGTGCCCTTTAATGAGGGGTAGTTTGGTATTTTCTCTACATTTTAATAATGTGTGCGAACGTTTTTAAGGACTAGATTCATAATGAATTGTATCCTCAATACTCCTAAAACTCTTTTATTCCCTTATTATTTCCCCAAATAAATTCTAGACTTCTCTCCTAAGGTTTTCAATAGTTCATCAACCTTTGGTTAGAGTTTCGTCAAGATCAAGTCTCCTTTCTCAAATTAAAGTCCAAATTCAATCAAGGTATGTGTGGATTAATTCATGAGTCCCTTCCACTCATGGAGTCCAAGGTTTATTTTAAAAATCTCATGAAATCTCATTACTTTTAAACTTCAATTTTGATGAATTGTGTTAGGCTGATTTGGTTTCATTTTTTATCATTACTAATGATCATTATAAGTATGTTTCTATGTAAATTGCATGATTTCAAGTTGAATTATGAATGTCCATGCATGAATCTATTTTCTATGATGAATTATGTGAAATATGATTATGAAGTTCAATATTTTCAAGGTATTCTCATGACTTTTAATCAAATTGATTATGTATACGAATTTTACTTTAAATTCAAGCATGAATTATGATCATGAATTATAAGTACGTTTAAGATATGAATTTCATGAAAGTTATGAAGAAAGGTGACTTAGGGCCCTATGTGGTGACGTAGGAACTAATGATATGAATTATGCAAGTACTATTTGAAATGATGAAAGGCAAATACTCACATTACAATTATGTTATAAAATGAGATATTTTATAAATTATGAAGTTTATGAACAAGTTATGATATATGCTAGGTATTGTTTTCTATATTACATATTCCGTGGGATTTGACTTAGCACCAAGTAGACTTGAGGTGGGGGCCCTACCAAAAGCCTTAGTAGCAGCCTTATGTCCCTTAAACTAGCCTTAGTAGCAGTCTTATGTCTCTTAAATTATATGCCACCATAAGTTGCCTTATGGCTTAGCTAGTGGATCCACATATAACGTATATACATAACCTACCTAGCGGGGTAGAGTCTACCTTAGCAAGTAGATTCCTCTTTTCTTCATTGTATGGGGAGACAACGGGATTCTATGTTATAGCTCGCATGGTCTTATTGTCGGCTATAGTTCCTATCCCACATATGTATATGATTATTATGTTATCCTATTATCTTCAACTATGACTCTTAAATGCTTTGATCATTATGACTTTTCTTATGGTTTTACTTATCCTCTTTATCATGTATATTCTTGATCATTATATCTTGTGCTTTATATTGTATGTCATGATCACATACTTAGTATATTCAAATGTACTAACACATATTGTTGCCTATATTGTCTCATAGTATAGGGGTTGAGGTTGAGGATCATATCCGTTAATGTGGCTAGTAGAGCTTTCCTATTCCGACAAACTTGTGGTGAGTCCTCATCTATCTAAGGCTAGATATTGAGTTGGTTATTGCTTTCAAAAATATTTATTTCTTTCATATTGAGGGTGATCTAGGGACTTGTCTTAGCCCTTACCCAAGTTCATGAGTAGAGGCATTAGTTGGAAAAATGTTTTGAGTCTATGTTGTCGACTTACATTCTTCTTTATGAATCATGGTTTAGACTCTTTTATGATATTTTTGCATTTACTTTACCTTATGTATTCTTTATGATATGTCAAAAGGCTTAGTTGAAGCCTTTCGGGGTTTCAATTTCCGTGTTACGACTAGGCCCTAGGTCGGGTCATGAAAAACTTAGTATCCGAGCACAAGGTTTAAGATGTCCTAGGGTGTCCAACATGCCACACCAAGTAGAGTCCTATTCATGGTTGTGAAGCATGCCACATCTATGAATACAAGGCTGTAAGACGTTTTAGGATTCTTCACTTTTTAATGATCTATGTCGTGCAATAATGTGTGTTCTAAGACTTTCTATCCCTAATGGTTGTTCTTTGCGATTTTCAATAAAATGCCTCCAAGAAGACCACCATTGCCAAGGGGGAACAATGCTAACAAAGTCCAAGATCCTCCAAATTCTTAAGGGAATGTTCCTTTGCTCGAGCAAGTGACACATGCAGAATTCCAGACCGCCTTAACCATGCTAGCCAAAGTAGTGGCCAACCAAGGGGTTGCGGATCCTCCTAATACTCCTACTTCGACTTATAGATTGAGGGACTTTGTACGAATGACCTCTCTGGAGTTTCATGGCTCAAAAGTTGATGAGGATCCCCAAGAGTTCATTGATGAGGTCTACAAAATAGTAAGTATCATGAGGGTTACTTCGGAAGAGAAATCGGAGTTGGTGGCTTACCAACTCAAGGGTGTTGCTTAAGTTTGGTACACTCAATGGAGGTTGGAGAGGGTAGATGAAGGTCCTATTGAATAGGAAGTCTTCAAACTTGCTTTCCTTGATCCCCTTTTCCCTTTTGAGCTAAGGGAAGCTAAAGTGTTGGAGTTCATTAATCTTCGATAAGGAAATATGGGAACGAGGGACTATGCCCTCAAGTTTACTAAGCTATCCAAGTATGCTCTTTTATTGGTTGCCGATCCATATGCCCGATTGAGTCAATTCATATCGGGGTTATCCGACTTGGTTTCTAAGGAATGTCGTACTACTATGCTTATTAAAGAAATTGACATATCTCGACTCATGACTTTTTCTGAACAAATTAAAGGAAAAAAGCTCAAGGAGATGAGAATGAGGGATTCTAAAAGGGCCCTATATGAAGGTGGGTTCTCCAATTCTAGGATCAGTGGTGGTAGTAGTGGCCTCTCTCAAAAAGGCCAAAGTTTGGGGAATAAGTTTGCTAAGAATAGGGTTTCATACCCTAAAGCACAAGGAGGAGGGGGTATGAATACTAGTAGCCCTTCTTTTCCTAAATATGCAAAATGTAGAAATAATCATGGAGGGAAATGCCTTATGGGAATGGGTGCTTGTTATGGATGTGGAAAGATGGTCCATAAGCAATCCAAGTGTCCTCATGTTGCCAACAAAGGTGGATAAAGTCATCCTCAAGAAGGCTAAGTGCAACAAGGTGCTCAAGCTCAAACTAAGGACGGCCAACACAACAACCGATTCTATGCTCTTCATTCTAGGCAAGATGTGACTGAGACTCCTGATATAGTCACGGGTATGTTACGATTCCTTAACTTTGATGTTTATACATTACTTGATTCAGGTGCCATATTGTCTTTTGTTACTCCTTACCTTGCTGTGAGATTTGATATATGCCCCGAAGTGCTATTAGAACCTTTTTCAATTTACTCCCGTTGGTAATCACTATTAGCCAAAAGAGTTTATAGAAATTGTCCTGTGTTGGTCTTGCACAAAGTTATTTCAAGTGATCTTTTTGAACTTGACATGACCGATTTTTGACATTATTTTTGGTATGAATTGGTTACATGTCGTTTATGCATCTATATGTTGTAGGAATCATGTGGTTAAGTTTCACTTTCCTAATGAGCCTATTATTGAATGGAAAGGTAATGATTTGGTGGTTAAAGGTCGATTTATCTCTTGTCTTAAGGCCTGGAAAATGATTTTCAAAGGGTACATTTATCATATTGTGCGAGTTAGGGATGTTGATTCTAAAACTCCTACTCTTAAGTCGGTCCCTATCGTTAATGAATTTCCCAAGGACTTGCCGAGTATTCCTCTCGAAAGGAAAATTGACTTTGGCATAGATCTTCTTCCTGATACTCAACCTGTTTCTATTCCTCCTTACCGTATGGCTCTGGCAAAACTTAAGGAGTTGAAAGAGAAATTGAAAAATTTGTTGGATAAGGGTTTTATAAGACCAACTATTTCACAATGGGATACTCCCGTATTATTTCTTAGGAAGAAAGATGGGTCGCTTCGAATGTGTATAGACTATTGACAATTGAATAAGGTCACCATAAAGAATAAGTACCCAATTCTGAAGATAGATAATTTGTTTTACCAATTAAAAGGAGCAAATTACTTCTCTAAAATTGATCTCCTATCTGGTTATCATCAATTAAGGGTGTGGAAGTGTGATATTCCCAAGACGGCATTTCAAACAAGGTATGGTCATTTTGAATTTATAGTAATATCATTTGGTTTGACTAATGCTCCAGCTATTTTCATGAATTTGATGAATCATATTTTCAAGCCATACTTGAACATGTTTGTAGTGGCGTTTATTGATGAAATTTTGATTTACTCTCGAAATAAGGAAGATAATATGGGTCACTTGAGAATTGTGTTACAAACATTAAGAGAGATGCAATTATTTGCCAAGTTTAGTAAGTGCGAATTTTGACTATGGAAAGTTGCCTTTATTGGACACATAATTTCCGGTGATGGGATTAAAGTAGATCCAAAGAAGATTGAGTCGGTTAAGAATTGTTCTAGACCATTTTCTCCTTCGAATATTAGAAGTTTCTTGGTCCTAGCCGGAAACTATAAGAGGTTTGTTGAAAGATTTTCTTCTATTGCTTTGTCTTTGACTAAGTTGACCCAAAAGAAGGAAAAATTTCAATAGTCTGATAAATGTGAAAAGAGTTTTCAAGTATTGAAGGATTGACTTATGTCGGCTCTTATTTTGACATTGTCCAAAGGTTTGGATGGGTTTTCTGTTTATTTTGATGCTTCACTGTTTGTTTGGGTTGTGTTTTTATGCAACACGGTAAGGTTATAGCCTATGCCTCTAGGCAATTCAAGGTGCATGAAAGGAACTATCCAACCCATGATCTTGAACTTGAGGTGGTTGGGTTTTATTTGAAAATATGGCATCATTATCTTTATGAGGTGCGTGTTTATGTGTTTACAGACCACAAAAGCTTGCAATATGTGTTTAGCCAAAGGGACTTGAACCTTAGGCAAATGAGATGGCTTGAACTTCTAACGGATTATGATATAAGTGTGTTGTACCATTCGGTAAGGCAAATGTTGTAGCCGATTCTCTTAGTCGGTTGTCCATGGATAGTGTTGCGTGTGTTGAGGAAAATAAGAGGTAATTGGTTAACGATGTCCATAGATTGGCACGTTTAGGTATGCATTTGGCTAATTCCAAGAATGGAGCTATTCTTGTATATAATGGCTCGGAATCGACTCTTTTGGAGGATGTTAAGGCCAAACAAGACAATGATTCGGTGTTGGTTGAATTGAAGAAGTCGGTTGCCAAAAAAGCCTTTGAGGCTTTCTCCCGAGAGAGAGATTGGGTACTACATTACCAAGGTCATTTGTGTGTTCCTAATAATGATAGGTTAAGAGAGTTGATATTGAATGAGGCTCATAGTTCTCAGTATTCAATTCATACGGGATCCACCAAGATGTATCATGATTTGAGAAAAGTGTATTAGTTGAATGGCATGAAGAAGGACATAGCGGAGTTTGTGGTTAAGTCTCCAAATTATCAACAAATTAAAATTGAGCATCAAAAGCCGGAAGGTCTAGCTCAAGACATTGAGCTTCCTACTTGAAAGTGGGAAGATGTGAATATGGATTTTGTAACTGGTTTGCCTCGTACTAGGAGACAACATAATTCTATTTGGGCTGGACCGAATAACTAAATCAGCATATTTTCTACTGATTAAGACTTCATATGGTGCCGAGGACTTTGCTAAGTTGTACATTCGTGAACTTGTGAAACTTTATGATGTTTCTTTATTGATTATATCGGATAGAGGTACCCAATTTACTTCACACTTTTTGAAGTCGTTCCGAAAAGGTCTTGGTACTAAAGTTAAGCTAAGTACCACTTTTCATCCTCAAATCGATGGATAAGCCAATAGAACTATCCAAACTTTAGAGGATATGTTAAGAGCGTGTGTGATTGATCTTAAAGGAATTTGGGATGAGCATTTACCATTGATTGAGTTTGCCTACAATAATAGTTCTAGCATCCAAATGACTTCATTTGAAGTCTTCTATGGAAGAAGATGTAGATCCCCAGTGGGATGGTTTGAAACGGGTGGGATGGAATTGATTGGTCTAGATTTGGTAGTTGATGCAATGGACAAAGTAAGACTCATAAAAGAGAGATTAAAGAGGCCTCAAAGTCATCAAAAGCCATATTCTAACACTAGAAGAAGAGAGCTCGAATTTAATGTGGATGATTAGGTATATTTTAAGGTTTCACCTATGAAAGGTGTAATGCATTTTGCAAGAAAGGAAAGTTGAGTCCTAGATATATAGGACCCTATAGAATATTGAAGCGTATTGGTAAGGTAGCATATGAATTAGACTTTCCATTTGAATTGGCTATGGTTCATTTGGTATTTTATGTGTCAATATTGAGGAAATTTGTGGGTGATCCAAACTCTATTGTGCCATTGAAAATTGTGAACATTGAAGAGAATTTGACTTATGAGGAGGTCCCAGTGGAAATTATAGACCGGCAAGTGAAAAGACTAAGGAATAAAGATGTTGCGTTCGTCTGTTTTGGAGAAATCAAGAAGTAGAGAGTGCTACATGGGAAGCAGAAATGGACATAATGAAGCGTTATCTGTATCTCTTTCCTTCTACTCAATCCTAAGGTACTAAGTTGTTCATGATCAAATCGATTAGACTCCTACGTATTTAATTCCATATTTCATTCATATGCATGCATGATTCATGAAAGTGATTTTTTAAAAAAAGCCATGTTTTACATTAAGTGTGAAGTCTACATGATCTATGAAATTTAAAAATATCCCTATGTTGTTTTTTGGTTGCTAGTCCTCTTTCCATGTTCTCCCGATGCTAGTTGAATCTCATTCGAGGACGAATGTTCCCAAGGGGGAGATATTGTAAGATCCCATAATATGAAAAGCCGAATGTAAGAAAAATTTTCAAAAAAAGTGGAACTGCCCAGACCTATGGGTCAGTCTACAACTCATTTGAGTTAATACGGGTCATAAACTCGACTTGTAGAGGTAAAGAAGATAATTGGAAATTTAGCTAAGGGAGGCGAGACTCTACGAGTTGTATTAGGAGTCATGAAGGAGTCTACAAGTTGTAGAAGGTAGTCGTAGTACAGGCCTTGAACCCTGCAAACTATTGGCCCTCAGGATTCTTCATCTATGACTCAACAGGACAATTCGTAGAGAAGTTTATGACTCGTAGAAATGAGTCGTGTTAAAACTTCAGAGACTATCTAACTTGCAGGTTTTCAGACCTGCAAGACGAGTCATTTTGACGACTCGTAAAGACAACGACGAGTCATAAATATGACTAGTAACAAAAGATCAGAGACTTGTTTTTCAGTTCTTTTATAGGACCTGCAAGATGAGTCATTCCTACGACTCATCACTGCTTCTATGAATCGTATGATCCAATCGTAAAAGTGCCCGATCCAAAATTTAATGAGGGGCAGTTTGATATTTTTCCTACATTCTAATAATGTATGTGGACGTTTTTAAGGACTCGATTCATTATGAATTCTATCCTAAATACTCCTAAAACTCTTTTATTCCCTCATTATTTCCCCAAACAAATTCTACCCTTCTCTTCAAAGGTTTCTCAATAGTTCACAAGCTTTGGTTAGGGTTTCTTCAAGATCAAGTTTCCCTTCTCAAATTCAAGTCCAAATTCAATCAAGGTATGTGTGGATTGATTCATGATTCTCTTTCTACTCATGGAGTCCAAGGGTTATTTTAAAAATCTCATGAAATCTAATTATTTTTAAACTTCAATTTTGATGAATTATGTTGGGTTGATTCGATTTTATTTTTAATCATTACTAATGATTATTATAAGTATGTTTTTACATTTCAAGTTGAATTATGAATGCCCATGCATGAATCTACTTTCAATAATTATGATTATGTATATGAGTTTTACTCTAAATTCAAGCATAAATTATGATCATAAATTATAAGTACGTTTAAGATATGAATTTCATGCAAGTTATAAAGAAATGTGACTTAGGGCACTATGTGACGACCTAGGACCTAATGATATGAATTATGCAAGTATGATTTGTAATGATGAAAGACAAATACTCACATTACAATTATGTTATGAAATGAGCATTTATATGAATTATGAACAAGTTATGATATATGCTAAGTATGTTTTTGTATGTTACGTACTCCTTGGGATTCGACTTAGCACTGAGTGGACTTGAGGTGGGGCCCTACCAAAAGCCTTAGTGTCAGCCTTATGTCCCTTAAACTATGTGCCACCATTGGTTGTCTTATGGCTTACCTAGTGGATCCACATATAGCTTATATACATGACCCGTCTATCAGGATGGAGTCTACCTTGACAAGTAGATTCCATTTTTCTTCATTGTATAAGGAGACAACAGGATTCCATGTTATAGCTCGCATGATCTTATTGTGGATTATGGTTCCTATCCCTATATGTATATGATTATTATGTTATGATCTTCAACTATGTCTCTTAAATATTTTGATCATTATGACTTTCCTTATAGTTTTACTTATCCTCTTTATCATGTATATTCTTGATCATTGCATTTTATGATTTATATTGCATGTCATGACCACATTCTTAGTACATTCAAATGTACTAATGCATATTGTTGCTTACATTGTCTCATAATGTAGGGGTTGAGGTTGATGATCATATCCATCCACGTGGCTAGTTGAACTTTCCTATTTCGGCAAACTTTTGGTGAGTCCTCATCTATCTAGGGCTAGATATTGAGTTGGTTATTGCTTTAAAAATAATTATTTCTTTCATATTGAGGGTGATCTAGGGACATGTCTTAGCCCCCGCCCATGTTCATGATTAGAGGCATTAGTTGGACAAATGTTTTGAGTCTATATTGTCGGCTTACATTCTTCTTTATGAACCATAGTTTAGACTCTTTTATGATATTTCCGCATTTACCTTACCTTATATATTCTTTATGATATGTTAAGAGGCTTTTTTCGAGTTCTTTGGGGTTTCGATCGCCTTGTTACGACTAGGCCTTAGGTCGGGTCGTGACAATGTTGGTGAGGGAGAAAGGAGAAAGGAGGGAAAAGGCTATTTTTGTCTAGAGAGAGTGAGGAAATCAATTAGGGCTAGGGGATCATTGTCAAATAAAAAAGAAAATTTTCATGAGAAATAATTTGATCCATAGAATGAAAATAGATGGACGTCCGGATTAAAAGATGAATTTTTAAGATTTGAATTTGATCAATTTGCTCAAAACATGGCTGAAATTAATATAAGTTGATGAGAAATGAATAGATATTAAACATTGAGATGAGAAAGATGAAATAAATTGCTATTTAGTTAATAAAATTACTTCTCATATAAATAGATAAATCATATTATTACATAAACCTTATTAATAAGGACAAGAATAATAATTCATTTCATAAATAAAAATAAGTAACTTGTCTAATGACATTTCTCTCTCTATATATATATATGTGTGTGTGTGTACGAAAGAATTAAAGTATGAAAATTATTATTTCAAAAATGATATTTAAATAGTAACAAGTAAAAATACTTTCATGAGATTATGAATATTAGTACGATTAATAGTGTGTTTGTGTGTGTGTGTGTATATATATATATATATATATACACAAAAAAAAAAATATTGACTTTAAAAGAATTTGTTTTAGTCAAAGAGCTATCTGAATGCAATATAATGTGGTCAAAATTGAGGGTCAACAATTGCTCCTCTTTACTTGGGAATGAAAGCTGATCGAAAAAAAAATGTTGACTGAGTATCCAATTTTGTTCGACTAATGAGATGGTCTTGGTGGATATTTCGGTCGAGACTTTATTTTCATATTACCTACACATCTCTGGTTTTACAAGAATCAGACAGCCTGTAGTTTTAAATTTTGGGATGAACGAGGCTCCTAAAATAAATGATGATATGATATTTTAATAGAAGCAATAATAACTTGAATTGATAAGATTGGAGCATAAGGTCATATGAATAGTGTGAAATGTAGAATGTCTCAAGTTATGATAGATATATAAGAGTAAAAAGGTCGTATTTGAAAGAGAAATTGGTCTTGCTCATAATCTATGGATCTTAGCAAATTTGTAGCTTATAATATGGCTAAAAATATATATTTATAACATGTATAGACAATTGTAATGACCCTCCTGGTTATTTTCATCCTTTTCGATCTTTTCAGCATTTAGAGCTTTCCTGTAGTGACCCCAAACTATTAATGACTTGCTGGAACTGACAGTTCGATCGGTTGGTCGTTCGTTTGGATTTTATGCCCATTTCCTTGTTTTGGAGCTCTTAGAGTTTGAACGATTGACTTCAATCAAAACTCTAGGAAGATGACCTCAGAATAGAATTTTTATGGTCCCATCAGCTCTAAAATAGCCAAATTAGGTTAGTAGTATGGTCGACACGAGTATCTAGGAAATCAGTGTGAGTTTGAGGCTATTTGGCAGTTTAGCCTTTGAAATTTGGTCTAAGGTTGACCTTGGTTAGCATTTTTGGTAAATGCGCTCGGATTGAAATTTCGTAATTGCGGTTAGTTCTGGAATATCGAGTTTGGTCTAAAATGACCTTTCATTTATGTCCCAAGGCTTCCAGTCTCATTTCAAGCCCTCTTGTGGAAATGACAAAATTATGCTTGGGTATAGACCCACATTTTGTTGAAACAATCTTGGATAGAAATTTTGACTGCGTCATTGAGTCCAAAATGTTGAATTTAGTGAGGTAGCGTAGTTCGTTTGGGCGTACGGAATTCTGAACGAATCCTGAGAACCCCATCAGAGAATTTGGTCTTGGCCAAAATGCTGTTGCAGCACCTGGTTGGAACAGGCCAACCTTGGCCTTCGCGATCGTGATGCCTCCTATCTCGATCGCAGACCTCTCTCTATTAGGCCTTCATGATCGCAAGGTCACTGTCGTGATTGTGATGTGCATTTTCCTCGAAGCTCGCGATCGCGATCATAGTGCTCCGCGACTGCGATGCATTGGCCCACATGGTCTTTTAATTTAAGACCAATCGCGAACCAACCCTGACTCCTATTTTCATTCTTCAATTTTGGGAGCTAGGGAGCTCTATTTTTGGCCAATCCAAGTCTGAGGGGTTCGCATTGATCGTGGATATGTGTTGGCGTATTCGGGAAAGCGTGAAGATCATCGATTTGAGGTAATTTTTTGCCCAAAGGGGCTGCCCTAACTTGGTTTAAGCTTTAATGGTGTCTTTAAATGTTGGGCTAATTTAGTTGTTTTAAGCACCGATTTGTGCCCTATTTTGGGGTACAAGACCAATAATACTTTTAGAACATTTTTACGGATTATTTTTTGGGATTCCTATAGCGGGTCTCACAATCTCATTTTAGACCCTATTTTGGGTTCGTCTTTGAAAAATACAGTTCTAGTGTCAAAATATTCGTATTGATGAGGTGTCCAATATTTTGATAGTGTGAAGGCATTTGGAGTCATTTTTGAAGCGAAAAGCTATCGAAAAATGGACTTAGAGTGCGCGTGTTCGGCTTTGAGGTAGACTACGGTCTCCTATTCTTTGATTGAGCTTTTGTTTAGTATAATTTACTTATGGTTTGGTTTTTATATGATGGGTTAGGCTTAACTCCTAAATTATTATCTTGTTGTCCCGGTATGAGTCTTAGGCTAGTTTGCCTTTATGAGATTTACTGTCTAGTTGGTAAGCTTATTAACTATGCCTTTGTTTGGCGTTGATTACGTTATTTTAGGTGACTTGATTAATGTTATGGTGGTTGGTAGAATTATTTTCCTTAGAATTGATTTTGGGATGAACCTTAGTTGATGTGCCCGTTGTTGGTCGGAAGTTATGAGAAACAGTATCCTTCGTTATTATAGCACATATCTTGGAGCCTTGGTGTAGTAAATTCCACCCAATTAGGCTTGTGAATTACTAGTGGATTCCATTTCTGGATTTAGAGTTAGAATCCTTTATGCCTTCTTGTTGCCATTTGGTGGGGCTATCTGTGGTTATGAATCTCGAGGTGATATTTTTCCCTGTTAGATTTAGAGATATTGATACTAGCTGAGCACCTATTTCCTGATTTTCCTCCTTCTTCTTATCCAGTTAGGGTTGAGTTCCCTTTTGGGCCGCGTGATTGAGTTAGAGGAGTAGATTTGAGCTTTAGGCCTTGATTAGAGGTCGGTTGTATTTGTGTCCCCTATTTGTATGCTCTAGAGGATAAGGTGCTTGTGGCATCATTATTGTATGTGATTGTGCGTGTTGTTTGGATGCTAATGATGACATACACTGTATTGGATCATTATTTTCTCACGGATGTAGTCAACCCCGATGCATGCATTGGTTCTTGGCATTGATTTGAGAAAGCTGGGTTGTAGCCCAAACTATTTTATACTGATTTTCAAATAGGGTCGTACTACCTTTACTGCTACTATTTCTAGTAGACTGGAGCCATCGAGGATGCACTCATTTTATAATATTGATTCGACGCGTTGAGGATGCGTTCATTTTATTATATTGATTCGAGGCATCAAGGATGCACACATTTTATGATATTTATTCGAGGCATCAAGGATGCGCTCATTTACAGATTGATATAAAACCTGAATTGGGACCAGGCGGTATATAGGGGCGTTCTTGATCCCCCATGGCAATTCCATAGAGGTGCATAAGTCCTACTTCCGGGATGGGACTAGAAGTAGGTGTATGTATCTTGGTATGAGGCACTTGGCACAGATGGTACTACTAGTTTTTCTGTATTACTTTCATTCATATATGCATTGCTTATCACC